>NC_041391.1:416216023-416216674 GCF_002162155.2 Triticum dicoccoides | reverse complement strand
GAGGAAACGGACCTCCTACGTTCGGAACGGGGTCCTGTTGATCGGGAGGGGTCTGGCGTACCGCAAAATGGAGGAAATGGACCTCCTACGGTCGAAACAGGGATCCTGTTGGTCGGGAGGGGTGTGGCGTACCGCAAAACAGACGTAACGGACCTCCTACGGTCGAAACGGGGGTCCTGTTGATCGGGAGGGGTGTGGCGTACCGCAAAACGGACGAAACGGACCTCCTACGGTCGAAACGGGGGTCCTGTTCATCGGGAGGGGTGTGGCGTACCGCAAAACGGGACTCCACGGGATACTGTTCATCTCCACCGTCGACCTCCTCCAGCCTCCACGGGCTACCGTCGACCTCCTCCAGCCTCCACGGGCTCCTGTTCATCCAGCCTGCACCGCGGCTACTCCACCGGCTACTATTCAACCACCCCTCCATGGGCACCCCTCCACCGTCTACTGTTCATCCAGCCCTCCACACCACGGGGTCCTGTTCAACCACCCCTCCACGGGCACCCCTCCACCGTCTACTATTCATCCAGCCCTCCACCACACCACAGGGTCCTATTCATCCAGAGGCAACGCCACCGCTCACTGTTCATCCAACCCCCCCCCCTACAACGCTCACTGTTCATCCCAGAGGCAGCATCGATCAGCTTC
>NC_041391.1:416133665-416215964 GCF_002162155.2 Triticum dicoccoides | reverse complement strand
TCATCCTAGAGGCAGCATCGATCGGCTTCAGTTAGCAGCAGCAATGAAGGAATTGCTCCATCGGGTTCAGTTAATAGCCACCGATCGATCGCTCGGGTTCAGTAACGCGTAGCCTGCAGTGCAATCGCTTGGGTTCAGTTAGAGACCAACGCCTCGCTCGATTCAGTTAGAGCCAATGCCTCGCACACACGCGCGTACGTACGAGAGAAACACGCATCACTCTTCCACCGTAACCGGCAACTCCCCGAAATTTTCCTCCCCCTCGCTTCTACCACGGTTTTTTCCGTCATGGACGGCCCAAAGAATGTCATGCAGCTGCGTCTCCGGCCCGCCCAGGACGAAAAGCCCATTTTTTGTCATGAGTTTTTGTCATAGAAGTAGGAGCCCACCACATCTATGATGATACCGGGTTTTGTCTCAATTATCGTCATAGAAGTGTCATATGTATGACAGAAATTTTTTTCGTTCGGCCCAAAATGTCACGGATGTGTCTTTTTTTTGTAGTGCGAACAAAAAATTTTGACGTTCAAACTCATCACACACGGGTTAAGCTATCTGAATCGTTTGTGATGTTCACATATCATACATAGTTCTGAATAAGGGACCGTGTCTGATGACACTTTGCGCGCTAGTTTTTTCGCAGAACCGATTCAAAATTTTCGGTTTCTGCAAAAATATCTACCTCCCCGCCCCTCCCCCTTACCAAAAGCCACATTTCCCCTGTTTCTGCCTTCCTTTCCAAGTTGATACCATCACTCCTTGGTTGCAGCGCTGCCCCCCTTGCCGGCGACCCTCCTTCACGCTGCTCGACCTCGTCTATCCAGGCAAGTAATCCACACCAGACCCCCATCCTCCTCCTCCTTCCACATCCCACATGCCCCGACCTCCGGCGCGACACTTTCCACCCAAATCACCGACCCCTCCACCAAATAAGCACCGCCCTAAGCCATGGTGCACGCAGTATAGCCAGAAGCTCAAGGAGGATTTGGTAGCGGAGAAGCAAATCGTGGCCGCACGCGCGGATGAGGTCACGATGGCTGCCATTCGTGCCGACACCCAGATCTTGGAGGAGCACCTCACCGTCGAGGCCACCATCAACGCCTCGTGTGTTGACGCCGCAACGCGGTTGGTTGCTTTAAACGATAGTTCATGGCGTTTTCTCGAGGCCACCCTCGGTGCCTTCGACAAAGACTACGAGGTGTTTTCACAACATGCATGTGCTTACCTCAACACGAGAGCTAGAAGGTTGGTGCCCGGAGCGGCTCAGGCTACTCACCACTACGACGAGGGCACCCATGATGCGGAGGCTTCACCCTCTTCCATGTCCAAGGAGCCAAGTCATCGATATCTCCGACAATGAGGAGTAGCTTGTCTTATTAGCTCACTATAAGGACCCATGTTCAGTTTGCTAGCTACTGCCATTCCTTAACAAATTCTAGTGAATTGTGCTCTACTTTTACCATGCAATCTGTTTCTCAAGTGTATATGTTCTATATGTCGCATAATGTGGTGCTCACTTATTAACTATTTGGTTAATTAGTTGTCGTGTTCAGTTAATCGTTTGGTTCAATTCTGCAAATGTGATGTTCAATTCTTTAGGGTGCAATTTTGTATTGTCTTCCATGTGAGAAATAAATCGAAATTTTATTTACAAAATACATGAGAAACAAATCCAATTGCTATATTTCCAAGTTGTCAAGCATGCTTGGCTTGGTTAACTGTTTAATCTTCTAGTATGTTATACATTTGTGCAATGTGGTGCTCAGTTAATGTTTGGTTCATTTGTTGTGGTGTTTAGTTAACTGTTTGTATCCATTCTGGAATGTGATGTTCAATTGTTGTGGGTGCATTCTGTTATTGTATACCATGTGAGAAGTAAATCGAATTTGATTGTACTAAATACATGAGAAACGAATACAATTGCTATATTTCCAAGTTCTTAAGCATGCTTGGTTTGGTTAACTGTCTGATCTTCTATTAGGAGTATGTTATATTGTGCAATGTGGTGCTCAGTTAATGTTTGGTTCATTTGTTGTGGTGTTTAGTTAACTACTTGGTTCAATTATGCAATGCAATGTCCAATTGTCGTGGGTAGAATTTTGTATTGTTGTGCATGTGAGGAATAATCAAATTTGGCTGCACTTAATACATGGGAAACATATACAATTGGTATATTTCCTAGTTCTTAATCGTGCTTGGTTTGGATAAATGGGTTTTCCATGTGGCTTGAATTAATCTGATGAATCTAGAATGTGCTTATTTTTCATCAACATATTTTACTAATAGCATGCGAACCCTCACTTAACCTGATCACTAACTACCTTATATGTGTTGCATGGAAACAACGGGAAGCACTGAGGTTTATAATCGAGGTTTGCACATGCATGGTCCTTTATCTAATAGCACATTATTGTGCAATTGCAAGAACCATTCTAATACTTAGGTTTTAAACAATTTGGTCTTGCACATGTAGGTCCTGCTGTCAGAGGTTTTGACCCACTGTTCGACCCTTTTTGCATATGGGGAAATGAGTTGTCCTTGAATATCAGTCAAGTCAAGAAACTAGAAAGATTGTTAGGATAAAGAAATTAGAGACAAAAAACAACAAGATCTTTGTCTGCACAATGAAGAAGCCATCAGTTCACTACAGGATAGTACTAACTATTATACCTTGTCTTTTTTATTCCTTTGCCCATTTCCAATATAGAGAAGATATTTATGCACATCCTTGTTTTCAGGACTTTCCAAAGCAGTTCACTGATGATTACCTCTAAAACAACCTGTATGGAAAGGAGGCAAGGAAGGTATTCATACAACACCCACGGTTTAATATTGAAGTGTTCCTGAAGAGGATGAAGGATGGACGGTCAATCATCCACATGCACTATCCTAAAGTTGCAAAGACCTTCAACATCAGTGAAGGCTCAATATTCGCCTTCCGCTTTAGCAGTTTTCCAAATGAGATGCATCTGTCTATGTACTGTCTATGATGCTAATTTCCAAATGTTCTAGATGTTGCATGTGAAAGTTGGTGCTGGTGCAGTTGTGTAATGGGTAGCTAAGTGCTGGAGCTATATCATGTTGTACTATGATGTATTTCAATTATGAAATCCTGCTTCCTTAATATGAGAATTAAATATATTATGTGTTTAATATGAATATCAATTAGATTAATAAATGGACTATTAATAATAGGGAAATTAGCCTACTAATGGCGAATTTGCTTGCTAATTGGTTTTTGCTATTGCAAATGATTATTGAGAAAATACCATGGGCAATGACCTAAGGCAACGCACATAGTTTCTAGGAATAAACCGTGTTGGATCAATGAACAATCACACACAACATTCTCTTCAAAATTGTTTGCGTTAGGCCACCTTGCGCAAACGTTTACCACATAAAAACTGTGTGTGATGGACTGATACATCTCCGTCATATCTATAAATTTTGATTGTTTTATGCCAATATTATTCAACTTTTTATATGATTTATTTGGACCAACTTACTTATCAAGTGCCAGTTCCTATTTGTTGCATGTTTTTGTATCGCAGAAAATCCATATCAAACAAAGTCCAAACGTGATGAAACTCTACGGAGAATTATTTTGGAATATTTGTGAATTTTAGCAGGTGGAATCAACGTAAACGGAGGTCTGAGGCCACCACAACCCACCAGGGCGCGCCACCAGGCCCAGGCACGCCCTGGTGTATCGTGCCCTCCTCGAACATCGGTTGGAGCTATACTTCAGGAGCAAGGAAGCTTATATCCGGAAAAAAATCTTGTAAAAAGATCAGCGCAATCGGAGTTACGAATCTCCAGGAATCTAAGAAACCGTGAAGGGCCAGATCTGAGAGCGCGAAACAGAAGAGAACAAAGAGGGAGATCCAATCTCGGTGGGGCTCCCACCCCTCCGCCACCATGGAGGGCATGGACCAGAGGGGAAACCCTCCTCCCATCTAGGGGGAGGTCAAGGAAGAAGAAGGAGGGGGGCTCTCTCCCCCTCTCTCCCGGTGGCGCCGGAGTGCTGCCGGGGCTAGAATCATGACGGCGATCTACATCAACAATCTTGCTACCGTGAACACCAACTTTCTCCCCCTCTATGCAGCGGTGTAACACCCCTTCTCCCCACTGTAATCTCTACTTAAACATGGTTTTCAACTCCATATATTGTTTCCCAATGATATTTGGTCATCCTATGATGTTTGAGTAGATCCACTTTGTCCTATGGGTTAATCGTGATCTTGGTTGGTATAATTGTATATTTTATTTATGGTGCTGTCCTACGGTTCCCTCCATCTCGCGCAAACATGAGGGCCCCCTGTAGGGTGTTGCAATATGTTCATGGTTTGCTTATGGTTACTGTTGCAGGGGTCATAGCAGCCTAAACGTGGATAAGTGGGTTATGGCGTGTGGGAGTAAAGAGGACTTGATACTTAATGCTATGGTTGGGTTACGACCTTAATGATCTTTAGTAGTTGCGGATGCTTTCTAGAGTTCCGATCATAAGTGCATATGATCCAAGTAGAGAAAGTATGTTAGCTCATGCCTCTCCCTCATATAAAATTACAAGAATGATTACCGGTACTTGTTATCGATTGCCTAGGGACAAATGACTTTCTTGTTGACAAAAGCTATCCACATTTATTACCTTACATTTTATTTGTAGTTTTATTCTCGCAAAGTACTCATAGTTTTATTCTTGCAAAATAGTTTCATACTTGTTCTAGGTAAAGCAAACATCAACTGTGTGTAGAGTTGTATTGGTGGTCGATAGAACTTGAGCGAATATTTGTTCTGCCTTTAGCTCCTCGTTGGGTTCGACACTATTATTTATTGAAGAAGGCTACAAATGATCCCCTATACTTGTGGGTTATCAAGACCTTTTTCTGGCGCCGTTGCCGGGGAGCAATAACGTGGGGTGAATATTCTCGTGTGTGCTTGTTTGCTTTATCACCAAGTAGTTTTTATTACCTGTTCTAAGTTGTTCTCTATCTTTAGTTATGGATATGGAACACGAAACACCAAAAAAATTAGTTGTACTTGGTACTCGTGGTGATGGGGAACCTCCTAAAACCCTCGATGCTCGTTATGTGAAAAATATTATGCACTACTTTGATAATCCTGAGAAAACCCCATTCAACTTGATAATGGGAGTAACGCTGGATCAACGTGAATACTTTAGGGATTATCCCTTGACACAAAAAGGGAAACTTTTATGGGATCAAATTCATATGCTGCATTGGTATGCTCGGGAGCTATGCTTGAGATATGATTATACTTGTTGCTCTAGGATGAACGCTCCACATCTTCCCTTTTCATGTGAATTTAATGATAATGAAACCTTGGCTTCTTATGCTAATAGTATATATGATTACTATGATGTGGAACGAGTAGAAGAATTCGTTGCTTTTAAGGGTGCTTATGAAATTGAATCTTTGTTTTTAAAGTATGAAGCTTTTGATGATGATGTTTATAGACCTGAATTTTTTTTCCATACTTAAATATTGCTATGATAATTATAAATACAATTCCAATATTGATGCATTTATTGAGAAAATCTCCACTGTCGAAGAAGAGAATAATGTTTTGCAGGAGTCTATGGAAGAAGGAATTGATGAGACTGTGAGCTCATTGGATGAAAAAGATGATGAAGAGAGTGAAGAACAAAAGGAGGAAGAATGGATTAGCTACCCGTGCCCACCTTCTAATGAGAGTAACTCTTCAACTCATACATTGTTTAATGTCCCTTCGTTCCTACCAAAGGATGGATGCTATGATAATTGCTATAATCCCGTTGATTCGTTTGAAATATCCCTTTTTGATGATGCTTGCTATGCTTGTGGCCAAGATGCCAATATGAATTATGCTATTGGAGATGAACTTGCTATTGTTCCTTATGTTAAACATGAAATTGTCGCTATTGCACCCACACATGATAGTCCTATTATCTTTTTGAATTCTCCAAACTACACTATATCAGAGAAGTTTGCTCTTATTAAGAATTACATCGATGGGTTGCTTTCTACCAGTACACATGATGATTTTGATGAATATAATATGCATGTGCTTTCTGCTGCTACTTGCAATTATTATGGGAGAGGAACTACATCTCCACCTCTCTATGTTTCCAACACGATAAAATTGCAAGAAACTTCTTATGCTATGTATTGGTCATTACTTGATGTGCATGAATTTTTCTTGTATGACATGCCGATGCATAGGAAGAGAGTTAGACTTCGTCATTGCATGATATATGTTGCTTTGCGCTCACTACTAAATGACAAATCATTGTTAATTAAAATTGGCTTTGATATACCTTGGGATCCAGGTGGATTCATCGCTTGAGCACTTTATGCCTAGCTTAATGGCTTTAAAGAAAGCGCTGCCAGGGAGATAACCCGGAAGTTTTAGAGAGTCTTTTATTTCTGTTGAGTGCTTTTATAAAGTTTAAAAACAAAAAAATATAGAGGGGAACTTAAAACTTTTCACAAAAGAGAAGCGATTGAAAGGTGATGCATTGCGGAAGTGAGGGTCGACCTTGAACACTTGTGCTCATGCTCATGGAAACAATGTAGAATTTTTCATGAAGATTCTCACAAGAATAATTATCCCCTTGTACAATTCCATTTTATTAGAAAAATAATGTGCCAAGATTTGCCTTTAGGATGAGTAGATTGCTTGTTGGTATGTGCAGTGCAAAACCAGAAACTTTGGCTGTAGTGCATGATTTTACATTTTTTTACTGGAACATCAAACATTTCTGATACTTTTTGCACAGTCTTGATATGCAAATTGTTTGTTTTTTCATAATTTTTTCAGAATTTTTGGAGTAACAGAAGCATGGTAGATGTTCAGATTAGTACAGACTGTCCTGTTTAAGACATATTCTGTTCTTGATGCATTGTTTTGCTTGTTTTGATGAAAATATCTATTTTTGTCGGTGGTATGAGCCATGGAAAATTTATATTACAGTAGCTAAAATTCAAAAACAAAATATCAATTGGTTTGCAACAGTACTTAGAGTAGTGATTTGCTTTATTATACTAACGGATCTTACCGAGCTTTCTGTTGAGTTTTGCATGGATGAAGTGATCAAAGACCGAGGAGGTCTCGATATGAGGAGAAGGAGGAGAGGCAAGAGCTCAAGCTTGGGGATGACCGTCACCCCAAGTAAATATTCAAGGAGACTCAAGCGTCTAAGCTTGGGGATGCCCCGGAAGGCATCCCATCTTTCTTCAACAAGTTTCGATACATTTTCGTCTTTATTTCGTTCATGTGATATGTGCAAATCTTAAAGCATCTTTTGCATTTAGTTTTAATTTTTCTTTTATGCACCATGCTGGTATGAGATAGTCCATGGTTTATTTATAGAATGCTCATTGCACTTCACTTATATCTTTTGAGTATGGCTTTATAGAATGATTCATGTGCTTCACTTATATCATTTGAAGTTTGGATTGCCTGTTTCTCTTCACATAGAAAACCGATGTTCGTAGAATGCTCTTTTGCTTCACTTATATTTGTTAGAGAATGGTATTTTGTAGAAAGAATTAAACTCTCATGCGTCACTTATATCTATTTAGAGAGACAAATGGAATTGGTCAATTGCATGGTTAGTCATAAAATCCTGCATAGAACTTCTGGATCACTGAATATGATATGTTTGATTCCTTGCAATAGTTTTGCGATATAGAGATGGAATATATGGGAAATACTAGTAAACGATTGTGGTTAGTAAGAATATTGGTGTTAAGGTTTGTGATTCCCGAAGCATGCACGTATAGTCTCTCGTTATGCCGAGAAGTTGGAGCACAATTTATCCTTGATTGTGTCTCTATGTGTGAAGGTCGGGGGCGCGCGATGGTTAACTCCTACCAACCTCCCCCCTAGGGGCATGCATAGTAGTGCTTTGCTTCAACGGCTAATAAACTTTTGCAATAAGTATATGAGTTCTTTATGACTAATGTGAGTCCATGGATTATACACACTCTTACCTTTCCACAATTTGCTAGCCTCTATGGTACCGTGCATTATCCTTTCTCACCTCGAGAGTCGGTGCAAACTTCGTAGGTGCATCCAAACCCCGTGATATGATGTGCTCTATAACACATAAGCTTTATTATATCTTCCTCAAAACAGCCATCATACCTACCTATTATGGCTTTTCCATGGCCATTCCGAGATATATTGCCATGCAACTTCCACCGCTTCCGTTTGATGACTTGAGCATTCATTGTCATATTGCTTTGCATGATCATATAGCTGACATAGTAGTTGTGGCCCAGCCACCGTTCATCATTTTTCATATATGTTACCCTAGTCATTGCACATCCTGGTACATTGCTAGAGGCAGTCATATAGAGTCATACTTTGTCATAGGTATCGAGTGGTAATTTTTATTTCTTTTGAGTTATAAGTAAATAGAAGTGTGATGATCATCATTATTCATTTTTAGAGCAGTGCCCCAGTGAGGAAAGGATGATGGAGACTATGATTCCCCCACAAGTCGGGAAGAGAATCCGGACAATGAGAAAAAAAGGGAAAAATAAAAAAAAGAGAAAAAGAAAAAAAAGAAAAAAAGAAAAAGAAAAAATAAACAAAGAGAGAAGGGGCATTGTTAGTATCCTTTACCACACTTGTGCTTCAAAGTAGCACCATGTTTTTCATATGGAAAGTCTTGTATGTTGTCACTTTCATATACTAGTGGGAATTTTTCATTATAGGATTTGATGCACACCCACTTAGTTTTCATATGGAGCTTTCATACACTTATAGCTCTTAGTGCATTCGTTTCATGGCAATCCCTACTCCTCGCATTGATATCAATTGATGGGAATCTCCATAGCCCGTTAGTTAGCCGCGTCGATGTGAGACTTTCTTACCTTTTTGTCTTGTCTATATTTACCCCTATCATCATACTCTATTCCACCCGTAGTGCTATATCCATGGCTTGCGCTCATGTATTGCATGAGGGTTGAAAAAGCTGAAGCATGTTAAAAAGTATGAACCAATTGCTTGGCTGACACTGGGGTAGTACATGATTTATACTTTGTGTTAAGAAGACAGAGCATGACAAGACTATATGATTTTGTAGAGATATCTTTCTTTAGCGTTGATATTCTGATAGACATGATTGTTTATTGGGATGCCTGAGTATTGATGTATTTATGACAAATTATAGACTATTGCTTTGAATCACTTATGGCTTAATATTCATGCCATGACTAGATATATGATCAAGTTTATGCTAGGTAGCATTCCACGTAAAAAATTATCTTTTTTATCATTTACCTACTCGAGGACGAGCAGGAATTAAGCTTGGGGATGCTGATATGTCTCCGTCGTATCTATAATTTTTGATTGTTTCATGCCAATATTATTCAACTTTTACATACTTTTGGCAACTTTTTATATGATTTATTTGGACTAACTTACTTATCTAGTGCCCAGTGCCAGTTCCTGTTTGTTGCATGTTTTTGTATTGCGAAAAATCCATATTAAACAAAGTCCAAACATGATGAAACTATACGGAGAATTATTTTGGAATATTTGTGAACTTTAGGAGGTGGAATCAACGTAAATGGAGGCCCGAGGCCACCACAACCCACCATGTGCGCCCTAATGTATCGTGCCCTCCTCGAACGTCGGTTGGAGCTATACTTCAGGCGCAAGGAAGTTTATATCCAAAAAATGGTGTAAAAAGATCAGCGCAATCGGAGTTACGGATCTCCGGGAATTTAAGAAACCGTGAAGGGCCAGATCTGAGAGCGTGAAACAGAAGAGAACAGAGAGGGAGATCCAATCTCGGAGGGGATCCTGCCCCTCCGCCGCCATGGAGGTCATGGACCAGAAGGGAAATCCTCCTCCCATCTAGGGGGGAGGTCAAGGAAGAAGGAGAAGTAGGGGGGCTCTCCCCCTCTCTCCCGGTGGCGCTGGAGTGCCGCCGGGGCTAGGATCGTGATGGAGATCTACATCAACAATCTTGCCACCATTAACACCAACTTTCTCCCCCTCTATTTAGAGGTGTAACACCCCTTAGCCCCGATGTAATATCTACTTAAACATGGTGCTCAACTCCATATATTGTTTCCCAATGATATTTGGTTATCCTATGATGTTTGAGTAAATCCGCTTTGTCCTATGGGTTAATCGTGATCTTGGTTGGTATGATTGTATATTTTATTTATGGTGCTGTCCTACGGTACCCTCCATCTCGCGCAAACGTGAGGGGCCCCCGCTGTAGGGTGTTGCAATATGTTCATGGTTTGCTTATGGTCAGTGTTGTGGGGGTGACAGCAGCCTAAACGCGGATAAGTGGGTTATGGCGTGTGGGAGTAAAGAGGACTTGATACTTAATGGTATGGTTGGATTACGACCTTAATGATCTTTAGTAGTTGCGGATGATTGCTAGAGCTCCAATCATAAGTGCATATGATCCAAGTAGAGAAAGTATGTTGGCTCATGCCTCTCCGTCATATAAAATTACAAGAATGATTACCGGTACTTATTATCGATTGCCTAGGGACAAATGACTTTCTTGTTGACAAAAGCTATCCACTTTTATTACCTTGCATTTTATTCATAGTTTTATTCTCGCAAAGTAATCGTAGTTTTATTCTTGCAAAATAGTTTCATACTTGTTGTAGATAAAGCAAACATCAAGTGTGTATAGAGTTGTATTAGTGGTCAATAGAACTTGAGGGAATATTTGTTCTGGCTTTAGCTCCTCGTTGGGTTCGACACTCTTATTTATCGAAGAAGGCTACAAACGATCCTCTATACTTGTGGGTTATCATGGACAACCTTTGCCACACAGTTTCTTCTACGCACCGTGGGTTAGGCATTCAATAACGCAAATGATAAAATTGTTAATATTGTGTGCGATGGTAATGCTATCACAAACGATTTAACGGGGAAAATTGTGTGTGATGTTCCTGCGAACGGAAATATTTTCCTTGGAGCATTTGTGTGGGATGTATATACGAACGGAAACATTTAGCGGGGACTGACCGTGTGGGATGTACTTACTAGCGGAAATGATTTCGCCTGTATAATTGTATTTTTGAGCACTACTGTATGTATAACCATATTTGCTCGCTTGTCGGTCGCACACAATCTCATTTTGCCGTGCCGTTGTGCTAGGAGGGCATATCCCCCACGGTTTCTGGGTCATGTGGGAAGGTGTCAGGACCCCGACTCAATGTCACATCGATCTAGCCTGTAACACCTCATATCACTTTGCGGCCTCATGCACGGTATCCTCACGGGTGTCGTCTTACCTTTGCCCGGGACCGTTTGCGCCTTTTGGCTCATGTATATGATAGAGTCGCTAGCATCCATATGATACGGAGCCCGGGCTGACATGACTAGTCGTAAACCCAAAGTGGCACAGACTTACAGGGACAGGCATCCATGACCCAGCATCGAACATGTCGGTCATCAGCAAGTGGGTCCGGGCTGTAGCACTGGGCTAGCAGGACTCCGGTAAACCGGGCTGTAGCGGGCTAACAGGACTCCGGTACTCAATGCGTGACATTTCTCCGAAGGGACAGACACAAGAACGAAGAAGGACACATGCCGGCCAGCCTAAGTGTTCCGGAGCAGTAGCAAGCTACCATGGCTCAGTGGTAACACTAGGAGACATTTCCCGGTAAGAAAGGCTACTAAAGATAAACAACTAGATAGTCAGATCCCACACATACCAAGCATTTCAATCATACACACAATATGCTCGATATGTGAAAACACAACAAGGCATCACACCATGACTCTACGACACAAGCACTTTATTTAGAGGCTCAGAGAGCCATACATAACATACACACAAGTACGGGTCACACGATCCACATTCAAGTCATACAAGCATACAAGAGGACAGCGGAAGGTAACTTGTCTGGGTACAGACAACTAGTAAAATAAAAGAGGCTTGGGTAAGCCTAGCTATACTACATGGTCCTTCACGTGCTCAGGATCACCACCTAGGCCTTAGTCTACTCATCGATGTCAACGTCTATGAAGAACCCGTCGGAAGGGGTTGTAGCATCTTCTGAAAATATAAATTAAAGCAACATGAGTACAAAGGTACTCAGCAAGACTTACATCAGACCCTACATACATTCTCATTATCAAGAAGGGTTGGTGGAGTTATTGTAGCAAGCCAGCTTTGACTCTTGGCTAAGCTATCCTACGAGACTCCAACTTGAAATGGTTTTGCGCACACGAGTCCACTACTCACCACTTCAATACACTACCGAGGATCCACCTCCGTCTTCCTACGAAAGAGCCATCCTCGGCACTCACGCTTATCTTGAGGCTTTTAGTAGTTTCCATTTACTTGTCTATGAACTGTATAAGCAACCAAGCAGTCCTTTACCACGGACACGGCTATTTGAATAGATTAGGTTAACCCTGCAGGGGTGTACTTCTTCATACATGTTTCCACCACTTAGCGTCTGCACACGACATGTGCTCGCAGACTTCAAGCGAAAGCCGACGTGGGTGTAGACCACGACCTACCTAGACACTCAAGTCTCTAGTCCAGGTTTATCGCCTATTCGGGTTCCATCCATGAGGAGATCCGGCCGGGGTTTCGCTCACAGCCCCAAACGATGTGAACAGGGTTCTCGAGATGCCTAACGGGCAACCGGTACACCGTGCCACGTACCTACCGCATCACAGCCCACCCCTACAGTCAGCGCTGTCCACGGCCTCAAGTAAGCTACAAACACCAGAAACTACTTGCAACTCCTGGACAGAGGACTAGTGTGAATAGGAAGTCGAGCGGGGTCATATTTCAGGGCCCAATGTATGGTAGTAGCTGATTCTTAAATCACACATACAGATCTCAGTGCTTAAGGACGGCTTCAATGAAACAACCCACCATGTACTCCTACATGGCCTCTCATCGATACCTTTACCAAATCGTGTTCAACACCTTACTCTCATACTGACACGAGTATTTCACTCCAGCCCATCACCCAGATGAACCAGACCTGACACACTCTAAGCATAGCAGGCATAGCAAGGTAGGAATAACACACATGCATGGCTCAATCAACTCCTACACATGCTAGTGGGTTTCATCTAGTTACTGTGGCAATGACAGGTCATGCAGAGGAAATGGGTTCAACTACCGCAGCACACAGCAGTTTAAATCGCGTTGTCTTAATGCAGTATAAGAGAGCAGGAGCGAGAACATGGGATTGTATCGATATGATCAAATGGTTGGTTGCTTTCCTGATGGGTCGGTGCACTGATATTGCTCTTCGTTAGGGTAATCACGGTACTCCTCGGGGGCAGAACTGCCGCAGAGAACACCGATACACAACATCACCAAACAATATGCAACAATATGATGCATGCATGAGACATGGCATATATGAGTGTGTTGGGTTAATACAACTAAGACCAGAGATTCAATTTGAGTGTGTTGGGTTAATACAACTAAGACCAGAGATACAACTAAGACATGGCATATATGAGTGTGTTGGGTTTGAACCAATTTGAACCAAAGATTCAATTTCCAAACACATTTGTGATCTTAAATAGTGCTTTATCATGTTTTGCACTAAACAGCAAGTTAACTTGTTTAATCATGCATGAAAACAGTATAGATGGATAGATTGCATTTTTCTGATCATTTTTCATATATAATTTGTTTGATTTGGAGCTACGGTTGAATTTCTACGATTTTTAGAAGTTTATACTAATTTCTGGAATTTCCTGAATTATTTTAAAACCAGAAAATAATTACTGCGTCAGCATTGCGTCACGCTGACCTCAGCAGGTCAACAGACCCGGTCCAGGTCAAACCTGACGCGTGGGTCCAGGGTGTCAGTGCGATTAGTTTAGTTGAAATTTAATTAAAACTAAACTAGATTAGTTAACAGGGCTGGGCCCCACCTGCCATTGACTCAACGGAGTCAACCAGGGCCCACCCGTGGTCAAAGTCAAAGTCGGCTACGCCGGCGTTTAGCCGCCGGCGAGCCCGATGCGGCGGCGGAAGTGGTTTTGGACGTTCCGGCCACCAAATGGGACGCGGAAGGCATCAACGTGGAGCTGGGGATGAACCGCGGCTCTTGGTGGAGTCAGTTGGGGTCGGGGTGGCCGGAGTTGGCACCGGCGACGACCTAGGCAGCCACCGGAGTTCGGTTGGAGACGAACTCGAGCTAGGGGGTGCAGTGAGGTGCGGGGAGTGCACGGTTGGACTCAACGCAACATGGTGAGTGCGATGGACACCGTGAGGTGGCCGGAGGATGGCCGGGAGCACGTCGGCGACGAGATCCATGGCGGTGCGTGCGGGTGATCTTCGTGCGGTGGCTACACAGCTCGAGGGCGAGAGAGGAAAGGTAGGGGGTAGTTATGCTCACAGAGCACTCGTAGAGGCAACCGGCGAGGTCAGGGACGAGCTGATGCGGCGACGGCGTTAAAGGGGATCTTCGGTGACGGCGGACTCGGGCGAGGTCGGTGCGGTGGACTCGGGCCTCACGAGCACGCGGGGCTCGGTTAGCTCGACGAAGAGGACGGCAGAGGAGCTCCTGGACACGACGAGACGGAGCACGGGCGGCGGGGAGCGCGGCTACGACGATGGAGCGGCGGCGGTGGCGTCGGCCATGGCTGGGGAGCGCGAGTGGGAGGAGCTGGAGAGGAGAGGAGGTGTCTGGGGGGTTCGGGGGAGAGAGGGAGATCGATCCACATCTCAGCCCGAAGAAGGGAGCGGCGAGGCGGCGAGCAGGTGCGTGGCACCCAGGCGGTGCTCGCCGACGAGCACCTTGCCTGCCTGCCTGGCCGAGCCAAGCAGCTCGCTGGCGCGGCAGCTGGGCTGGGCCGGCAGGTGGGCCGGTTAGTAGGCGCCAGGTAACTCTTTCCTTTCTGTTTTTTCCTTTTTCTATGTTTCTGCAACTTTGTGGAGTTTTTAAAAATACTTAAATAGTTCCAAAATTCACCAAACTGCTCCTGGTCCATAGTTGGAATATTTCCAACATGAAACATTTTAGGTTGGGAATATTTGGGCATTTGAAATATTTTATATAATTTTAAATGCCCAAACTCAAATACTTATGATTTAATTCAAAGATCCTAAGATGACCTAGGAAATTGTGCATCACTTTTGGCAGAGGTTCTGGACCAAGACAAAAATGATGGGCATTTTAGAAGGGCATTTCAGGTTCATTGAAAAAGTTTTTAGTAAACCCTAGTTGGTTTCAGAGGGGGCTGGAGGTTCTGTCATCCCCATTTCAGGTTTCTGTTGAAAAATAAATATGATGCAGCACTCTAATGCATGAACTAGCTAGGGTGTGACAACTCACCCCCACTCAAAAGAATCTCATCCCGAGATTTAGGTTCCTCCGGGAAGAAGGCGGGATACTCGAGTCAAAGACGATCCTCCCTTTCCCAGGTTGCTTCCTTCTCAGAATGGTGCGACCATTGAACCTTGAGAAACTTGATATTATGACGTCGAGTGGTATGCTCGGTCTGATCGAGGATACGAACGGGGTACTCTCGATACGTGACATTATCTTGGAGATCAAGCATTTCGTGGTCCACTCCACGGATAGGATCCGAGAAGCAACGTCTGAGTTGAGAAACGTGGAAGACATCGTGGACTCTGGAGAGATGCGGGGGTAGTTCCAATTTGTAGGCAACTTCTCCTCATTTAGCGAGAATGCGAAAAGGTCCAATGTAACGAGGAGCCAATTTGCCTTTGATACCGAAACGATGGGTTCCCTTCACAGGAGTAACCCAAAGGTAAGCCTTCTCGTCAACCTCGAAAGTCATAGCCTTATGTTTTCGGTCATATTGACTCTTTTGACGAGATTGGGCTGTTTTCAACTTTTCACGAACGATGCGAACTTGCTCTTCTACTTCCTAGATCATATCCAGGACAAAGAATTGCCTTTCCCCGGTTTCTGACCAATTAAGGGGTGTTCTACATCGTAGTCCATAGAGAACTTCAAAAGGGGCTTTACCCAAGATAGATTGATAGCTGTTGTTATAAGCGAATTCGGCAAATGGAAGGCACTTCTCCCAATCCATTCCGAATGAGATAACAGAAGCTCGAAGCATGTCTTCTAGAATCTGGTTGACGCGTTCTACTTGACCACTTGATTGAGGGTGAAAAGCGGTGCTAAAGGAAAGGCGGGTTCCCATAGCATTTTGGAAACTTTCCCAAAATCGAGAGGTGAAAAGACTTCCTCGATCCGAGTTAATTTCCAAAGGAACACCATGGAGAGACACTATTCGGGAGATGTACAAGTCTGCTAACTGACTAGCAGTTATACTCTCACGAACAGGTAAAAAATGGGCCACTTTGGAAAGACGATCGATAACGATGAAGATAGCATTATTCCCTCTCTTGGTCCTGGGAAAACCGGTGATGAACTCCATACCAATTTTATCCCATTTCCATTCAGGAATAGCTAGGGGTTGAAGGGTGCCAGCAGGCCGTTGATGCTCTGCTTTTACACGACGGCAGACGTTGCAGCTAGCAACAAACTAAGCAATGTCTCTCTTCATCCTAGTCCACCAGAATCTCTGGCGTAGATCCTGATACATCTTAGTGCTACCGGGATGAATGGTGAGAGGAGATTCATGAGCTTCCTTAAGGATCAACTGCCGTAGTTGTCGGTTCTTGGGAACCACAAGACGGTTCCCAAATTATATAACACCATGATCATTTGTGGAGAAACAATTAGCATCTCCGCTAGCAATGTTCTCTTTGATCCGGGATATTCCTTTATCTCGTCTTTGGGCAGCGATGATTTGATCCGTAAGAGTAGGTTTCGCCACCAAGGTGGAAAGGAATCCTTGAGGAACAATGTGAAGGTTAAGTTTCCGAAATTCCTCATGGAGAAGTGGTTGACTTTGTTGCAACATCAGGTTGTTGCAATAAGATTTACGACTTAGTGCATCAGCCATGACATTGGCCTTTCCTGGGGTGTAAGTTATCCCTAAGTCGAAATCTGTGATCAACTCGACCCGACGTCTTTGCCTGAGATTCAAGTCCGGTTGGGTGAATATGTACTTCAGACTTTGGTGATCAGTGTAGATTTCGCAACGATTACCGAGAAGGTAATGTCGCCAAGTTTTGAGTGCATGGACTACAACTGCAAGTTCTAGATCATGAGTAGGGTAGTTTTCCTCATGTGGGTGTAATTGTCGTGAAGCATAAGCAATTACGTGTCGATCTTGCATGAGAATACAGCCTAGTCCTTGTCGCGAGGCGTCGCAGTAGATAACAAAGTCATTGGAAAAATCTGGTGGTACCAGTACGAGAGCAGAGGTTAGACGTCATTTCAGTTCCTGAAAACTGTGTTCACATTGTGGAGTCCACTCGAACTTTTTATCTTTCTTGAGGAGTTCGGTTAGGGGTTTAGCAACCTTGGAGAAATTCTCGACAAAGCGACGGCAATAGCTTGCTAAGCCCAGGAAACTCCGAACTTGCTTGACCGATTCAGGTGGAGTCCAATTAAGGATGGCTTGAACTCGCTCGGGGTTAACAGCAATACCTTTACCAGAAATTACATTTCCTAGATAGGTCACTTCTGACAACCAAAATTCACATTTAGAAAATTTGGCATAAAGGCGATGCTCTCGAAGTTTCTTCAACACTAGCCTTAGATGTTCGGCATGTTCTTCCTCGTTCTTGGAGTAGATGAGTATATCATCGAGGTAAACCACGAAGAATTTATCCAAATACTCCATGAAGATTGAGTTCATCAACCGAGATAAGGTGGCTGGAGCGTTGGTTAAACCGAAGGACATGACGGTGTACTCGTATTGGCCATAACGAGTAACAAAGGCCGTTTTCGGAATGTCCCCGTTCCTGATTTTGATTTGATGGTAGCCCAACCTCAAATCCATTTTGGAGAAGACTGAGGATCCAGCGAGCTGATCATACAGGTCGTTGATCTTGGGGAGCGGATACTTGTTCTTAATTGTGACCAAGTTGATAGGTCGATAATCTACGACCATCCGGTCCGTACCATCCTTCTTCTTGATGAAGAGGACGGGGCAAGCCCAAGGAGATGAACTAGGTCGGATGAAACCCTTTTTCAAGGACTCATCAAGTTGTTTCTTAAGTTCGGCTAGTTCAAAAGGTGCCATCTTGTAGGGTCTTCTGGAAATTGGGACAGTTCCTGGAATGAGATCTATCACAAATTCGACATCTCTGTCAGGTGGAATACCTGGCAGTTCTTCTGGAAAGACATCCGGGAAGTCACGGACTACCGGAACGTCTTCAAGGTCTGGCAAGGGACTGGCGTTAAGAGAATATAGTTGTCGTTTAGCTACTCGGGTCAAGACATTGACTATCTTTCCCGAAGGGTGTGTGAGTTGGACAGTTCTAGAGAAGCAATCGATCATGGCATGATGGGCTGACATCCAATCCATACCCAAGATGATATTAATATCTGATGATTTAAGAGCTATCAAAGATGCAAGAAAAACAAGTCTGTCGACTTGGATTTCATTTCCATGGCTTACGCTAGAGGTTTGCCATTTGGATCCCGGGGTTTGAATTATCATGGGGTTAGGCATCTCACAGAAAGTGGTGTTATGCAGTCGAGCATAACTCTGGATATGAATGAATGAGATGCTCCAGTATCAAAAAGAACAGATGCCGGGTGGCAGTTAACAAGGAGCGTACCGAGAACGACGTTGGGATCTTCTTGAGCCTCTTCCGCAGAGACACAATTAATATGGCCACGTGCAGTGGTGGCCGGCTTGGTGTAGAACACTTTCCCTGTCGGCTTGCCACGGCCAACAGCTTTTGCAGACTGGTTAGGGTTGGTTTGGGGGCACTCGCGCATATAGTGGCCTGATTCCCCACACTTGAAGCACGTCATGAAACTGGTGCGTGGAGGAGCATTGTTGGTTGGACCACCATAGGGCTTGGCTGGTGCATATTGCTGAGCTGGGCGAGGCGCCTGAAAGGATGGCCTCGGTGTATACCTGGGTGGTAGGGCAGTGTTAGGCACCCACACCCGGCGCATCTGTGGTCTAGCACCGGATGAGGAACCCAAGTCACGGCCATGCTTGCGGGATGCGTCGAAATCAGTCTGTCCCGTCTCAGCACTGATGGCTTTATTCACAAGCTTCTGAAAAGAGGTGCACTCATGCAGACGGTGGTCACGACGAAGCTCAGGACTAAGTCGCTTACGGAACCTTGCCTGCTTCTTGGCATCGGTAGAAACTTCCTCAGTTGCATATCGTGCAAGGTTGCCGAACTCCCTGTTGTAGACATCAACATAGAGTCGACCTTGAGTGAAACTACAGAACTCCTCACGTTTACGGTCCATGAGACCCTTCGGAATGTGATGTTCACGGAAAGCCTCACTGAATTCAGCCCAAGTAGTGACATGGCCCGCTGGGCGCATAGCTTCATAGTTCTCCCACCAGAGACTGGCGGGGCCTTCGAGATGATATGCAGCAAAGGTGACCCTATCAGCCTCAGCTACGAGCGTAGAACACAGTTTGTGAGTAATACTGCAAAGCCAATCGTCGGCGTCGAGAGGCTCGACGGAGTGGTGGAAGGTAGGTGGATGTAACTTGATGAAATCACTGAGTGACACCAAGTTAGTCCTCTGATGGTGTGCTGTGTTCTGTTCAATACGCTCCAACAACCGATTGGTCTCCCGCTTGTTTCTCTCGGCTTCCAGCATAACTTCGGCCAGAGAAGGAGGGTGAGGCAGGTTTGTTTCCCCAACTCTGCTGCCTTTGGCCTGCTCTGGGGGAGCAGGGTTGTTGCGGGTGTTGACCATCCTAGGAAAACAAGACAATGGTTAAGTCCAAAATGATAAGATTCCGACATAGAATGTATAATGTAATGGACAACTCAGAATGCAAGATGATCATCCGTATGACATGGTAGATACAGAAACTACTTCTTTTATTCCATCGTCATACACACCATACGAGGTTTAGTACAAGACCAACAAGTACTACTACGGTGAGAGGAGGATTACATCTCATCGGAGGCATCCCAAGCTCCTATACATTATTTTTCCTACACCCCCGGAATTACTACACACTAAGTCATATTCCACAAGTCACGCAGGATGGTGGAAATACAACTATTACAATACTAGTGGATCTACTACTATCTCAGTCATCTCCGTAGTAGTTCTCATAGAAGTCTCCTCCATAATCTGGAAGTTCAACGTGAGCATCCGGAAACAGACAGTCCTGAGGAGCCTGTGGACCAAAAGGGCTAGGGTGAGGTCTTGGACCAACAAACGGTGGCCTGCGGGGACCACGAGGTGGGGTGATGCCTCCCACATCACGCCAATCCATCATGTCCGGCAGAGCAGACCTAACAGGATACAGGTCTCTCATATCCATGTATCCAGCTTGCACAGCCGGTGCAAACCGAGTCAAGGTGGCCCAATGATCAGCGCGGGTATTGAAAAGCTCCATTCTCAAGGCCCGATTCTCTCGGTCCTTATCCTCGAGCAGCTCGCCAGTGGTGCGAGTTAGTGAGTCCTCCTGGCTGGAGTCAACATAGATAGCCCGGAGATACCCGTGCGCTCCAGGAAGTGAAGCTGGCATATACCGGAAGTCAGTGTTGCGAAGCAGGCCAGTCCTGACTCGCATGATGGTCATCATAGAATAAGTAGCATCTTGCACATCCATCTCAATGGTAACACCGAGCCCATAGGAACAGTGGAGGGCCTCGGTAGAACCAGGATAAGAGGGAAATATCCGGACGGTGCAAAGATACTGGCTTTGATTAAAATCTCGAAATTGCTCTTCGACCGTGTATTCGGGATACCAACGGTAACCCGTCTCGATCATCACTCGGACTAACATAGCCGTATGACCGGTCACACCAATGCATCGGGTCAGGCGAACCACTTGATTTTGGTCGCGAGTGGCCATCTGAAAGCACAACCATAATGCAAGGCATTAGAATTTCTAGCAAAATTTTGACAACATAACAGCTGTAAATGCTCAAGAAGGATTTTTAGACATTTATCAAAGAGTTGCATAGACACTCAACAACATCATATCAAGGTTCTGGGTCCAACTTAACAACATAACAGGGTAGTAGAACTGAGCTAGGCTAGTAACCATCAAACCTATAAGGTACTACTAATTAGTAACACGTGAACCTGATAGAGAGAAGAGATCCCAGTCCTTAACCCCCGTTAGAAGAATGGACTGACTCCGACAAGAATGCCATGAGGTAAAGAAGTAAAAAAGAGCCTTACGTACCACCCCACAATCAATTCCCCTATATATAACTAAAGCATTTCTAGACTCAACATCGACCAGTTTGGCTTGGAGAACCTACAGGCAGTCTGGCTCTGATGCCAACGCTGTCAGGACACCGACTCAATGTCACATCGATCTAGCCTGTAACACCTCATATCACTTTGCGGCCTCACACACGGTATCCTCACGGGTGTCGTCTTACCTTTGCCCGGGACCGTTTGTGCCTTTTGTCTCACGTATATGATAGAGTCGCTAGCATCCATATGATACGGAGCCCGGGCTGACATGACTAGTCGTAAACCCAAAGTGGCACAGACTTACAGGGACAGGCATCCATGACCCAGCATCGAACGTGTCGGTCATCAGCAAGTGGGTCCAGGCTGTAGCACTGGGCTAGCAGGACTCCGGTAAACCGGGCTGTAGCGGGCTAACAGGACTCCGATACTCAATGCGTGACATTTCCCCGAATGGACAGACACAGGAACGAAGAAGGACACATGCCGGCCAGCCTAAGTGTTCCGGAGCAGTAGCAAGCTACCATGGCTCAGTGGTAACACTAGGAGACATTTCCCGGTAAGAAAGGCTACTAAAGATAAACAACTAGATAGTCAGATCCCACACATACCAAGCATTTCAATCACACACACAATATGCTCGATATGTGCAAACACAACAAGGCATCACAACATGACTCTACGACACAAGTACTTTATTTAGAGGCTCAGAGAGCCATACATAACATACACACAAGTACGGGTCACACGACCCACATTCAAGTCATACAAGCATACAAGACGACAGCGGAAGGTAACTTGTCTGGGTACAGACAACTAGTTAAATAAAAGAGGCTTGGGTAAGCCTAGCTATACTACATGGTCCTTCACGTGCTCAGGATCACCACCTGGGCCTTAGTCTACTCATCGATGTCAACGTCTACGAAGAACCCGTCGGAAGGGGTTGTAGCATCTTCTAAAAATATAAATTAAAGCAACATGAGTACAAAGGTACTCAGCAAGACTTACATCAGACCCTACATACATGCTCATTATCAAGAAGGATTGGTGGAGTTATTGTAGCAAGCCAGCTTTGACTCTTGGCTAAGCTATCCTACGAGACTCCAACTTGAAATGGTTTTGCGCACACGAGTCCACTACTCACCACTTCAATACACTACCGAGGATCCACCTCCGTCTTCCTACGAAAGAGCCATCCTCGGCACTCACGCTTATCTTGAGGCTTTTAGTAGTTTCCATTTACTTGTCTATGAACTATATAAGCAACCAAGCAGTCCTTTACCGCGGACGCGGCTATTCGAATAGATTAGGTTAACCCTGCAGGGGTGTACTTCTTCATACATGTTTCCACCACTTAGCGTCTGCACACGACATGTGCTCGGCAGACTTCAAGCGAAAGCCGACGTGGGTGTAGACCACGACCTACCTAGACACTCAAGTCTCTAGTCCAGGTTTATCGCCTATTCGGGTTCCATCCATGAGGAGATCCGGTCGGGGTTTCGCTCACAGCCCCAAACGATGTGAACAGGGTTCCTGAGATGCCTAACGGGCAACCGGTACACCGTGCCACGTACCTACCGCATCACAGCCCACCCCTACGGTCAGCGCTGTCCACGGCCTCCAGTAAGCTACAAACACCAGAAACTACTTGCAACTCCTGGACAGAGGACTAGTGTGAATAGGAAGTCGAGCGGGGTCATATTTCAGGGCCCAATGTATGGTAGTAGCTGATTCTTAAATCACACATACAGATCTCAGTGCTTAAGGACGGCTTCAATGAAACAACCCACCATGTACTCCTACATGGCCTCTCATCGATACCTTTACCAAATCGTGTTCAACACCTTACTGTCATACTGACACGAGTATTTCACTCCAGCCCATCACCCAGATGAACCAGACCTGATGCACTCTAAGCATAGCAGGCATAGCAAGGTAGGAATAACACACATGCATGGCTCAATCAACTCCTACACATGCTAGTGGGTTTCATCTAGTTACTGTGGCAATGACAGGTCATGCAGAGGAAATGGGTTCAACTACCGCAGCACACAGCAGTTTAAATCGTGTTGTCTTAATGCAGTATAAGAGAGCAGGAGCGAGAACATGGGATTGTATCGATATGATCAAACGGTTGGTTGCTTGCCTGATGGGTCGGTGCACTGATATTGCTCTTCGTTAGGGTAATCACGGTACTCCTCGGGGGCAGAACTGCCGCAGAGAACACTGATACACAACATCACCAAACAATATGCAACAATATGATGCATGCATGAGACATGGCATATATGAGTGTGTTGGGTTAATACAACTAAGACCAGATGGGTTTGAACCAATTTGAACCAAAGATTCAATTTCCAAACACATTTGTGATCTTAAATAGTGCTTTATCATGTTTTGCACTAAACAGCAAGTTAACTTGTTTAATCATGCATGAAAACAGTACAGATGGATAGATTGGATTTTTCTGATCATTTTTCATATATAATTTGTTTGATTTGGAGCTACGGTTGAATTTCTATGATTTTTAGAAGTTTATACTAATTTCTGGAATTTCCCGAACTATTTTAAAACCAGAAAATAATTACTGGGTCAGCATTGCATCACGCTGACCTCAGCAGGTCAACAGACCCGGTCCAGGTCAAACCTGACGCGTGGGTCCAGGGTGTCAGTGCGATTAGTTTAGTTGAAATTTAATTAAAACTAAACTATATTAGTTAACAGGGCTGGGCCCCACCTGTCATTGACTCAACGGAGTCAACCAGGGCCCACCCGTGGTCAAAGTCAAAGTCGGCTGCACCGGCGTTTAGCCGCCGGCGAGCCCGATGCGGCGGCGGAAGTCGTTTTGGACGTTCTGGCCACCAAATGGGACGCGAAAGGCATCAACGTGGAGCTGGGGACGAAGGCGCGGCTCTTGGTGGAGTCAGTTGGGGTCGGGGTGGCCGGAGTTGGCGCCGGCGACGACCTAGGCGGCCACCGGAGTTCGGTTGGAGACGAACTCGAGCTAGGGGGTGCAGTGAGGTGCGGGGAGTGCACGGTTGGACTCAACGGAACGTGCTGAGTGCGATGGACACCGGGAGGTGGCCGGAGGATGGCCGGGAGCACGTCGGCGATGAGATCCGCGGCGGTGCGTGCGGGTGATCTTCGTGCGGTGGCTACACAGCTCGGGGGCGAGAGAGGAAAGGTAGGGGGTAGTTATGCTCACAGAGCACTCGTAGAGGCAACCGGCGAGGTCAGGGACGAGCTGATGCGGCGACGGCGTTAAAGGGGATCTCCGGCGACGGTGGACTCGGGCGAGGTCGGTGCGGTGGACTCGGGCCTCACGAGCACGCGGGGCTCGGTTAGCTCGACGAAGAGGACGGCGGCGGAGCTCCTGGACACGACGAGACGGAGCACGGCGGCGGGGAGCGCGGCTACGACGATGGAGCAGCGGCGGTGGCGTCGGCCATGGCTGGGGAGCGCGAGGGGGAGGAGCTGGAGAGGAGAGGAGGTGTCTGGGGGGTTCGGTGGAGAGAGGGAGATCGATCCACGTCTCAGCCCGAAGAAGGGAGCGGCGAGGCGGCGAGCAGGTGCATCGCACCCATGCGGTGCTCGCCGCCGAGCACCTTGCCTGCCTGCCTGGCCGAGCCAAGCAGCTCGCTGGCGCGGCAGCTGGGCTGGGCCGGCAGGTGGGCCGGTTAGTAGGCGCCAGGTAACTCTTTCCTTTCTGTTTTTTCCTTTTTCTATTTTTCTGCAACTTTGTGGAGTTTTAAAAAATACTTAAATAGTTCCAAAATTCACCAAACTGCTCCTGGTCCATAGTTGGAATATCTCCAACATGAAACATTTTAGGTTGGGAATATTTGGGCATTTGAAATATTTTATATAATTTTAAATGCCCAAACTCAAATACTTATGATTTAATTCAAAGACCCTAAGATGACCTAGGAAATTGTGCATCACTTTTGGCAGAGGTTCTGAACCAAGACAAAAATGATGGGCATTTTAGAAGGGCATTTCAGGTTCATTGAAAAAGTTTTTAGTAAACCCTAGTTGGTTTCAGAGGGGGCTGAGGGTTCTGTCATCCCCATTTCAGGTTTCTGTTGAAAAATAAATATGATGCAACACTCTAATGCATGAACTAGCTAGGGTGTGACAGAAGGACCCCCTATCGCCCACACTCACTTGGCGATGGTTCCAAATGTCGTCGCGAAAGGGGTTAAAAACCGTTTGTATAGCACCGACGCATACTAGTGTATATACTAGCCAATTTTAAGTATGTTGTACAGTTCCACCACATCTATAATCAGATGAACTGAACAAAATAGCCCCTAAATACTACTACTACTACTATGGAGGGGCTTTGTACTACTTTCGGCAGCCTCTCCTCTGCCGAGCGCGCTTAGTAAGAGGAAGAGGAGAAGGAGCCTACCGTGGAGCTAGACAACTGCAATACGGTGCCTACCGCTGCTGCACCTTCAGTGACGCTCACCTGAAAACCCTCTGCCACTCCAGACGACCCCTCTCGAAGCGGCCGGACTGCTCATAGATCTCCTGATTTCCCGCCTCTGGGTCGGTGTGTGCTGTGGCCACGGCTGTGGTAAGGCTCTTTGCATGCTCGACGAGGCTCTCCTCCTCCTCCCGTAGGAACTCAATGTAGAACGCAAGGTCGTTGACACACGTGCGGGCCTCCACCTCCGCCTCCCTCCTTCGGGCAGCGGTTGCAGAGCAGGTGATGATCCCGGCGGTCGACGGTGGGCTGGCGGCCACGGCGACCAACGATGGGATGGGGGCCACGACCACTACCTCCTGCCTTCGAGCCGCGGTGGCAGAGCGGGTGACGGCCACGGTGGCCGGAAGTGGGGTGGCGGCCACGACGGCCACCTCCCGCCTTCGGCCGCAGCGATGGAGCAGGCGATGGCCCTGGCTTTCGACGGTGGTGTGGCGACAATGGTGGCTGGTAACAGCTGCCAATGGGCAGCAACGACGGAGCGTGTGGTGGGTGTTGCACGCAACCCAACACGGACGCCACGCGCACTACACTACGTCGAGGACTGCATCGCTGCCGCGGTGCAGCCTCCCAACTGGAGCTGTCCTCTGATGACGGCGGAGTGGCTGCGCGACGAGGATGGACTGGTGCCATTGGTGATTGTGGGAGAAGCAAACGAGATAAGCTACAGGGAGGGAGGGGAAAATGCGACGCAGGACTCGCCAGCCATGAGGGTTTATATAGTAGGCTGATAAGCATTGGGATTTTGGGGGATTTCACCGAGTCGGGCGGGAAGCTTGGGTGGGAACGGGCTCACCACCGTTTGGCCAAAAGAACGCCCCTGCACGGTGCTCAAGCTTGCGCTTGAAGTCGTCTGCAGCAACGGGGTGATAAGACGTGCAAGAGGAGGACGAAAGGACATGTACACATACGGTTAATAAAAAAACGTTTGCGATTTAATTACCTACTATACCCCGTCCTGGTTTATAAGTAGGATTTAACTAATAAAATACGAATGCATGTTGCCAAAGATTATATCGTTGGATTCATATTTGAACATAGTTTCCAGTTATATAATTTTTGTAAGATGCATTAAAATTTTGTTGGTTAAATTTAAGGTCAAACTATGGCACAGAATATAAAGGGGACTAATAGACCAAGATGGCGGTAGTAGCACAGGACCGCTCTCTACGGCGTATCACACACATCTTGTTAAGTTGAACCTTTTCTATTGTGTTGCCTAATCACACATAGTTCATCCTAGTGAACTGTATGCCGTATATCGCACACACCCTCATCTGGCTGCCCGTTTCTGTTGTTCTGCATTATCGCAAACAGTTCTTCTTGATTAACCGTTTTCCACTCATCCAATGGAGTGAAGCTTCTACATTCACGGGGGATGTTGCATTGACCATTGGGCAACAACAGTCAATCATCGGGGTGCGAAATAAAGGATGCAAAGAGGGATCCTACAACAGCAAGGACCAGTTTCTGTACCGATAGCTCATCTAACAGAACTCCCAAGTTAATTGTGATGAGGCTTGAGTAGTCCATAGATGGGTGACCGGATGGGATGTGGGCTCTTTGTTAAATTTACTGATTTGATGGATCACTGTAAACATTTAATTGCTTGAATGTACATAGTGCTTCATCATATTAGTTGAATTAACCTCGAGGTCCTTGTTTTTTTTGACATCTTTTGTTTTTTGAACACATGTTGATTGGCTTGAAGAAGGTCTATCTCGTTACTTTTTGATAATTTTTGTTTTTTGAACTCATGTTGATTGGCTTGACTAAAGGTCTATCCCGTTACTTTACGACATGTTTCCAAAACATGGACCTCGAGGTTAGTTCAACTAATAGGACGAAGCACTATATACATTCAATGCAATCAAATGTTTTCCAAAAAAAGTGATATGATTTCTGTGAAACTTATAAGTCACGTATGTCAAATTAACCTCTGTGTACTTTGCTACGTCTTGAGCTTGCGTTGGTTTTCCTTGAAGAGGAAAGGGTGATGCAGCAATGGTAGCGTAAGTATTTCCCTCAGTTTTTTAGAACCAAGGTATCAATCCAGTAGGAGGCTCCTCAAAAGTCCCACGCACCTACACAAACAAACAAAGACCTCGCAACCAACGCAATAAAGGGGTTGTCAATCCCTTCACGGCCACTTGCGAAAGTGAGATCTAATAGAGATAGTAAGATAAGATAAATATATTTTTGGTATTTTATAATATAGATGCAAAAAGTAAAGATGCAAATAAAAGTAGATTGGAAGCAAATATCATAAATGATAGACCCGGGGCCATAGGTTTCACTAGAGGCTTCTCTCAAGATTTCATAAGTATTACGGTGGGTGAACAAATCACTGTCGAGCAATTGATAGAAAAGCGAATAATTATGAGATTATCTAGGCATGATCATGTATATAGGCATCACGTCCATGACAAGTAGACCGACTCCTGCCTGCATCTACTACAATTACTCCACACATCGACTGACTGCTGCCTGCATCTAGAGTATTAAGTTCATAAGAACAGAGTAACGCCATAAGCAAGATGACATGATGTAGAGGGATAAACTCATGCAATATGATATAAACACCATCTTTTTATCCTCGATGGCAACAATACAATACGTGTCTTGCAACCCTTTCTGTCACTGGGTAAGGACACCACAAGATTGAACCCAAAGCTAAGCACTTCTCCCATGGCAAGAAAGATCAATCTAGTAGGCCAAACCAAACTGATGATTCGAAGAGAATTGCAAAGATAACTCAATCATAGATAAAAGAATTCAGAGGAGATTCAAATATTTCTCATAGATAAACTTGATCATAAACCCACAATTCATCGGATCTCGACAAACACACCGCAAAAAGAGTTTACATCGAATAGATCTCCACAAGAGAGGGGGAGAACATTGTATTGAGATCCAAAAAGAGAGAAGAAGCCATCTAGCTAATAACTATGGACCCGAAGGTCTGTGGTAAACTACTCACAACTCATCGGAGGGGCTATGGTGTTGATGTAGAAGCCCTCCATGGTCGATCCCCATCCGGCAGAGCGCCAGCGAAGGCTCCAAGATGGGATCTCGCGGATACAAAAGGTTACGGTGGTGGAAAATTGTGTTTCATTGGCTCCCTGGATGTTTTCGGGGTACGTAGGCTTATATAGGATGAAGAAGTACGTCGGTGGCCGCCCGAGGGGACCACAATACAGGGGGCGTGCACTGTAGGGGGCGCCCTACCCTCTCGTGGCCGCCTCGGCTACTTCTTGACTTGCACTCCAGTTTCATTCTGTTTGGACTCCGTTTGATATTCCTTTTCTTCGAAATACTGAAATAGGCAAAAAAACAGCAATACGGGTTGGGCCTCCAGTAAGTAGGTTAGTCCCAAACATGATATAAATGTGTAAAATAAAGCCCATAAACATCCAAAAGGGGTAATATAATAGCATGGAACAATAAAAAATTATAGATACGTTGGAGACGTATCAAGCATCCCCAAGCTTAATTCCTGCTCGTCCTCGAGTAGGTAAATGATAAAAACAGAATTTTTGATGTGGAATGCTACCTAGCATAATTCTCAATGTAATTTTCTTTATTGGGGCATGAATGTTCAGATCCAAATGATTCAAAATAAAAGTTCATATTGACATAAGAAATAGTGATACTTCAAGCAAACTAATCAAAGTAATCATGTCTTCTCAAAATAACATGCCCAAAGAAAGTTATCCCTGCAAAATCATATAGTTTGGTTGTTGCTCTATCTTCATCACACAAAGTACTTAATCATGCACAACCCCGATGACAAGCCAAGCAATTGTTTCATACTTTAACAATCTCAAACTTTTTCAACTTTCACGCAATACATGAGCGTGAGCCATGGACATAGCACTATATGTGGAATAGAATGGTGGTTGTGGAGAAGACAAAAAGGGAGAAGATAGTCTCACATCAACTAGGCGTATCAATGGGCTATGGAGATGCCCATTAATAGATATCAATGTGAGTGAGTAGGGATTGCCATGCAACGGATGCACTAGAGCTATAAATATATGAAAGCTCAACAAAAGAAACTAAGTGGGTGTGCATCCAACTTGCTTGCTCACGAAGACCTAGGGCATTTTGAGGAAGCCCATCATTGGAATATACAAGCCAAGTTCTATAATGAAAATTCCCACTAGTATATGAAAGTGACAACATAGGAGACTCTCTATCATGAAGATCATGGTGCTACTTTGAAGCACAAGTGCGGAAAAAAGATAGTAGCATTGTCCGTTCTCTCTTTTTCTCACATTTTATTTTTTTTATTTTTTCTTCTTTTTTTCTTTTTTTTCTTTGGCCTTTTCTTTTTCTCTTTTTATTCTTTTTGTAAAGTCCGAAGTCTCATCCCGACTTGTGGGGGAATCATAGTCTCCATCATCCTTTCCTCACTGGGACAATGCTCTAATAATGAAGATCATCACACTTTTATGGATTTACAACTCAAAGCTCGACAAGATATGAATCTATATGAATGCCTCCGGCGGTGTACCGTGATATGCAATGAATCAAGAGTGACATGTACAAAAATTATGAAGGTGGCTTCGCCACAAATACAATGTCAACTACATGATCATGCAAAGAGCAATATGACAAAAGTAATGCGTGTCATATGAACGGAACGGTGGAAAGTTGCATGGCAATATATCTCGGAATGGCTATGGAAATTCCATAATTGGTAGGTATGGTGGCTGTTTTGAGGGAGGTATATGGTGGGTGTATGGTACCGGCGAAAGTTGCGCGGCACAAGAGAAGCTAGCAATGGTGGAAGGGTGAAAGTGCGTATAATCCATGGACTCAACATTAGTCAAAAGAACGCATGTACTTATTGCAAAAATCTAGAAGTCATCAAAAACAAAGTACTACGCGCATGCTCCTAGGGGGATAGACTGGTAGGAGAAGACCATCACTCGTCCCCGACCGCCACTCATAAGGAAGACAATCAATAAATAAAATTGTGCTCCAACTTCATCACAAAGCGGTTCACCATACGTGCATGCTACGGGAATCACAAACCTCAACACAAGAATTTTTCATAATCACCTCAACTAGCATGACTTTAATATCACTACCTCCATATCCCAAAACAATTATCAAGCATCAAATTGATCATAGCATCCAATTCACTTTCTATGATAGTTTTTATTATACCCAACTCTGATGCTCATCATTCTAGGACCAAATTTGTAACCATAGCAAATACCATGCTGTTCTAAAAGACTCTCAAAAAGATATAAGTGAAGCATGAGAGACTAGCAATTTCTTCAAAATTAAGACACCGCCGTGCTCTAAAAGATATAAGTGAAGCACTAGAGCAAAAATTATCAAGCTCAAAAGATATATGTGAAGCACATAGAGTATTCTAGCAAATTCTAATCAAGTGGGCTTCTCCCAAAAGGTGTGTACAGCAAGGATGATTGTGGTAAACTAAAAAGCAAAGACTAATATAATACACGATGCTCCAAGCAAAACACATATCATGTGGCGAATAAAATTATAGCTCCAAGTAAAGTTACCAATGAACGAAGACGAAAGAGGGGATGCCTTCCCGGGGCATCCCCAAGCTTAGACTTTTGGCTATCCTTGAATATCTTGGGGTGCCATGGGCATCCCCAAGCTTAGGCTCTTGCCACTCCTTATTCCATAGTCCATAAAAGCTTTACCCAAAACTTGAAAACTTCACAACACAAAACTCAACAGGAAATCTTATAAGCTCCGTTAGTGAAAGAAAACAAAACCACCACATAAGGTACTGTAATGAACTCACTCTTTATTTATTTTGGTGTTAAACCTACTACCTACTGTATTCCAACTTCTCTATGGATTCTAAACTATTTTACTAGCCATAGATGCATCAAAACAAGCAAACAACACACGAAAAACAGAATCTGTCAAAAACAGAACAGTCTGTAGCAATTTGTAACTAACGCAAAGTTCTGGAACTTCAAAAATCCTACCAAAATAGGAAGTCCTGGACAATTTGTCTATTGATCATCAGCAAAAAGAATCAACGCAAAAGCACATTTCTGTGATTCAACAAAACTAAATTCGTGCGCGCAAAGTTTCTGTTTTTCAGCAGAATCAAATCAACTATCATCATAGGTTATCCTATAGGTTCTACTTTGCACAAACACTAATTAAAAGATAAAAACACATCTAAACAGAAGGTAGATGCAAGATTTATTACTAAACAGGAACAAAAACAAAAAACACAAATAAAATTGGGTTGCCTCCCAACTAGCGCTATCGTTTAACGCCCCTAGCTAGGCATAAAAGCGAAGATAGATCTAAGTAGTGCCATAATAATAAGATAGATCTTGAAAGCTCATCTCATATTATGTACGTTCAGCAGAAAGTTTTCTTTGAGGCAAGCAAAAGTAATCAAAAGGGCTAAATTTAGCGGGACGAAAGTCCCCAAGATCAATCTCAGGAGGAACGGGTTCCTCCTTTGGCCCTTCATAATGCACAACTAATTCATCACTAAAAGCATTCTTTTGGCAAAGTCTCGTGAGCCTATACTCAAGAGAGTATCCTAGCTCATTGTTTTGAAGGGAAAAATCATTATTAAGTTCGGTAATTCTATCAACCAAGACATTGGTTGGAACTTTTTTCTAAGGTTTTCATTGAAAGCAACATAGTCCGAAGATTGAAAACGCCTAATTTCCTCTTGATCAAAGAGGACCGCCTCTATGCGAGGACAGCCAACGTCCACCCTATAGTGCGTAAAGATTTCTTTGGCCTCTCTTATTACAAATCTAAACTCATGAGCTAAAAAGATAGTAACAGCGCGTTTAACAGAAGAATGCTCAATATTGGAAAATTCCAGAAAAATTCTTTGTATGCAAGGATGCATATGCATAAATTGTCTTTCAACTTCAACTACAAGCATAGCAATGGCATCCGCGAGACTACTAGTTCTATGAAGAATAGAACCACCCATGGAAGGTAAAGCACCGGCACAAGTAAAGAAATCTTGAATAACACTTTTTCCAATAATGTTACCACTACTGATTCAAAACTTTTTAGTATGCAAGATAGGGGGTTCTTCAGCCGGAGCCTCGGAATTTTCCATGTTATCATTATTGTCCATATCGACGATAATCTCCCCAATTTCAGACATAATGGCAAACAAAAGCAAGGAAGAAGAAAGTAAGCGAGAGTGAGAGGAGGAGATTGGGAAAGAGAGGGCAAATAAAACGGCAAGGGTGAAGTGGGGGAGAGGAAAACGAGAGGCAAATGGCAAATAATGTAAATGCAAGGGAGATGAGTTTGTGATGGGTGCTTGGTATGTCTTGACTTGAGCTAAGATCTCCCCGGCAATGGCGCCAGAAAGCCTTCTTGCTATGTCTTGAGCTTGCGTTGGTTTTCCTTGAAGAGGAAAGGGTGATGCAGCAATAGTAGCGTAAGTATTTCCCTCGGTTTTTGAGAACCAAGGTATCAATCCAGTAGGAGGCTCCTCAAAAGTCCCACGCACCTACACAAACAAACAAAGAACTCGCAACCAACACAATAAAGGGGTTGTCAATCCCTTCACAGCCACTTGCGAAAGTGAGGTCTAATAGAGATAGTAAGATAAGATAAATATATTTTTGGTATTTTATAATATAGATGCAAAAAGTAAAGATGCAAATAAAACTAGACTGGAAGCAAATATGATAAAAGATAGACCCGGGGGCCATAGGTTTCACTAGAGGCTTCTCTCAAGATAGCATATGTATTACGGTGGGTGAACAAATTACTATCGAGCAATTGATAGAAAAGCGAATAATTATGAGATTATCTAGGCATGATCATGTATATGGGCATCACGTCCATGACAAGTAGACCGACTCCTGCCTGCATCTACTACTATTACTCCACACTTCGACCGACTCCTGCCTGCATCTAGAGTATTAAGTTCATAAGAATAGAGTAACGCCTTAAGCAAGATGACATGATGTAGAGGGATAAACTCATGCAATATGATATAAACCCCATCTTTTTATCCTCGATGGCAACAATACAATACATGCCTTGCAACCCTTTCTATGACTGGGTAAGGACACTGCAAGATTGAACCCAAAGCTAAGCACTTCTCCCATGGCAAGAAAGATCAATCTAGTAGGCCAAACCAAACTGATAATTCTAAGAGACTTGCAAAGATAACTCAATCATACATAAAAGAATTCAGAGGAGATTCAAATATTTCTCATAGATAAACTTGATCATAAACCCACAATTCATCGGATCTCGACAAACACACTGCAAAAAGAGTTTACATCGAATAGATCTCCACAAGAGAGGGGGAGAACATTGTATTGAGATCCAAAAAGAGAGAAGAAGCCATCTAGCTAATAACTATGGACCCGAAGGTCTGTGGTAAACTACTCACAACTCATCAGATGGGCTATGGTGTTGATGTAGAAGCCCTCCATGGTCGATCCCCCTCCGGCAGAGCGCTGGCGAAGGTTCCAAGATGGGGTCTCGTGGATACAGAAGGTTACGGTGGTGGAAATTGTGTTTTGTTGGCTCCCTGGATGTTTTTGTGTACGTAGGCTTATATAGGAGGAAGAAGTACATCGGTGGCCGCCCGAGGGGCCCACAAGACAGGGGGCACGCCCTGTAGTGGGGGGGGGGCGCCCTACCCTCTCGTGGCTGCCCAGCATCGCACACGCAAGTAAAATCTGAACCGTGTTTGTTGTACCCGCCATTGCAAACATTTTGCATCTTTTTTGACGGGTTTTTTACATCACCGTTTGCAATTAATGCGTTGCACACAGTTTTGTCAAAGGGTCTCGGATCATAGTGTCGCGTTAACAGCATCCTGCAGCAGTGTGTGCCTCAACCCTACCATCTACCGCAGCTCAACTCAGCCCCTTGATGCTGATGACTAGCTCCATGACATCACATATGAATTGGAGTCGGCTAATGTTGCCCCTGCCAGCTATGTCACTTTACCATCCTTTTTCCTCAAGGGTGTCGCTGCTCGATGGTGGGACAGCAACAGGCGTACCCAACCTACTGGAACAATCATTACTTGGCTGGATTTCCAAGCTTCCTTCCATACCCGCTTCATTCCTCAGGGAATCATGGACAGGAAGAAGCGAGTGTTCCACAACCTCACACAAGGCAACAAGACTGTGGATGCTTATCAGCGGTAGTTCCTAGACTTGTCCCGATATGCTGAAAAAGACATTGCTACTGATGCTCGTAGGTAGGAGAAGTTCTGTGATGGACTCCACCCTGATATCAAGCTCGCGCTCCTGGTTCATGACTTCACTGACTTTGCCACCTTGGTGAACAAGGCCATCCAGGTTGAGATAGGTCTGCAGGAACACCAGGGATCACTCAGGCGCAACCATGACATTGTATCATCTTCGGGGCCTTCATTGCAGAAGCATAGGATATGGATCCCCCACGACATGTACCGCCCAGCTGTCCCTACTCCAAGACAATCCTATGCTGCACCACGTCTGCCTCCTCTACCATCGAGAAAACCTCTTCAAACTGCACCACCCCGAGCTCCTGCTCCCAATCCCAATGATGGGTTGTGCTTCAAGTGTGGTCATCCAGGTCACCGTGCCAGGAATTGCTACCAGAATTAGAACCAGCTTGCACTTCCTCCAACTGGCCGTGGTAACAACCAGCCCCGCAACAACAATGCCAGACCTTATGGTCGTGGTCAGGCTAACCATATTGATCTTAATGAAGCTCAAGACCAGCCTACTACTGTGATGGGTACTCTTCTTGTTAATTCAGTACCAGCTTCTATTTTATTCGATTCAGGAGCATCACATTCTTTTATATTAGAAGATTTTGCATTCATGCATGACATTAAATACAAGAGATACACACTCCACTAGTGGTACAAACCCCCGCGGGCCAATGTCAAACCTCCATGGTTAGCCACGATGTCGTCGTTGAAATCGATGGGTTGGAACTTCAAGCCCCACCCCCCATTATTTTGAAGTCTTCCAATATTGACCTCATTATGGGAATGGATTGGTTGAAAACACATACTGCTTCTATCTCTTGTTCCACTAAAACCATCCATCTACTACATCCTTCAAATGAGACAGGAGGCTACCACGTTCACCTGGTTCAAAATGACGAAGCACGGCTTTATTCCTCGAATGCGTTGAATGCATTAACTCTTGAAGGAATTGAAAACATTCCAGTCATTTGCGACTTCCAAGATGTCTTTCCAGTAGAACTTCAAGGGATACCTCCTGTTTGAGCTGTCGAATTCGCCATCGACTTGAAACCAGGCACCACTCCTATCGCCAAATGACCCTACAAGATTCCGCCTCATGCACTCCTTGAGCTTAAGGAGGAAATAAACAATTCACTCTGCCAGGATTCCATTCATCCAAGTTCCTCGGCTTGGGGAGCACCTTATCTCTTTGTCAAGAAGAAGGATGGAATGAATCGTTTGGTCCAAGATTACCGCCCTGTCAACTAAGCAAAAATTCAAAACAAGTATCCCCTTCCTTGGATCAACGATCTTTACGATCAAATTGCTGGTTCCTCAGTATTCTCTAAACTCGACTTGAGGTTGGGTTATCATCAGATCCAGGTGCGTGAAGAGGATATTCCCAAGACCGCATTCGTTACTTGTTATGGTTCATACGAGTACACCATCATGTCCTTCGGCTTGACCAATGCTCCAGCGACATTCTCTCGTCTAATGTACTATATATTCATGGAATACCCCGACAAGTTCATCGTGGTTTATCTGGATGATATCCTTGTATATTCCAAGAATAAAGAAGAATATGCTGAACATCTTCATCTTGTTCTGGAAAAGCTTTGAGAGCATAAAATTTATGCCAAGTAGTCCAAGCATGAATTTTGGTTACCCGAAGTAACCTACCTTGATCATGTAATCTCCAAGGATGGCATTGCTGTCAACCTCGAACGAGTTCAGGCCATTCTTGACTAGACTCCTCTAAAGAATGTCAAACAAGTCAGAAGCTTTCTTGGACTAGCCAGCTATTATTGCCGTTTTGTCGAGAACTTCTCCAAGATTCCCAAGTCCTTGACTAATCTGCTTCACAAGGGCGTTAAGTTCGAATGGACAGAAAAGTGTCAGGAAAGTTTCCAGACACTCAAGGACAAGCTAACATCTATCCTAGTACTCGCTCCTTCAAATTCTCGAAAGGATTTTGTCATCTATTGCGGGATTAGGTTGTGTCGTAATGCAAGAATGCAGGGTGATTGCTTATGCCTCTCGCCAATTGCGCCCTCATGAAGAGAACTACCTAGTTCATGACCTTGAGCTTGCTGCAGTTATCTATGCAATAAAGTTGTGGTGACATTACCTTCTCGATAATCGTTGCGAGATCTCATCGATCATTAGAGTCTGAAGTATTTGTTTACTCAGCCAGATCTGAACCTCTGTCAACAGTGATGGATGGAAGCCATTACAGATTATGATTGTGGTTTTGCCTATACCCCTGGCAAGGCTAATGTTCTGGATGATGCCCTGAGTCGCAAGTCGTATTGCAATAACCACATGGTTCATCAGGATCAACCCCGCATTCATGAAGAGCTTCGCAAGTTGAACCTTCACCTAGTTCCACAGGGTTCTTTGAATAACCTTGTACTGGAACCAACTCTTATGAAAGCTATTAAGTCTACGCAATGCAAAGATGCTGAAGTTGATCAAATTAAACGGGATCTTGCTTTAGAGAGATCTAGAGATTTCTCGCTTGTTGAAGATGGTACCTTGTACTTCAGAGATCACATTGTGGTACCCCAATTCGAGCTTATGACAAAGAAGGTGATGAAAGAAGGACACGACACCCCTCTCTCTATTAATCCGAGAAGTACCAAGATGTACCTAGACATTCGTTAGAAGTACTGGTGGTCTAAGATGAAGCAAGATATTGCTTGGTATGTTGAAGAATGTGATGTTTGCCGTTGCGTCAAAGAAGAGCATTGATACATCTCCAACTTATCTATAATTTTTTATTGTTCCAAGCTGTTATATTATCATTCTTGGATGTTTTAAAATAATTTTATAAACATTTTATATCATTTTTTGGTACTAACCTATTAACATAGTGATGTAGGGTGGAACCATAGATGCCCGATCTTTCACGATTGGAGAGAATCCTACAAAGAATACAAAGAACACGAGGAGAAATCACGAGGGGAAACATGAGAGAATCACTCAAACCAACAAGATTTGGTCACACATATGCTAGATCCTCAAAACACAAAGAGTGATACATGATTCAAAGTCAACAAGGGACGATACAAAAGGTCTTTTCCGTGAGGAGGTCTTGAAGGGTCTTCCCATGATGGGGTCTTGAATCCGCTTGGGGGATCTTCTCCGAAGAGGTCGTGAGCTCCAATGGAGAAGTAACCAAGTGGATGAGCAAAGCTCTCACACAAATATGAGCTAATCCTTTGCTAACCCTAACTAGGAGGAGGAGGAGGCCTATTTATAGTCTAAATGCAAAAGGGGCGGAATGAAAGGGTATATGGGCCTCGGGCCTGAAGCTGCGCACACACATGCAGCGGACGTCCGATCTCTACCAGTCGTCCGGTCGCTCACGGGGGTCTGGACGTCCGGTAGGGCTCAGACTTCTGCTAATTTCATTCTGTAATAGCAGTACTGGACATCCGGAGATGGTCGGTCGCCAGAGGCGGCGGATTTCCATTGAAACGCTTCGGGTGTGGAACTACCGGTCATCCAGTGGGGCTCGGATATCGGGTCCTGGGCGAGCGTCCCCTCGCTGTAGCATTCATAGGTTGGGACTTGGGTCGGCTGGGCCTTCGGGCGTCGGACGTCCGGTCCTGGTCAGACGTCCGCTGGCTGGAGCATCAGGTGCCGGACGTCCGGTCCTGGGCGGACGTCCGCTCGCTGGAGTTTCTTCGGTAGCTCTTCTTCTTGTCCTTCGTACTTGGTGTCCTCACCGTCTTGTCCATTGGATGTAGCTGCTTCGTGGGCTTCCTCCAAGTACCGGATCACACATAGTTTTTCCTCTTGAGGTAGTAGCCATGTCTCATGTGTAAAAAGTGGGAGTTCGGAGAGGAGCGAGTTCACCTTATCTTCGCTAGCCTTTGCTCGAGCTCTTGGCATTGGTCCAACAGGTGTCATGGGAGATGTAGATATGTCCATGGGGATGATCGTGGGATGCTCCGCATCATCTCCCCCCACCCCCCGGGGAAAGATTCGACCTCGAATCAAAAGCTTCATCAACATGGTATGGCGAGAGGTATTTGACAATGAAGATGTCGCTCACGTTGTACTTGTCACTTGGGAGGTCGATCTTGTAAGCGTTGTTGTTGTAGTGTGCTAGCACCTTGAAGGGTCCATCGGCTCGGGGTAGAAGTTTGGACTTGCATTCGTTGGGGAAGCATTCCTTGTGAAGGTGTAGCCACACAAGATCTCCGATGTTGAATATCATGGGTTGCTTGTTGATGTTGAGCTTGGTTGCGAGTCGTTGTACTTGGCGCTTGATGGTGTGCCTTGTATTTTCACGCATCTTCTTGAGGTAGCTTGCTCATGCACTCGCGTCCATGTTGGTGCGCTCTTGTAGTGGAAGAGGAAGAATGTCCAATGGGGACAATGGGCTGAAACCGTAGACGACCTTGAAAGGGGACTTGCCGGTTGTAGAGTGTCTTGCACGGTTGTAGGCGTACTCGGCGATGGGTAGGCACTCCTCCCACTTCTTGATGTTCCTCTTGATCAACATGCATAGTAGAGTGGAGAGTGTTCGGTTCGTCACCTCTGTTTGGCCGTCGGTTTGAGGATGAACAAGAGCTTGATTCTGAGCTTGGCGCATAAAGTCTTCCAAAAGTAACTCAAGAACTTGACATCGCGGTCCGAGACAATCGTCTTTGGCACTCCATGGAGGCGCAAGATTTCCCTACAAAAAAGATTTGCAATATGTGAAGCATCGTCTATCTTGTTGCATGGGATAAAATGAGCCATCTTAGAGAATCGGTCCACAACAACAAACATAAAATCCTTTCCATTTTGGGTTCTAGGTAAACCAAGTACAAAGTCCATGCTAATGCCTTCCCAATGTTGATATGGAATAGGAAGTGGCATGTAAAGACCATGGGATTGAGCTTTTGACTTAGCGTTGTGACATATCGAATATTAGTTGGTGAAGCGTGAGACGTCGCGGAACATCTTGGGCCAAAAATAGTTCTTGGAGAGCGTAGCGAATGTCTTGTCACATCCAAAGTTTCCCATTAGTCCGCCTCCATGAGCCTCTTGAAAAAGGAGCAAACAAAGAGAAGACTCGGGAATGCAAAGTTTGTTAGCTCTCATAAGGTAATCATCCTTGATGTGATAGCGTTCCCAAGATGTATGCGTCAGACACTTAGCATAAGGAGTTGCACAAGTAGGATCATGTGCATGCAAGTCTTTTAGTGCTCAAAGCCAATGACATTTAATTCAAGTTTAGTAACAAGCATGCATATACGGGAAAGAGCATTCGCACAACATTTTCCTTACCTTTGATTTACTTGATGAAATAAGGAAAATACCTAATGAATTCACTCCACTTAGCATGATGCTTGTTCAACTTAGTTTGACCCTTTAGGTACTTGAGCGTTTCATGATCAGTATGGATTATGAATTCATGAGGGCGAAGATAATGTTCCCATTAATGCAAGACTTGCACTAAATCATAAAGCTCTTTATCATAGATCGGATAATTGAGTTGTGCTACGGAAAGTTTCTCATTAAAGTATGCTATGGGGCGCTTCTCTTGCGTTAACACACCTCCTATGCCATTATCACTAGCATCACATTGAATATCAAAAGGTTTGTCAAAGTTGGGTAATGCAAGCACGGGAGCATGAGTAAGAAAATTCTTTAGCTCGTTAAATGCGGTATCTTGGGATGGTCCCCAAACAAAAGGCGCATTTTTCTTACTCAAAGAATGCAAAGGTGAAGCAATGGTGCTAAAATCCTTCACAAATCTACGATAGAAACCGGCTAAACCAAGAAAACTACGCACTTGTTGCAAGTTGGTTGGGGCCAAGTTTTAATACCATTGATCTTAGATTCAACTACATGAACACCCTTAGAAGACACAATGAAACCCAAGAAAACAAGCTTATCAACACCAAAAAGGCATTTGTCCATATTAGCATAAAGGCACTCTTTCCTAAGGGTTTGCAACACAGTTCTAAGATGGGTGACATGATCTTTGAGGCATTTGCTAAATACAAGAATATTGCCAAAGTAGACCACAACAAATACACCAATATAGGGTCGAAGAACAAAATGCATGACTCACATGAAAGTACCGGGTGCTTCGGATAAACCCATTGGCATAACTAGCCATTCATATAAGCCAAATTTGGTCTTAAATGCGGTTTTCCATTCATCGCCTTCTTGGATGTGTATGTGATAGTAGCCACTCTTAAGATCAATCTTAGAGAAGATGGTGGCTCCGCTAGGCTCATCAAGCATATCATCTAAGTGCGGAATTGGGTAACGATATCGAACGGTGATAGCATTGATGGGACGATAATCGGAACACACGCGATAGGTGCCATCTTTCTTAGGAACAAGGATTACTGGTACGGCACAAGGGCTCAAGCTTTCACGTACATGACAGTTGTAGATGAGTTGTTGTACTTGCCATTGGATCTCCTTAGTTTCCTCAGGGTTGACGTATGGAGCATTGGTAGGTAGAGGTGCTCCGTGGATGAGGTCGATTCGGTGTTTGATGCCTCGTAGTGGTGGTAGTCCCAGAGGTAGCTCATCGGGGAAAACATCTTGGAATTCCTGCAAAGGAGAAGACAACACTAAAGTAGATTGTGAGAGATTGTTAGTTTTTGGTGCCTCGTCCTTGCACAAAAGGACGTAGTGCATAACACTTGATGGGTTCCCACACACTTCTCTCATCTCACTTTTTGTGGCAAATAGAACTAAGTTCTTCTTGTCGCTCATCATGGAGGCACTCGATTTTGGCTTGTGGCGCTCACTCTCTTTGTGGTGGTTCGCTCTCTCACTCTTTTCTCCATGATGGGTGGCTTGCTTGTCGGTGATCACTTGACTTGGAGACATAGGTCATACCAGGTACTCCTTTCCTTTCATCTTGAAGCTATAGTGATTGGTACGCCCGTTTTGGATGACGCCTCGGTTAAATTGCCATGGCCGTCCAAGAAGGAGGTGGCAAACGAATATCAGAACTACATCACACTCCAAAGTGCCTTCATATTCCAATCTTGAAGGAGAATTTCACCATATGCTTGACTTGGATAGTGCCGGAGTCGCTTAGCCTTTGGACGTTGTAGGGGTGTGGGTGCTTCATCTTGACCGATTGGAGCTTGGACCATAGTTCTTCACTTGCCAAGTTATGAAAACTACCTCCATCGATGATGACCTTGACGGACCTTCCGTTGGTGCCAACATTGGTGTGGAAGATATGGCATCTTTGGTCTTCATCTTGTTGATGTTGAAGAGTAAAGACTTTGGAGATAACGAGAGCGGGGCTCGAATCCTCATCACAAAAGACTTGATCATCTTCATCTTCGTTCACGCGCCAGTGCATGGCCACTTACTCAAGGGATTCCATTTCCTCTTCACTCATGGAGTCATATGTGCCATCGTCGTTGAAGATCATGGTGCGCTTGTTGGTACACTCAAAGGACTTGTGGCCTCGGCCGCCGCATGTGAAACACTTGATGGAACTTGTCTTGACGGCCTCATCAGTTGGAGTAGATGATGAAACTCTCTGCTTGAAGGTGCATGTAGTAGGAGGACGACTTGAGGTTGTCGAAGTTTTCCTGTAACTCGACTTGTCGCCGTTTCTTGTAGGTGGCTTGGGTGAGGTGGAAGTTGTTGGAGTCGTTGAAGCTTGGTTGTTGGAGAAGCCTTAGCTCTTGGAAGAGTACTTGGCATACTTGAAGTCATATTGCACTTGACGTTCTGCTTTGGTAGCTTGATGCACTAGCTCAATGAGGTTGGAGTAGGGTTGGAAGTCGGCAATCTTATTGATGGGATGATTGAGGCCATTCAAGAAACGGGCCATAGTTTGCTCGTCATCTTCTGTGACATTGGCTCTTATCATGGCAATCTCCATTTCCTTGTAGTATTCTTCAACGCTTTTGGTTCCTTGCTTGAGGAGTTGGAGTTTCTTGAAGAGGTCGCAGTTGTAGTATGTTGCCACAAAGTGTGCTCGCATGACATCCTTCATTTGATCCCATGTGGTGATTGGTGGTTCACCTCTTGCTTCTCGGCGTTCAAGGACTTGTTCCCACCATATGAGCACATAGTCTTGGAACTCAAGGGATGCCATAGCGATCTTCTTCTCTTCCTCATAGTGGTGCAAACGAAAGATCTTGTCGACCTTCAATGCCAATGAAAGGTACTCTTCGGGATCATTGCTTCCATTGAACTTGGGCATGGTGAACTTGAGCTTGTCGTAGCGTTGCTCTTCATTGTGTTGGGGTCAAGGGTGACGATGACGCCCTTGACGCGGATGATTGTCAACCTCATATTGCTCTTGGCGTGGAGGATTTCCATAGTCATCATGCTCTTGGTGAACTTGAGTTTGTGGACGAGCTTGTCGAGCTTGTGGAGGAGCTTGAGGAACTTGACGATGCACCCTTGCTTGATAGTTCCTCTCTTGGATTTCTTCGTGAAGTGCTTCCTCTTGATTGCGTGTCTCTTGGTTGCGGTTGGTGATGGCTGGACTTGACTCTCGAAGGGCACGTTGCGCCTCAAGTGCTTGTGCTTCACGTTGTTTTTGTTGAAGACGTTGAGCCTCGGCATCTTGTTTGTTTTGGTGTTGGCGCGCTCGCTCTTCCTCTTGGTGACGTTGATGTTGCCTTTCTTGTGCTTGTGCAAGAGTAGCTTGGTTTTGTCGATGATGATGTGTTTGCTTGTCGAATTGCCCTTGTGGATGATTGTCGTGTAGAGGATTGCGAGTTGCTTGACAGTCTTGGCGCGCGGCTCAACATAGAGTGTTCGATGTCAGTGTACTTGAACCAGAGAGGGTGTCGTCTGAGTGTCGACTCGAGCGGCTCCGTCTTGAGTAGGACGGAGTGTTAGAAGAGCGGTTTACCAACAAGGCACGAATCTCATACATTCTTGCATCATTCTCGTGTTTGTGTGCGTCGAGCTTGTTGTCGAAGTAGTCTCTTGTTCGTTGCTTGGAGAGTCGCAAGTCGGTGGCGAGATTGTCAATGCGGTCTCTCATTGCTTGTTGTTCTTGATGCAAAGCTCTTTGTGCACCGAAAAGGTGGCTCTTAGTGACATAGGATGAAATGGCGTCATCTTGCTTGATGAAGAGTGGGCTGGTAGAAGAAGTTGGCCTATCCATCATTCCCAACAAATATGCGAGTGGGAGAAAGAGAAGAACTTATACCAAATGTACCTTGACCGATGTTGAAGATGGATGAATGATCACTCAAATGTGGAACAAGGAAATAGCACAATTGGTACCAATTCTTGTAGGTTCTCACACCTACACAAGTAAAAGCTTATGGTGGAGCTCGGTTAGGATGGTGGCACAAAATTTGATGCAATTTTTAGTGAGCCTCAATAATGTTGGAAAAGATTCACAAATTTGCAAATGCAACAAGTAGACCAATAGCAAGATATGGTACACGGACACACACACGCAAATAGATAAGTGGGGTCGTGCAACCAAGGAATGAGCCAAAATGTGGGATCCACGAAAATGCTTTTGTTGCACAACACTAGAGAGACGCTAGCACGATTGCACAAAAGGCGGATACGAAACTTGTGCACAACCTACTAGGCAAAAATGCAATGACTTCTATCCAAGTATACTATATGTATGGTATTCCGGTGATATGATCCAAGATGATCGAGTATGACAATCTTAATGTAGTATGATGCTATGGTTCTTGCTTATAAGCTCTTTTCTTATATTTCCCTCTTTCTTAAAAGATTGTTTGTCTCTTTCATTTTTGAGCTCTTTTCTCATGCAAAACTTCACGAACCAAGATAGCAATTGTGTATGTGATGACAACTTTGTGACACAAGAGATGATACCAAGATATGCACCACGATGATATGGTATGTATGCTATGGGAAGTATGATCACTAATGTGCAGAAGTCACGTTGTCGGCAATACTCAAAGGCTTGTCTCGATGGGTAAGCAACACAAAATTGGGCTATGGTGGTTATCAATGCAATGGCAAGGAGTAGACAAAGATGTCGTCAAGGTAGTCATTTGTAAGAAAGGATGGTTGTTGGCGATGATGAGTCCTTGGCGAGGACGAGCGGTGGTGATGTTGATGTCGCACTGTACCTATATAGATGAAACACAAAAGGACACGGGAACCACAACTCAAATTTTCAAAGACCAAAACATTGCAAAATTGTTGGAGTTGATAGCAGGTAAGCGATGATGGTGCGTGCAGAAAGCGTTGGTGTAATCGGAGTGCATATGCGGTGGTGGAAGGTGGAGAGGTGGTGGTGGCCGAACTAAATTTTTTTAGTTTCGTCAGGGATCAGCGGACATCCGGTTAGGGAGCGGTCGTCCGATCGTCGGATGTCCGGTCGCTAGCAGACGTCCGGTGCCTGGGCGATTTCGGGCACGGGATGAACACCTAGGGTTCGTGGTGGAAGTGGGGAAATTGGTCAAATCTGAGCGATTTTGTGGATGGAAATGGTGGAGATGATGGGGGAAAACTACATCCACTCATGGCAAAGCAAATCCATGGATCATAACCAACAAAACTCCATCACACCAACAAATCACAAAAAAATTAGGGCTATTTTTGGTGGGGATTTTCGAAATTGGGGAAGAACACAACAAAAAGCTAGAAAACAAGGGGTAGGGGCTCCAAATACGTGACCAATGTGGCTCATGATGCCAAGATGATTTAGGGTGGAAGCCTAGATGCCCGATCTTTCACGATTGGAGACAATCCTACGAAAAACACGAAGAACCCGAGGAGAAATCACGAGGGGAAACACGAGAGAATCACACAAACCAACAAGATTTGGTCACACATATGCTAGATCCTCGAAACACAAAGAGTGATACACAATTCAAAGTCAACAAGGGACAATACAAAAGGTCTTCTCCGTGAGGAGGTCTTGAAGGGTCTTCTCATGATGGGGTTCTGGATCCGCTTGGGCGATCTTCTCCGAAGAGGTCGTGAGCTCCAATGGAGAAGTAACCAAGTGGATGAGCAAAGCTCTCACAAAAATAAGAGCTAATCCTTTGCTGACCCTAACTAGGAGGAGGAGGAGGACGTCTATTTATAGTCTAAGTGCAAAAGGGGGTGGAATGAAAGGGTACATGTCCCTGGGGCCTGAAGCTGCGCACACCCAGGCAGCGGACGTCTGGTCTCTACCGGTCGCCCGGTCACTCGCGGGGGTCCGGATGTCCGGTAGGGCTCGGACTTCCGCTAATTTCATTCTGTAACAGTGGTACCGGGCATCCGGAGATGGCCGGTCGTCCGGAGGCATCGGATTTCTGTTGAAACGCTTCGGGTCTGGAACTGTCGGTCTTCCGGTGGGGGCCAGACGTCCGGTCCTGGGTAGGCGTCCGCTCGCTATAGCTTTCGTAGGTTGGGACTTGTGTCGGTTGGGCCTTTAGGCGCCGGACGTCCGGTCCTGGTCGGACGTCCGCTGGCTAGAGCATCAGGTGCCAGACGTCTGGTCAAGGGTGGACGTCCGCTCGCTGGACCTTCTTCGGTAGCACTTCTTCTTGTCCTTCGTACTCGGTGTCCTCGCCGTCTTGTCCATTGGACGGAAATGTCATACAATTTGGTATTATCTTGAGCCATCGTGACAACGCAAGCAATAAAACACACAAGCACACAAGAAGCAAGCAAAAAAGACGAGCGAAGAAAAGGCAAAGGTTTTTGAAAATCGTTTTAGAAGTGGGGGAGAGGAAAACGAGAGGAGAATGGCGAATAATGTAATACAAGGGAGAAGATTTTATGATGGATACTTGGTATGTCTTGACTTGACGTAGATCTCCCCGGCAACGGCGCCAGAAATCCTTCTTGCTACCTCTTGAGCTTGTGTTGGTTTTTCCCTTGAGGAGGAAAGGGTGATGCAGCAAAGTAGCGTAAGTATTTCCCTCAGTTTGAGAACCAAGGTATCAATCCAATAGGATACAACGCACAAGTCACCGAATACCTGCACAAACAATCAACATATTGCACCCAATTGTCGGTGTACTAGAATAGGGGTACCGTAGTATCCCGAACTTGTGCACGGGCAGTTGCAGCACCCCGCGGCAAGGCTCGCCGGGGCACCGCCAAGATCCTCCGTGACTCCTTAAAAGACAAGACCCCGGCAAGAGGAGCTTGCCGGGAAGACATTCAAGAACAAAGTATTCAAGCTAAAGAAGACAAGGCCCCGGCAAGAGGAGCTTGCCGGGAAGGCCAACCAAGGCATCACAAGAAAGCTTGCCGCGGCGCACCACGCGCCCCGGCAAGGCTCGGTGAGCGACAAGCTCCTGAGCCCGACAAGGACACGGCCGCGGCAAGTCACTTGCCGCGGCAAGCGGTCACTCCGCGCCCAGGCTCCAGCACATCCACCAACGTGTCGCCCTGGGACCCTTCCAGGCACGCGTGGCGGGAGGCTGTGCAGCCAGTGGTGCGCGGTGGCAAGCGGCGCTGACAAGAAGGCCATCGTGACGATCGGTGGCGCCCCTGACGGTCTCTTCTTGCACTGTTTGGACGACGCAGACAGGCATTTAATGCTCTTGTCCCCTGCCGTCAGGGTTAGGTATGATACACTATATCTACAGTAGAGGTAGCTGTACCTACCGCATTCTTTTCCCTTTTTTACCCTTTCTGTCTATGTTGCCACCTGTCGGTGACCCCTTTAGCGTATAAAAGGAGGCCCATGCGCAACGTAGAGGGGGTTCGACTCATTCGAAGCTAGCAACACTCTCACGCTCGGTTGGGTAGCGCTGATCACTCCTGAGCAAGAACAGAATATACACAGACAAGCAGCAGTAGGAGTGTTATCTCTCCGGAGAGCTCCGAAGCTGGGTGAACTGCTCGTGTGCATTGCCTCGATCCGCTCTTCGTGCGACCTCCGCCCCCCTCCGAACCGAAAGGGGCTCGGTCCGCCGGTCCATAGGTGTTCGAGGATCAGTTTCCCCGACATCTTTGGCGCGCCAGGTAGGGGGCGTCGAGATTGTGTGAACCTGATCCGGTGTGCACGCGAGCTAAATCTTCATCAACTTCATCGACATGCCGCCGAAGAAGAAGGCTTCGGAGGCAGCTGTTCCGTCCGCGTCGTTTCCACCGCCACCGGAGCAAACGGGCGGTGGAGTGGACGCCGGCGGAAAAACGGGCATCGACGAGGGTGCACACAGCGCTGCCAAGTCCAAGGACAAGGCCGCGCAGACCTCGGCGTCCGTACGCGCACCGCGCCCATCACAGGAAGCGCGGGACCAACAGCGTCATGGCGTTCGCAGCGCCATACGTCCGCTGGGCCAAGATCAAGCTGGTGGTTCTCATGGCGTCCAAGACCAGCATGCTCGCCAACATGCTGGCCCGAGCGAGGTACGGTCGCCTGGACGGGATACTGCTATTTCTAACGTAGTTAGGAGCCCGAGCATGTCCCGCTCCTCGCACCGTTCGCCTCTGCCGCCTACCACTCCAGCGAAAGCCTTGGCGCGAGCTCAACTACTTCTAGATTACCCTCCGACGGTGGACAATACCGACGAATGGAGGGCCACTATCCAGAGCCTCATCGGCTTCGCCAACGGCGACACTGCGTGGCAACCGAGCGCCTCGCTGCCGCGGCAAGATGGCTGGACGCGAGCCGATGGCGACAAGACCGATGGGGGTGCAACTTCCATGCACTCTCCACCACGAAGGCCAAGATCGCCGACTCGTCAGGTCCACCTCGACAACGACTCCACTGTGTCATCGGATCCATGGGCTCGCCGTGATCAGCGCCAAGTTCTCCACGAACGGCAACAAGAGGATGCTCGTACCCGCATCCAGCGCCGAAGAGAAGCGCGACGTCAATCTGACCAGCGCGCTGGGCCCTCTGTCGACATGCATGCGCCAGGGGAACCAGGCGACTTGCCATACGCGGTAGGTTGCCCTGCGTTCACCCGTGAGCTGCGGCAAGTCCAGTGGCCCAGCAAGAAAAACTTCAAACCCGACGTACCGGAGAAGTACGACGGCAAGTCGCATCCGTCGGAGTTCCTCAGCATCTACACCATTGCGGTGCAGGCTCCTGGGGGACGAGACGACAAGATCCTTGCCAACTATTTCCCGCTGGTGCTCAAGCCTAACGTCAGATCCTGGCTCATGCACTTGCCGGACAACTCCGTCTCCTCTTGGGCAGATCTATGCCATCAGTTTGTTGGCGCCTTTACCGGCGGCCACAAGCCACATGGCCAAGAGAGCGACCTTCATCTGCTCGCCCAGAAGGAAGGAGAGTCCCTCCGCAAGTACATTCAGAGATTCAGCCGTGTATAGCACAACATCCCAGACGTCCACCCTGCCGCGGTCATCAGCGCGTTCCATCAGAACGTGCGAAACCGCAGGATGACGGAGGAGATGGCGATGTGCAAGACAGGGACGTCAGCGAGCTTTATGCCCTGGCCGACAAGTGCGCACGTGCTGAAGAGGGGAGGAGGCTCCCCGGAGAGAATACAGGAGCAGGAGGGTCTGACAGTGAGGATGCCACCCCGGCAAGGAAAGGCCGGCGGCGGAACAACAGAAAGAAGAAGGGCAAAGAGGTGCTAGTTGTTGAGCAGTCCGGCAACGGAGGTGGCGCCAAGGAAGCTAAGACTGGTGGCTCCGGCAAGGAGGCCCAGGCTGTGGCAGCCGCCGAGAAGCAGGACAGCTCCGGCAAGCAATATTGCAAGATCCACCGCACCAAGGGTCATGACCTCCAAGCTGCAAGAAGGTTGAGTAGCTTGTTGAACAGCAGAGAGCTGAGTACGAGCGGCGCGACAAAGAGAAGGCCCAGGAAGGTGCTGGAGGAGCCAGCAAGAAACGCCCCGGCCGGGGGGGACGCCGCGGCAAGGCCAAGCAGTGGCAAGGAGACAGACCTCCCCGCGGCCGCGACAAGGACGAAGAGGACGATGATGACGAAGATGTGGATGATGATGAGGCCGATGAGCAGGAATTTCAGAAAAGCCACAGAGGTCCTCTGTGTTGACGGTGGTGCTTCCCTGCATACTTCGCACCGCCAGCTCAATGTCACAGCCCTAGAGCTTGCTTGTAACTAGTGGCATTGCATCCATGCATCATGTCTAAATTTCTTTAAATTTCAATTGAGGGATTTTCAAAGCCTCAGAAACCTTCTAAAAATGATCAACATTAAAATCTTCTCAAAGAAGTCCAAGAAAATGTTCCTCTTAGTCTCTGAAAATATTGCAAAGAGGTAAAACTCAAAAGAATATTTTGGGTATCTCAGAGTTAACTATTTTGGGCCTTTGAGTTAAATAAATAACTATTTGCATTGGATATATATTTCTTAATTAATTAATATATGTCCAATAATTCTGATCTTTGATGAAGGGCTTTGGAATAATCCTACTAGTCCCTACCATAATTATTAGAAGCAATAAAAATGATTTAGTGTCTAAAACTAAATCAAAACAAACTACAGAAAATAGAAAAAAGAATTAAATAGAAATAAAAGAGAGAGAGAGAGAGAAACCCTACCTGGCGCTCACCTCTTAGCCCAACCGGCCCAGCACGGCCCAACCCATCGCCGCTTACCCCCCCTGTCGTCTTCCTCCCTCGCCAGAAGGACATGGCGCACGCGCCCGAGCTCGCCACGCCACCAGGCTGCCTGCCTGCGTCGCCTGGCCACCGCGACGCCGCGCGTCATCTCCTCGGCGCCGCCCCAACCCCCTGGACCCCCTCGCTCTCTCCCTCTCCCTCGTTTCTCTCCTCTGCTTCCTCTCTCTCACTCGCCCGAACGCAGCCGTCGCCGCCGACGAGCTCCCCCACGGCCACAGCCACCCCCTCGCTCCCTCTCCGCATCCCTGAGCTCCGTCCCGACCCCGTGGAGTTACACACACGACGCACGCGACCCCGGGAGGCCAGCAACGTCGCCATCGCCGTCGTCTTCCACCTCGGGCTCCGGCCACCATCATCGTCGATCCGCCGCACGTAGGACGTCCCCGAGCCGGCTAACCATCCCTACGGCACCGCTGTGAGCTCCTACGCCTCCCCTCTCTCTTCCCCGCCTCGATTGCACCCTGTAGCCTCGATTCCACCGGAGCCGCGAGCTCGGCTCCGCCGGCCATGTCGCCGCCGTGGCCACCGTCACCTAGAGCTACCACCGAACCCACCGACGTGCTCAGCACAATGCCAGAAGACCAAAACCCCCTCCAATTGCTCCTGTCGTGCAACGCAATGCCGGAACCGCTGAGACCCGAACTCCGGCCGCCGCCTTTGAGCTCGCCGCCGTCGATATAGATCGCCCCCGGCATAACTGACTGCACCACTCGACGCGCGGGATCTTCAGCGTCACGTAGATGCCCTCCGCCGGCCATTTGGTCACCGGAGGAGGAATTCCGACCCCCTCCGCCGTCTCTGGCTCCGCCGGCGATGAGCCGCGGGTCAACTCCGGCGAGTTGACCCAGGTTTGACCTTCCCCGTGTGTCACTGACGTGTGGGCCACCCCCTGACATTTTAGTTAGTATTAGTTTAACACTAATTAACCTAGGTTAGTTAGCTGATTAGTCGCTGACCAGTGGGCCCCGGCCCCACAAACAGTTAGTTAGAATTAACTTAAGGCTAATTAACTTGGTTAATTAGTTGTGTCACTGACCAGTGGACCCCACTGGTCAGGTTTGACCTGGGGCGCCCAGTTGACTCTGCTGACGTCACAATGACGTGGTGCTGACGCCATAAATCATTTTCTGGATTTAATTTAATTCAGGAAATTCCAGAAAATTGTATAAACTTCAAAAATTCATAGAAATTCAATCGTAACTCCAAATGAAATAATTTATATATGAAAAATTATCAGAAAAATTCAAGGAATCCATCTGTACCATTTTCATGCATGTTAGAACAACTTATAGCTGTTGTTTAGCACAAATCAGTTAAATGGCATTTAAATAACCACATGTGGAGTTTGAATTTGAATCTTGTATTCAAACCAACCTCATTTAATCTGTTGCTAGTTGCATTAGCTCAAAACACATTCATATTGCCATGTCATGAGCATGCATCATATTGTGCATTGCATTGATTGTATTTCTTCTTTGTTGCCGGTATCTGTTCCCTCCCGGTAGACGATGTTCCGACGTTGTGATCGTTGACACTGATGAAGACTCAATGTTATCTTCAGAAGTGCCAGGCAAGCAAAACCCCCTTGTTCATTCCGATACAATCCTACTCTCTCGCCCTGCTCTCTTTTACTGCACTAGGACAACAACGATTCAACTGTTACTTGCTGCGGTAGCTGAACCCCTTTATCCTTTGCATGACCTGTCATTCCACAGTAAATAGATGAAACCCACTAGCATGAGTAGGAGTTGTTTGAGCCCTGTTGTGCCTACTCATTCATGTTTGTTTGTCATGCCTGCTATTGCTTAGAGTTGTGTCAGGTCTGATTCATCCGGGATGAATCAGAGGTGTGTGAACATGTCCTACAGTGTGTGAGCTAAGCGTGTGAACACGATTTGGTAAAGGTAGCAGTGAGAGGCCATGTAGGAGTACATGGTGGGTTGTCTCATTGCAGCCGTCCTCAGGAACTGAGTTCTGTGTTTGTGATCCATGATTCAGCTACTACCACGCATTGGGCCCGAAACCAATGGACCCTCTCGGCTTCTTAATCACCCTTGTCCTCTGTCCAGGAGTTGCAAGTAGTTTCTGGTGTTTGTAGTATGCTGGAGGCCGTGCGCAGCGCTGACCGGAGGGGTGGGCTGTGATGCGGTAGGCACGTGGCACGGTGTACCGGGCGCCCGTTTGGTGTCTCGGGAACCCTGTTCACATCGTTTGGGGCTGTGAGCGAAACTCCGGCTGGATCTCCTCATGGATGGAACCCGAATAGGCGATAAACCTGGACTAGAGACTTGAGTGTTTAGGCAGGCCGTGGCCGACACCCACGTTGGGCTTCCGCTTGAAGGTTGCCGAGTACATGTCGTGTAAACGGCGGTAAGTGGTGAGAGCGTGTGTGATGAAGTACACCCCTGCAGGGTTAATATGATTTATTCGAATAGCCGTGTCCGCGGAAAAGGACTTCTGGGTTGCTTATATCAGTTCATAGACAAGTGAAAGTGGATACTTTAAAATGCGCAAGATAAGCATGAGTGCTATGGATGGCGTTCTCGCAGGGAGACGGGAGCGGATCCATAGTGGTGTATTGATATGGTGAATATGTGGACTCGTGTGCGCCACCTCAAAAGAGTTACATTGCAGTCGTAGTTCAGGTTAGCCACCGAGTCAAAGCTGGCTTGCTGCGGTTAGCCCCCACCATCCCCTTGTTGATAATGATGCATATGTAGTTAGTTCTGATGTAAGTCTTGCTGGGTACATTTGTACTCACGTTTGCCTATTTTATGTTTTTGCAGAGAGACTTCGGTCTCGCTAGTAGTTCCGCGTGGACTTCGACGTTTAGCTTGTTACCTCAGCTACGATCTTATGCCCTCGGCAGGATCTGGTAGATAGTCAGGCTTTCAAGCCTTTTTCATTTATAGATGTCTGTACTCAGACATGATAGCTTCCGCTTGCGCTTTGATTTGTATGCTCTGAATGTTGGGTCGTGAGACCCCTGTTTGTAATATCTCGCTCCTCAGAGCCTATTGAATAAATACTTGAGTCGTAGAGTCATGTTGTGATGCCATGTTGTGTTTGCACATATCGAGCATATTGTGTGTATGTTATTGAAATGCTTGGTATGTGTGGGATCTGACTATCTAGTTGTTTATCTTTAGTAGCCTCTCTTACTGGGAAATGTCTCCTAGTGTTTCCACCGAGCCATGGTAGCTTGCTACTACTCCGGAACACTTAGGTTGGCCGGCATGTGTCCTTCTTCGTTCCTGTGTCTCTCCCTTCGGGGAAATGTCACGCGATGGATACCGGAGTCCTGTTAGCCCGCTACAGCCCGGTTCACTGGAGTCCTGCTAGCCCAGTGCTACAGCCTGGATTCACTCGCTGATGACCGACACGTTCGATGCTGGGTCATGGATGCCTGTCCCTGTAAGTCTGTGCCACTTTGGGTTTACGACTAGCCATGTCAGCCCGGGCTCCTTATCATATGGATGCTAGCGACACTATCATATACGTGTGCCAAAAGGCGCAAACGGTCCCGGGCAAAGGTAAGGCGACACCCGTGGGAATACCATGCGTGAGGCCGCAAAGTGATATGAGGTGTTACATGCTAGATCGATGTGGCATTGAGTCGGGGTCCTGACAGCGTTGGTATCAGAGCTTGACTGCCTGTAGGATTACCAAGCCAAACTGGTCGAAGTTGAGTCTAGAAATTCTTTAGTTATATAAGGGAATTGATTGTGGGATGGAATGTAAGGCTCTTTTTACTCCTTATACCTTATGCCTTCTGATCTGAGTCATCTTATCTTTCCTGCGGGGTTAAGGAACTAGGCTATCTCCTCTTTCTATCAGGATCACGTGTTACTAATCCGTAGACTTAAAGAATTGTTGGAATTAAGCCTCAGTTCAGTTTCTACCTCTGTATGTTAATTGTTGATCTCGAAACCTTGATATTGTGCTTCTGAGTGGTTATGCCACCATTTTTGTGAATGTCTCAAATCTTTTCTGAGCTTTTACAGCCGTTATGATGTCCGAGTCATCCCAGATTTTTAAACAGTCCGATGCATTTGCAAAATACTTTCCCTTTGGTTTCGATGTTCCTTTATGCCAGCTCAATCACACTAATTGTTGAGTTGAGGTATTCTATTGCCTTGACATTTATGTTGGAGTTATTATTATGACCCTAGGTGTTTTAGGGGATCATCTAGTAGTCTAGCCATGTTTTGTGATCCCAGTGTGATGATTCTGGCCTTTATTCTCGAAAGCATCCCGTGATGCTACTTAGGAGTAGGTATTCTATTCCTGGGTTCTTAAACCCGAGATTCACCCTACTTACATCATGTTGATAGTGTTGCTAGTTCCTTTAGGATATTAGTAACCTTTGCGATAGTCCTCGAGGTCCGTGGTATTTCCTTCTTCCAAATACTATGAACCGTTTATGGCAGAAGTTCTTTGAACCAAAAGATCACAACCAGAGCTCTTGATGAGTTCTCGATTCTATGTTGTGACTCTGCCAGTTCTACCTTTCCGCATGGATTGTCCGGAAGAAATATGTTGAACTTCGTTCGACATGCTAAACCATGCATCCACAACTCAGGAAATTATATGTTCCTTTGAGTTGTCCCTCTTTAGTTGTCTATTGACCTTCGTCTATCAATTGATAGCCAAGAGTATGCGTGCGTTCGTTTATCGATGCCTATTACTCTTGTGGTCCGTCAAGCCATTCTATCGCGGAATGACTAGGAGAAACAAACTCCAGTACCTCTTCCATATCCAGGATTGGGTCAAAGAAGTTGTGCTCCGCAGATCAAATTGCTAATCCAGCTTTTTTTCTGCTCTACCTTGGAGTATTACATGTTTTATATCGAGATTGTTATAGGAATTGCACACCATCCTATGAACTCTTGGTACAGTGATACTTCTGGCCATCATTGTTCATTCCTCGGTTCCTGTGTTATTGTAACCGGAATACCGACAAATGAATCATGGCGTGTGAAATCAATACTGCTAGCAACTCTGTTGCTTGGTAGTTAAATGGACAATAACCTCATTCTTAACATGTTGGTTCTTGAATCATCATTCTAAGATTGATCGTGCTACCTTGTCCATCTTCCTGGTGCACATTTCGATTGATGAGTTAGGATTATTTCAAATCTTCTCTCTATTGATCACATCGTCTTGCCTCAAAAAGCAAGATTGTTCTCGAGCTTAGTAACATATCGGTGGTTCATGATTTTCCGAATATCTTCTCGGAAGTATTACCAGGTTGTCCCCTGACTGTTATGTTGAGCTCGTGATCAAGTTGGTTTCTTGTGAACCACCCTTTCTCCAAGAATCTGTGTTGGATATCCCTGAGCTAGTTGGTTAAGATAGACAACAACTTGGAGAATTGGAAGATAAAAGCTTGCCTGACTTAGTTCGTTCCGAAGGGATATTCTTGTGTAGTGTGTGTTGAAGAAAGATGATATCTTCATCGATTGGTCCCTGTGATCAGTTGCTGGACCTATTGTCTTATCAATCCTTTGATTTGAGTGTGGGCTATCGTCAAATCAAATCAGTACCAACGATGCTCGTAATGTTGTCTTACTCGTGGTTGATCCCTCGAGCATACACCCTTACATCTTTGGGTCTGACCAATACTATCACCTTGTTCACATAGTTATGGAATTCCATCTCCATGGGAAGCTGGATGAATTGTTGTTGAGCCCATCGACAACATCCTTGTCTTCTCCATAATTTTGCTGAACATTAACCTAGTGTTGGAAACTTGTGTAAGCATTTCTTCGTGTTTCATTCATGAAGCATATGTTTGGATGAAGGTAGTGACTTCCTTTAATTCATGTGCATCTGATGCAAGTTGCCGCCGTGGATTCGAGAAAGTCAATGTTGCTTTCTTTGGAATCATTCCAAATCAGTCATGCACACGTGCGAAGAATTCTGTGGTTTGAAGACTTGCAACCTTCAATCTATATGTATCCCTAGCACACCAAGCCACTGATTGATTTGTTCAAGGAGAAGGAGTTCCTTCATAAGAGCTAATCCGGACTTATGTAAGGACTTTGATATCCTCGTTGATGGTTCCCAACCTGAACTCGGTAGTGTTTTATTGTAAGACTACCACGTGGTCATGCTTGTCTAGGACATCGTGTTCACACGTGTGTAGCAGAACCAGCTCATGTTTTGGAGTTTGCTATCGTAGTTCATTTCCCGAGAATCTCGCAACGTTATCTCGTCGAATTATGTTGCAAACTTTCATTTATCTTCCTAGACTCGATGAGTCTGGAATATCCTGACACCAACCAGATCTGAATCTCAGGCAGATATGATGGTTTGGAACGTTTTCCCAAGAACTATAATATCGGTCCCTCGGAAACCGGTAAAGTGGATGTCGTGGCCAACACACCCAGCCGGAAGACCCATTATTATAGTATCTTGATTGAGGAAGTTGGCCACCTTCCCATAAGGACTTCGTAGGATTTACTCCCTAGTTGTGCCTTATGATTTTTGTGTTCCCGAAGTCCGACCTTTTTACTTGATGATCTAGATATCAAACCATATCTATGAATGGGTTACACTAGCACATCAAGGAGAACATTAGAAGCCGAGTGCTAAATGTCTCTTGGTCGATCATGCAGATTTTGGTTCCTTGGCCTCGCCAAGGTGAAATCTGAGAAAGTGTTATCCTCCTTTGCATCTGCATCGTCCATCGCTATTCATCATGGTAGTATGTTGTGTTGTCAGCACCCTTGACACGGATGTTGATAAAACCTTGATGATTGTGGAAATTCTCAAGTTCTTGAGAGCACGCACAAGCGCTACGTGTTATCATCGGCACTAACTGGGATTCCTCTCAGTTTCCTCGGCAATGCTATGACCTTTCAAACAGTGAATTCACTCTCTATTGTTGGGTTCTTCCCCAATTACCAGAATCATTCCCAGCATTTGCATTTTGTTCCCAGCTTGCACCGCCAATGTGCCATTCTACCATGGGTCCCTTCCATTTCCAGTGGTAAGCAAATTCATCCATTACGTTGTCTTCAACAAGGTAATCCACATCATCCAAGTCCGAGTATGCCATTCTACCGACCCCCTCCAAACGATCATTGTGAATTGCCTTAGGCTGGGTTAAAAAAGTTTCAATGATCTCTCAATCAAAGGTAATTCTTTTTGCCACTTAAGGGGAGATATCTACGAGTCACGGTTCCGAAGGTGTCTCGTTGTGATATCATGGCAACTCAACTCCTCGCTACGTTGACAATCGTTTACCACCTTCTTAAGCGTGAAATTGTTGTCTACCTAGTGAACCTTCGTCATCTGCTTCACTCCATTCCTATGGATGTGTGCTTCGTCTCTCAGCTCGAGAGATGTTGCTATGTCTCATCCCATGAGTTAATCCTGAGTTGTTCGACCTTCGAGAAGATTGATCCTTCTAGAGTTCCCTTCTCCTCTCGTTGTCATGTTGGTTGGAGTTCTCGGAACAAAACATCAAGATAATGATGGTGAACGAATCAACGTTCATTTGAAGTGCAACTGGATCGTGAAGATTGTGCTAGTTTGCGTTCCCCCTTCACCTTACCCTACGCTTTAATCTCGGGACGAGATTTTTGTTTAGTGGGGGTGAGTTGTCACAGCCCTAGAGCTTGCTTGTAACTAGTGGCATTGCATCCATGCATCATGTCTAAATTTCTTTAAATTTGAATTGAGGGATTTGCAAAGCCTCAGAAACCTTCTAAAAATGATCAACATTAAAATCTTCTCAAAGAAGTCCAAGAAAATGTTCCTCTTAGTCTCTGAAAATATTGCAAAGAGGTAAAACTCAAAACAATATTTTTGGTATCTCAGAGTTAATTATTTTGGGCCTTTGAATTAAATAAATAACTATTTGCATTGGATATATATTTCTTAATTAATTAATATATGTCCAATAATTCTGATCTTTGATGAAGGGCTTTGGAATAATCCTACTAGTCCCTACCATAACTATCAGAAGCAATAAAAATGATTTAGTGTCTAAAACTAAATCAAAACAAACTACAGAAAATAGAAAACAGAATTAAATAGAAATAAAAGAGAGAGAGAGAAACCCTACCTGGCGCTCACCTCTCAGCCCAACCGGCCCAGCACGGCCCAACCCATCGCCGCTTCCCCCCCTGTCGTCTTCCTCCCTCGCCAGAAGGACACGGCGCACGCGCCCGAGCTCGCCACGCCACCAGGCTGCCTGCCTGCGTCGCCTGGCCACCGCGACGCCGCGCGTCATCTCCTCGGCGCCGCCCCGACCCCCTGGACCCCCTCGCTCTCTCCCTCTCCCTCGTTTCTCTCCTCTGCTTCCTCTCTCTCACTCGCCCGAACGCAGCCATCGCCGCCGACGAGCTCCCCCATGGCCACAGCCACCCCCTCGCTCCCTCTCCGCATCCCTGAGCTCCGTCCCGACCCCGTGGAGTTACACACACGACGCACGCGACCCCGGGAGGCCAGCAACGTCGCCATCGCCGTCGTCTTCCACCTCGGGCTCCGGCCACCATCGTCGTCGATCCGCCACACGCAGGACGTCCCCGAGCCGGCTAACCATCCCTACGGCACCGCTGTGAGCTCCTACGCCTCCCCTCTCTCTTCCCCGCCTCGATTGCGCCCTGTAGCCTCGATTCCACCAGAGCCGCGAGCTCGGCTCCGCCGGCCATGTCGCCGCCGTGGCCACCGTCACCTAGAGCTACCACCGAACGCACCGACGTGCTCAGCACAATGCCAGAAGACCAAAACCCCCTCCAATTGCTCCTGTCGTGCAACGCAACGCCGGAACCGCTGAGACCCGAACTCCGGCCGCCGCCTTTGAGCTTGCCGCCGTCGATATAGATCGCCCCCGGCATAACTGACTGCACCACTCGACGCGCGGGATCTTCAGCGTCACGTAGATGCCCTCCGCCGGCCATTTGGTCGCCGGAGGAGGAATTCCGACCCCCTCCGCCGTCTCTGGCTCCGCCGGCGACGAGCCGCGGGTCAACTCCGGCGAGTTGACCCAGGTTTGACCTTCCCCATGTGTCACTGACGTGTGGGCCACCCCCTGACATTTTAGTTAGTATTAGTTTAACACTAATTAACCTAGGTTAGTTAGCTGATTAGTCGCTGACCAGTGGGCCCCGGCCCCACAAACAGTTAGTTAGAATTAACTTAAGGCTAATTAACTTGGTTAATTAGTTGTGTCACTGACCAGTGGACCCCACTGGTCAGGTTTGACCTGGGGCGCCCAGTTGACTCTGTTGACTCTGCTGACGTCACAATCATTTTCTGGATTTAATTTAATTCAGGAAATTCCAGAAAATTGTATAAACTTCAAAAATTCATAGAAATTCAACCGTAACTCCAAATGAAATAATTTATATATGAAAAATTATCAGAAAAATTCAAGGAATCCATCTGTACCATTTTCATGCATGTTAGAACAACTTATAGCTGCTGTTTAGCACAAATCAGTTAAATGGCATTTAAATAACCACATGTGGAGTTTGAATTTGAATCTTGTATTCAAACCAACCTCATTTAATCTGTTGCTAGTTGCATTAGCTCAAAACACATTCATATTGCCATGTCATGAGCATGCATCATATTGTGCATTGCATTGATTGTATTTCTTCTTTGTTGCCGGTATCTGTTCCCTCTCGGTAGACGATGTTCCGACGTTGTGATCGTTGACACTGATGAAGACTCAATGTTATCTTCAGAAGTGCCAGGCAAGCAAAACCCCCTTGTTCATTCCGATACAATCCTACTCTCTCGCCCTGCTCTCTTTTACTGCATTAGGACAACAACGATTCAACTGTTACTTGCTGCGGTGGCTGAACCCCTTTATCCTTTGCATGACCTGTCATTCCACAGTAAATAGATGAAACCCACTAGCATGAGTAGGAGTTGTTTGAGCCCTGTTGTGCCTACTCATTCATGTTTGTTTGTCATGCCTGCTATTGCTTAGAGTTGTGTCAGGTCTGATTCATCCGGGATGAATCAGAGGTGTGTGAACATGTCCTACAGTGTGTGAGCTAAGCGTGTGAACACGATTTGGTAAAGGTAGCGGTGAGAGGCCATGTAGGAGTACATGGTGGGTTGTCTCATTGCAGCCGTCCTCAGGAACTGAGTTCTGTGTTTGTGATCCATGATTCAGCTACTACCACGCATTGGGCCCGAAACCAATGGACCCTCTCGGCTTCTTAATCACCCTTGTCCTCTGTCCAGGAGTTGCAAGTAGTTTCTGGTGTTTGTAGTATGCTGGAGGCCGTGCGCAGCGCTGACCGGAGGGGTGGGCTGTGATGCGGTAGGCACGTGGCACGGTGTACCGGGCGCCCGTTTGGTGTCTCGGGAACCCTGTTCACATCGTTTGGGGCTGTGAGCGAAACTCCGGCCGGATCTCCTCATGGATGGAACCCGAATAGGCGATAAACCTAGACTAGAGACTTGAGTGTTTAGGCAGGCCGTGGCCGACACCCACGTTGGGCTTCCGCTTGAAGGTTGCCGAGTACATGTCGTGTAAACGGCGGTAAGTGGTGAGAGCGTGTGTGATGAAGTACACCCCTGCAGGGTTAATATGATCTATTCGAATAGCCGTGTCCGCGGAAAAGGACTTCTGGGTTGCTTATATCAGTTCATAGACAAGTGAAAGTGGATACCTTAAAATGCGCAAGATAAGCGTGAGTGCTATGGATGGCGTTCTCGCAGGGAGACGGGAGCGGATCCATAGTGGTGTATTGATATGGTGAATATATGGACTCGTGTGCGCCACCTCAAAAGAGTTACGTTGCAGTCGTAGTTCAGGTTAGCCACCGAGTCAAAGCTGGCTTGCTGCAGTTAACCCCCACCATCCCCTTGTTGATAATGATGCATATGTAGTTAGTTCTGATGTAAGTCTTGCTGGGTACATTTGTACTCACGTTTGCCTATTTTATGTTTTTGCAGAGAGACTTCGGTCTCGCTAGTAGTTCCGCATGGACTTCGACGTTTAGCTTGTTACCTCATCTACGATCTTGTGCCCTCGGCAGGATCTGGTAGATAGTCAGGCTTTCAAGCCTTTTTCATTTATAGATGTCTGTACTCAGACATGATAGCTTCCGCTTGTGCTTTGATTTGTATGCTCTGAATGTTGGGTCGTGAGACCCCTGTTTGTAATATCTCGCTCCTCGGAGCCTATTGAATAAATACTTGAGTCGTAGAGTCATGTTGTGATGCCATGTTGTGTTTGCACATATCGAGCATATTGTGTGTATGTTATTGAAATGCTTGGTATGTGTGGGATCTGACAATCTAGTTGTTTATCTTTAGTAGCCTCTCTTACCGGGAAATGTCTCCTAGTGTTTCCACCGAGCCATGGTAGCTTGCTACTGCTCCAGAACACTTAGGCTGGTCGGCATGTGTCCTTCTTCGTTCCTGTGTCTGTCCCTTCGGGGAAATGTCACGTGATGGATACCGGAGTCCTGTTAGTCCGCTACAGCCCGGTTCACCGGAGTCCTGCTAGCCCAGTGCTACAGCCTGGATTCACTCGCTGATGACCGACACGTTCGATGCTGGGTCATGGATGCCTGTCCCTGTAAGTCTGTGCCACTTTGGGTTTACGACTAGCCATGTCAGCCCGGGCTCCTTATCATATGGATGCTAGCGACACTATTATATACGTGTGCCAAAAGGCGCAAACGGTCCCGGGCAAAGGTAAGGCGACACCCGTGGGAATACCGTGCGTGAGGCCGCAAAGTGATATGAGGTGTTACATGCTAGATCGATGTGGCATTGAGTCGGGGTCCTGACACTCAAGCAGTGGATGCGGGAAGTTAATGCAGTGGAACCATCCGTAGAGTCACGCAAGCCTCTGAAATGGTCCAGCACGCCTATCATCTTTGATATTGAGGACCATCCTGATCGCATAACTGCGGTCGGATGCTTGCCGATGTTGGTTTCACCAACTATCCGCAACCTCAAAGTCACAAAGATGCTAGTTGACGGCGGGGCTGGCTTGAACCTGATCTCCTCCGCGGTGCTCCAGAAACTCCAGATCCCTGACAGCGAGCTCGAGGAGACCGTCACATTTCAAGGAATCAACCCGGGAAGGAGCAAGCCGAAGGGAAAGATCACACTGCCGGTGACATTTGGCAGCGAGCTGAACTTCAGAACTGAGAGGGTCACTTTTGACGTTGCTGACTTTCCATTACCCTACAATGGGATCCTTGGCCGACCAGCACTCGCCAAGTTCATGGCGGCCTCTCACTATGCATACAACAACCTCAACATGCCAGGCCCGATAAGTGTCATCTCTGTCCCTGGCGACAAGAAGGATGCCCTTATCTGCGCCGACAAGATTTACCGGGAAGTAGCAGCCGCAGCTGATCACAAGTCACTTGCCGCTGAAGCTCCCGGGGGGAAGAAGAAGACCAAGTCCGGCAAGGGCTCTGATGCCCACTCCGGCAAGCGCACCTCTTCGGAGTGCTGCGCTACCATCAAGGACGCACCATCGAGCTCCACCGGCAAGTACAAGAAGACGATGGCAGCTCCACCTGAGACCAAGAAGGTGTCCGCCAAGGAGGACGGCACATGTGGTACTTTCACCATCAGTGCCACCCTCGACCCAAAATAGGAAAGCGCGCTCATTGCTTTCCTGCGGGCGAATGTCAACGTGTTTGCGTGGCAACCGTCTGATATCCCCGGTGTTCCCAGGAAAGTGATTGAGCACCACCTAGCCGTTTGTCCTCATGCGCGGCCCGTCAAGCAGAAGGCTAGGAAGCAAGCAGTGGAGCGCCAAGAGTTCATTGCAGAGGAAATCAAGAAGCTGGAAGCCGCAGGCCTTGTCAGAGGAGTGCTCCATCCCACGTGGTTGGCCAATCCTGTAGTTGTGCGCAAGGCCAACGGGAAATGGAGGCTTTGTATAGACTTCACTGACGTCAATAAAGCTTGTCCCAAAGACCCATTTCCCTTGCCGCGCATAGAACAGATTGTTGACTCCACAGCCGGATGTGATTTGCTTTCATTTCTTGATGCATACTCAGGATACCATCAGATCTTCATGGCAGAAGAAGATGGGGAGAAAACCGCATTCATCACACCATGTGGCACATACTGCTTTGTACGGATGCCCTTCGGGTTGAAGAATGCCGGTTCAACGTTTGCAAGGGTAGTCCATGTCGCTTTTGAGCCACAGATACACAGAAACGTGGAAGCCTACATGGATGATATAGTGGTCAAGAGCAAGGACAAGCCTACTCTAATTCAAGACTTAGATGAAACCTTTGCAAATCTACGCAAGATCAACCTCAAGCTCAACCCCGAGAAGTGCGTGTTTGGAGTTCCATCCGGCAAGCTTCTCGGGTTCTTTGTGTCTCAGCGGGGAATTGAAGCCAATCCCGACAAAATCAAAGCCATCGAGCAGATTGAAGCACCAAAGCGCGTCAAGGATGTACGAAGGCTTGCCGGTTGCGTGGCTGCTCTCAGCAGGTTTATCTCTAAGTCTGCTGAGCGTGCCCTGCCGTTTTTCAAAATATTGAAAAAGGCGGGTCTGATGAAATGGACTCCGGAAGCGGAGGCTGCGCTGCAGGACTTGAAGAGGTACCTGTCCTCCACTCCAATACTTGTCGCGCCTAGGCCACAAGAGAAGTTGCTGCTGTATCTAGCAGCAACCAATCAAGTGGTTAGTGCTGCGTTAGTAGCGGAGAGGGAGGCGGACGATGAGCCAGCAACCGCGGCAAGTGAAACCAGCGACAAGCAGGGGGCTTCGCCGACAAGCTCTGGTCCCAACAAAGATGGATCTGCGCAGGCATGCAAGGAGGTGCAGAAGAATATGGTGAGCTTGGCGCTGGGGGAGATATTCTCATCGGAGGAGTACCCAAAGTCCTCCACCCCCAGCTGCGCCAGCTCCCCGTCAATGACAGCAGTGATGTTCACGAGGCCCTCCGTCCAGAGCTCCACAGTATCCTTGAAGGTGTTCTGGGTCTCGGCGGCCCTCGCCAGCAACGCTTCGTTGCCCTTGATCTCTTTCTTCAAATCTGCCTCCCGCTTCCTGGCGCCGTCCAGCGTCTCCGTCAAGGTGGCCAGTTTCAGCTCCAGATCGGCGTTGGAATCCTTGGCGGTGCTCAGCTCCTTGCCCCTCTCGGCAAGTTGACCCTGCAGCTCACCATGGGCAAGAGCGTCCTTCTCGCGCTCGAGCTTGAGCGCGGCAAGCGCCTCGCCGCTCGCTTTCAGATCAGCCTCTAGCTGCGCCACCTTTGCTTCCAATCCCTCCTTGGCGGCCTCGGCAGCTGCGGCCGCGTCCTTTTCTTCCTTGAGCGCCCCGCCAAGTGCTTGCTCCTGGCTGTCGAGGTTTACTTTCCGCTGAGTCAGCTCTCCTTCTCGTGCAGACTGCTCCTCGGCGGCAAGACGCTGCTTTTCTTCAGCTTCGGCCTTCTCAAGGATAAATGCCTTCCGGGCCTCGACGAGCTGCGCGCGCTCCTCTGCGATGGCCCGGAGGGCCTCCTGGTTACGCTCCCGGAGCTCCTCCGCGCTCTTCTCAATGTCCGCTCCCGCCTGCGCGACAAGTGCTTCCCGGGACTCCACCTTGGCTTGGCGGGCGCGGTATAGCGACACCAGCTTCCGGAGTAACCGCTCCTCCTCAGACTCGCCGCTGCTGCTGCTTGGCGCGTCAACCAGTGATAGCCCAGCGGAGGCGAGCACCTCCCCGTCGAAAGCTTCTCCTTCAACAGGCGCCCTGGAGCTCGACGCCCAGGGGAGCTTGATGAAGACACCCTCGCCGGCCTTTAGATAGGCGCCGGGCTGGGGCTCCTCGGAGCCTGGCGCTGCGGCGGCGGCGGAGGGATCGGTGGTCGGTGTAGTGCCTGGCGCTTCTGCGGCCTCAGGGCCGTCAGTACGACCGCCAGACCCTTCGCCAGCTCCCGCGCCAGCAGCCTTGCCGGCCTCCTCGCCGGCGGGTTCATCAGCATCGGCCTCTTCTTTGACGGTGGCGGCATTGTCAACGTCGCCGCGCTCGTTCTCCTCGCCGCCCGCTTCGGTCTCCATTTGCTCTGGGGAAGGTGGGTCTGGCGACCGGAGAAGGAGAAGAGGTCAAGATTCAAAAAAGAGAAAGGTTAGAAGAATACGAGGGGGATTTCAAGCAAGGGATTACCTGCACTGGGATCCATGACCATGGGCTCCACCACCGGAGGCTCGCTGGTGCTGCCCCTTGCCGGAGACTCCTCTCTTGCCGGAGATTGTTCCCTTGCCGGGGAACGCTCCCTTGCCGGGGAATCATCCCTTGGCGGTGTGGTGGAAGCGGAAGGCACGTCGGAGGTAGTTTCTGAGCCCTCCGGATGAAGCTGTTCTGCTCCTACACAAGCAAATAAACGATCAGATTTCAGCAAAGAAAAGAGCACCCGTGTGCGCCCAAAAGGCAGAAAGTGAATCATGTACTTACGCTGGGGGCTGCGCTGGGGGCTGCTTCGCGGGTGGTTGCCGGGTCCAGCAAGGTGGTCTCGGGCGCTCCCCCTGTTGCTTTGGCGGGCTCGTCCTCAATGATAACCACCGGTACCTTGGCCCTCTTCGCCGCTCTTTGAGCTAGCGTCCTGAAAAGGAACAGGTTCAGATCGAAGCAAGTCAGATACAAGATAAAGCTACAAAATTGAAAAACTACAAGTCAAGCAGGAAAAAATCTTACTCTTCTTCCTCCTCGTCGGAGCTGAGTGCGGAGAGGTCGAAGTCCGGCCCACCTGCGACGCGACGAGGTGGAGGAGTAGGATCCCTTGTCCGCTTGGCGGGCGCAGTGGCGGTTGCGCGGGAAGATCCCGCTCCAGTTGTCGCAGTGGAACGAGGCGCTCCCGCGGCAACATCTCTTGCCGCGGTGGAGCGTGTCGCGCGGCATGTCGGCTGCTGACCCCTTTGCCGCCCCACTGCGTCCCCGCCCCTGCGAAGGCGTCTTCTTGGTTGAGCTGGGGGCTGCGTTGTGGGCTCCGCTTGCGGCAAGTGTCCTGGAGATGGTAGGCCGCTCGCGCCCTCGGCAAGCTCACCCTCGGCGGGCTCGCTCGACTCGACCTCCGGCGCGGCAAGTGCTTCCTCACCGTCAATCCACTCGTGCTCGGCAATGCTTGCCGCCGCCTCTGCCTTTGCCTCTTCCACGGTGAACCCGAACTCACCCGCGGCAGCGGCTGCTGCTGCCTCTTCCGCCCTGGTGGCGATGCGTCGCAACTCCTCGTCTGTGGTGTCGCGGGTTAGGCTCCTTTGCTCGTCGGCGCGGACCGCAACCTCCACCAGCCCGTCGAAGAACTGCTGCACGACATCGTCCGCCGGCTCTTGCCACGTCGGGACAAGACCGTGCGAGTCGCACAGCGGCATCATCGCGCGGATGCGGTCGAGGGAAGAATTGTTGCACAACGGAACGACCCCCGCCGGCAACCTAAACCATTCTGGATGTTGGGGGTCATGCTTGAACAGCTCCTTGAGCATCGCATCAAGCTCCAGCATGGTGAAGTTGAAATTGAGGCCCGGGCGCAGCCTCATGATATCTGTCGGCCCGCCAAACTCCCAAGCGGGTCTCCTCCTATCTTGCAGGGGGGCGATGCGGCGGCGGAGAAAATTTGCGCCTACGGCGCCCACGGTCAGCCCGGCAAGCCTAAAATGCAAGATTCTGGTGGTGGCGATCTTCAGCTTCTCATCCTCCGGGGCCAGGCTGCTCCAATCGTTGCCGCAAACCACCGGGACTTGGCGCAGGGCGGTGAATGGCTGCGGGTCCTCCTCCATGATCCAGCACCACTCAGCTCTCCACTCCTCCCACTTGCTGCAGAGCTCCCCTTCCAGATACGCCTCCTTCTTGCCAGCCCTCGAGATCCAGGCGATCCCCCCGGAAAGTGGCTCTCCTCTCTCGAGCCGGGGCATGAAGTAGTGGCGGAAAAGGGATACGTTTGGGTGGACTCCGACAAAGTTTTCGCAAAGATGGGCGAAAACCGACATGGTCAAGACGGCGTTGGGGGTGAAATCAAGGAGATGAAACCCGTAGGTGTTCATGATGTCACAGAAAAATTCCGAGAAGGGCGGACAGAGACCACAATAGAAGAACAGCAGGAAGAAGGGATACCCGTATGGAGCCCGTCTCGAAGCAGCGGTGGAGAGTACCCTCGTGCGCGAATGCGCACGCGTCTCCGTCGACCAGAACAGGTAGAACCACTGCCTCAGCCCCTCCGCGTCGAGCTCGGCGAGGAAAGTGGCCCGCTCCTTTCGTAGTGCCTCGAGCCGTAGCGCCTCGGCCGATTTCGCGACCTTCCCGGTCTTCGGAGCCATGGCCAAGGTGGCGAAGGAGGTTGAAGGCGTTGGTGGCGGCGGCGGAGATGGGCGGCGGAGCGCTGCTCTCTCAGAGAAGGGGGGAGCGGCGGAGATTCTGGAGTAGTAATCGGCGAAGTGAGCAACGGCCTCTGTTTCCTCTGCTTATAAAGAGGGAGGAGGCGGACGTTACGCTATTCGCCCACGATCTCTCCCACGACGCCGCATTCAACGCGTGCCGTTTGGGGAGGGCGCGGCAGATGCGGAGTAGGAAACGGCACGACCCAGGCCGCGTGTGCCCGTGCCCTGTTTTGGGCCTGGCCCAACAGCGCTCGGCACCGTGTGTGGCCCAGGCCCGGGGGCTCCTATCGGTGTACTAGAATAGGGGTACCCTAGTATCCCGAACTTGTGCACGGGCAGTTGCAGCACCCCGCGGCAAGGCTCGCCAGGGCACCGCCAAGATCCTCCGTGACTCCTTAAAAGACAAGACCCCGGCAAGAGGAGCTTGTCGGGAAGACATTCAAGAACAAAGTATTCAAGCTAAAGAAGACAAGGCCCCGGCAAGCGGAGCTTGCCGGGAAGGCCAACCAAGGCATCACAAGAAAGCTTGCCGCGGTGCACCACGCGCCCCGGCAAGGCTCGGTGAGCGACAAGCTCCCGAGCCCGACAAGGAGACGGCCGCGGCAAGTCACTTGCCGCGGCAAGCGGTCACTCCGCGCCCAGGCTCCAGCACATCCACCAACGTGTCGCCCTGGGACCCTTCCAGGCACGCGTGGCGGGAGGCTGTGCAGCCAGCGGTGCGCGGTGGCAAGCAGCGCTGACAAGAAGGCCATCATGGCGATCGGTGGCGCCCCTGACGGTCTCTTCTTGCACTGTTTGGACGACACAGACGGGCATTTAATGCTCTTGTCCCCTGCCGTCGGGGTTAGGTATGATACACTATATCTACAGTAGAGGTAGCTGTACCTACCGCATTCTTTTCCCTTGTTTACCCTTCCTGTCTACGTTGCCACCTGTCGGTGACCCCTTTAGCGTATAAAAGGAGGCCCATGCGCAACGTAGAGGGGGTTCGACTCATTCGGAGCTAGCAACACTCTCACGCTCGGTTGGGTAGCGCTGATCGCTCCTGAGAAAGAACTGAATATCGCTCCTGAGAAAGAACTGAATATACACAAACAAGCAGCAGTAGGAGTGTTATCTCTCCGGAGAGCTCCGAAGCTGGGTAAACTGCTCGTGTGCATTGCCTCGATCCGCTCTTCGTGCGACCTCCTCCCCCCGCCGAACCGAAAGGGGCTCGGTCCGCCGGTCCCATAGGTGTTCGTGGATCAGTTTCCCCCACACAATGCGATAAAGGGGTTGCCAATCCCTTCACTGTCACTTGCAAACGTGAGATCTGATAGAGATAGATCAACAGTAAAGTAAATATTTTTGGTATTTTTAGTTTATAGATCGGAAAGTAAAAGATTGCAAAATAGTAGATCGGAAACTAGTAAGATGTAAAAGAGAACTTTTATAGTGGAAAAGAGACCAGAGGGCGATAGGTTTCACTGGTGGCTTCTCTCAAAATATCAAATATTAAGGTGGGTGAACAAATTACTGCCGAGCAATTGATAGAAAAGCGCAAAGTTATGACGATATCTAAGGCAATGATCATGAACATAGGCATCATGTCCGTGTCAAGTAGACCGAAATGATTCTGCATCTACTACTATTACTCCACACATCGACCGACTCATGACTGCATCTAGAGTATTAAGTTCATAAAGAACAGAGTAACGCATTAAGTAAGATGACATGATGTAGAGGAATTAACTCAAGCAATATGATGAAAACCCCATCTGTTTATCCTCGATGGCAACAATACAATACGTGCCTTGCTGCCCCTACTGTCACTAGGAAAGGACACCGCAAGATTGAACCCAAAGATAAGCACTTCTCCCATTGCAAGAAAGATCAATCTAGTAGGCCAAACTAAACCGATAATTCGAAGAGACTTGAAAAGATATCAAATCATGCATATAAGAATTTAGAGAAGAACCAAATAATATTCATAGATAATCTGATCATAAATCCACAATTCATTGGATCTCGCAAACACACCGCAAAAGAATATTACATCGAATAGATCTCCAAGAACATCGAGGAGAAGGTATTGAGAATCAAAGAGAGAGAAGAAGCCATCTAGCTAATAGCTATGGACCCATAGGTCTGTGGTAAACTACTCGCGCTTCATCGGAGAGGCAATGGTGTTGATGAAGAAGCCCTCCATGATCGAATCCCCCTCCGGCAGGACACCAGAAAAGGCCTCTAGATGGGATATCATGGGTACAAAAGGTTGCGGCGGTGGAAAATTGGTTCTGTGACTCCCCTGGATGTTTTCAGGGTATAAGAGTATATATAGGCGAAGGAGTTAGGTTAGGGGAGCTATAAGGGGCCCACGAGGAAGGGGGGCGCCCTACCCCCCTGGGCGCGCCCTCCTGCCCCATGGCCGCCTTGTTGCATCTCCGACTTCATTTCCAAGTCTTCTGGTTTCCTTGGTCCAAGAAAGATCGTCGCGGAAGTTTCATTCCGTTTGGACTCCGTTTGGTATTCCTTTTCCGCAAAACTCTAAAATAGGCAAAAAATGAAACTGGCACTAGGCTCTCGGTTAATAGGCTAGTCCCAAAAATAATATAAAATAGCATGTAAATGCCTATTAAACATCCAAAATAGATAATATAATAGCATGGAACAATAAAACATTATAGATACGTTGGAGACGTATCAAGCATCCCCAAGCTTAATTCCAGCTCGTCCTCGAGTAGGTAAATGATAAAAACAGAAATTTTTGACGTGGAATGCTACCTAACATATTTATCCATGTAAGTTTCTTTATTGTGGCATGAATGTTCAGATCCGAAGATTCAAAACAAAAGTTCAATATTGACATAAAAACAATAATACTTCAAGCATACTAACAAAGCAATCATGTCTTCTCAAAATAACATGGCCAAAGAAAGCTATCCCTACAAAATCATATAGTCTGGCTATGCTCTATCTTCATCACACAAAATATTTAAATCATGCACAACCCCGGTTTCAGCCAAGCAATTGTTTCATACATTAGTACTCTCAAACTTTTTCAACTTTCGCGCAATACATGAGCGCGATCCATGGACATAGCACTATAGGTGGAATAGAATGGTGGTTGTGGAGAAGACAAAAAGGAGAAGATAGTCTCACATCAACTAGGCGTATCAACGGGCTATGGAGATGCCCATCAATAGATATCAATGTGAGTGAGTAGGGATTGCCATGCAACGGATGCACTAGAGCTATAAGTGTATGAAAGCTCAAAAAGAAACTAAGTGGGTGTGCATCCAACTTGCTTGCTCATGAAGACCTAGGGCATTTTGAGGAAGCCCATCATTGGAATATACAAGAAAAGTTCTATAATTAAAAATTCCCACTAGTATATGAAAGTGACAAAATAGGAGACTCTCTATCATGAAGATCAGTGCTACTTTGAAGCACAAGTGTGGAAAAGGATAGTAACATTGCCCCTTCTCTCTTTTTCTCTCATTTTTTATTTGGGCCTTCTCTTTTTTTATGGCGTCTTTTTTTCTTTTCTTTTCGTCCGGAGTCTTATCCCGACTTGTGGGGGAATCATAGTCTCCATCATCCTTTCCTCACATGGGACGATGCTCTAATAATGAAGATCATCACACTTTTATTTATTTACAACTCAAGAATTACAACTCAATACTTGGAACAAAATATGACTCTATGTGAATGCCTCTAGCGGTGTATCGGGATGTGCAATGAATCAAGAGTGACATGTATGAAAGGGAATTATGAAAGGTGGCTTTGCCACAAATACGATGTCACCAACATGATCATGCAAAGCAATATGACAATGATGGAGCGTGTCATAATAAACTGAACGATGGAAAGTTGCATGGCAATATATCTCATAATGGCTATGGAAATGCCATAATAGGTAGGTATGGTGGTTGTTTTGAGGAAGGTATATGGTGAGTGTATGGTACCGGCGAAAGTTGCGCGGCACTAGAGAGGCTAGCAATGGTGGAAAAGTGTGTATAATCCATGGACTCAACATTAGTCATAATGAACTCACATACTCATTGCAAAAATCTATTAGTCATCGAAACAAAGTACTACGTGCATGCTCCTAGGGGAAGGGTTGGTAGGATTTAACCATCGTACGATCCTTACCTCCACTCATAAGGAAGACAATCAATAAATAAATCTTGCTCCAACTTCATCACATAACGGTTCACCATAGGTGCATGCTACGGGAATCACAAACTTTAACACAAGTATCTCTCAAATTAACAATTACTCCAGTAGCATGACTCTAATATCACCATCTTAATATCTCAAAACAATCATAAAGAATCAAAATTCTCATAGTATTCAATGCACTTTATATGAAAGTTTTTATCATTTTCATCTTGGATGCCCATCATATTAGGACTAGTTTTACAACCCAAGAAAATTACCATGCTGTTCTAAAAGACTCTCAAAATAATATAAGTGAAGCATGAGAGTTCAACAATTTCTATAAAATAAAGCCACCGCCGTGCTCTAAAAAGATATAAGTGAAGTACTAGAGCAATATTGCCTAGCTCAAAAGATATAAGTGAAGCACATAGAGTATTCTAATAAATCACGATTCATGCGTGTCTCTCCCAAAAGGTGTGTACATCAAGGATGATTGTGTTAAACTAAAAATCAAAGACTCAAATCATACAAGACGCTCCAAGCAAAACACATATCATGTGGTGAATAAAACTATAGCCTTAAGTAAAGTTATCGATAGACGAAGACGAAAGAGGGGATGCATTCCGAGGCATCCCAAGCTTAGGCTCTTGGTTGTCCTTGAATATTACCTTGGGGTACCTTTGGTATCCCCATGCTTAGGCTCTTGCCACTCCTTATTCCATAGTCCATCAAATCCTTACCCAAAACTTGAAAACTTCACAACACAAAACTCGACAGAAAATCTCATGAGCTCCGTTAGTATAAGAAAGTAAAGAACCACATTAAGGTACTGTTCCAAACTCATTCTTTATTTATATTGGTTTAATATCTACTGAAATCCAACTTCTCCATGGTTCATACCCCCGATACTACACATAGATTCATCAAGATAAGAAAACAACACGCGAAAAATAGAATCTGTCAAAAACAGAACAATTTGTAGTAATATGTAACTCTCGAATACTTATGTAACTCCAAAAATCCATCCAAGTTAGTAAAACCTGAGAAATTTGTGTACCAATCCAGATAAAAAAGAATCAGATCAAAATCACGTTTCAATGAATTTTGAAAACTAATTTGCTAAGCGCAAAAGTTTCTGATTTTCAGCAGGATCAACACAACTATCACCGTAAGCTATCCTAAAGGTTCTACTTGGCACAAACACTAACTAAAACATAAAACCACATCTAACCAGAGGCTACATGAATTATTTATTACTAAATAGGAGAAAAAAGCAAAGAACAAAAATAAAATTTGGTTGCCTCCCAACAAGCGCTATCGTTTAACGCCCTTAGCTAGGCATAAAAACACGAATAGATCTAGGTATTGTCATCTTTGGCATGCAATCTATAAGTGGCTCTCATAATAGATTCATATGGAAATTTAATTTTCTTGCTAGGAAAGTGTTCTATGCCTTTCCTTAACGGAAAATGGAATATAATGTTTCCTTCTTTCATATCAATAATTGCACCAATCGTTTTAAGGAAAGGTCTACAAAGAATAATAGGACATGTAGGATTGCAATCTATATCAAGAACAATGAAATCTACAGGCACATAATTCCTATTTGCAACAATAAGAACATCATTAATCCTTCCCATAGGTTTCTTAATAGTGGAGCAAGATGCAAATTTAATGAACAATCATCAAATTCACGGAAACCTAACACATCACACAAAGTTTTTTGAATCATGGAAACACTAGCACCCAAATCACACAAAGCACAGCATTCATAATATTTAATCTTAATCTTAATAGTAGGTTCCCACTCATCATAAAGTTTTCTAGGGATAGAAACTTCTAATTCAAGCTTTTCTTCAAAAGATTGCATCATAGCATCAATGATATGTTTAGTAAAAACTTTGTTTTGATTATATGCATGAGGAGAATTTAACACGGATTGCAACAAGGAAATACAATATATTAAGGAACAATTATCATAATTAAATTCCTTGAAATCCAAAAGAGTGGGTACATTGCTACTTAATGTCTTGACCTCACCAATCCCACTTTTATCAATTTTTGCATCTAGATCTAAAAATTCCGAATCATTGGGACGCCTTTTAGCTAAAGTTGACTCATCTCCAGTCCCATATTTATCAAGATTCATATTGGAAAACAAATATTTAATAGGAGTCGCATCAATCACTTTTAGATCTTCATCATTATTATCATGAAAACTAGAAGAACACGCTTTTACGAACCAATCTTTTTTACCATGCATCTTAGCGGTTCTTTCTTTGCACTCACTAATGGAAATTCTCATGGATTTGAGAGACTCATTGATATCATGCTTAGGTGGTATAGATCTAAGGTTCAAAGAATCAACATCAAGATAAATTATATCCAGGTTCCTAGCCAAATCATCGATCTTGAGAAATTTTTCATCAATCAAAGCATTGAAATTATTTTGCGAACTCGTAAATTCTTTAACACTATTCTCAAAATCAGAGGGCATCTTATTAAAATTTTCATAGGAATTGTTGTAGGTGGCAAGCGGCGCTGACAAGATCGCCATCATGGCGAGCGGTGGCGTCCCTGACGGTCCCTTTCTGCACTGTTTGGGCGACACAGACGGGCATTTAATGCCTTTGTCCCCTGCCGTCAGGGTTAGGTATGATACACTGTACATGGTAGTTGTACCTACCGCATTCTTTTTCCGTTTTTTACCCTTGTCTACGTTGCCACCTGTCGGTGACCCCTTGAGCATATAAAAGGAGGCCCATGCGCAACGTAGAGGGGGTTCGATCCGTTCGAAGCTAGAAACACTCTCACGCTCGGTCTGGTAGCTCTCAGCGCTCCCGAGCAAGAACTCAATATACATATACATGCAGCAGTAGGAGTATTATCTCTCCGGAGAGCTCCGAAGCTAGGTAAACTGCTCGTGTGCTTCACCTCGATCTGCTCTTCGTGCGACCTCCGCCCCCCGCCGAACCGAAAGGGGCTCGGTCCGCCGGTCCCATAGGTGTTCGTGGATCAGTTTCCCCGACATCTTTGGCGCGCCAGGTAGGGGGCGTCGAGATTGTGTGAATCTGATCCGGCATTCACACGAGCTAGATCTTCATTTTCTTCATCGACATGCCACCGAAGAAGAAGGCTTCGGAGGCAGCTGTTCCGTCCGCATCGATCCCACCACCACCGCCGGAGCAAACGGGCGGTGGGGTAGACGCCGGCGGAAGAACGGGCATCGACGAGGGTGCTCACAGTGCTGCTAGGTCCAAGGACAAGGCTGCGCAGACCTCGGCATTCATACGTGCACCGCGCCCATCTCAGGAGGCGCGGGACCAACAGCGTCATGGTATTCGCAGTACCATGCGTTCGTTGGAACAAGATCGAGCTGGTGGATCTCGGGGTGCCCAAGACCAGCATGCACACCAACATGCTGGCCCGAGCGAGGCACGCTCGCCTGGACGGGATACTGCTCCTTCTAACATAGTTAGAAGTCCGAGCATAACCCGCTCCTCGCACCGTTCGCCACTACCACCCACCACTCTAGCAGAAGCTTTGGCGCGAGCTCAGCTGCTCCTAGATTACCCTCGAATGGCCGACAAGACCGACGAATGGAGGGCCACTATTCAGAGTCTCATCGGCTTCGCCAACGGCGACACTGCGCGGCAACCGAGTACATCGCTGCCGTGGCAGGACTGCCAGGCACGAGATGATGGCGACAAGACTGGTGGGGGTGCAACCACCACGCACTCTCCACCCCGAAGGCCAAGATCGCCGACTCGTCGGGTCCACCTTGACAGCGACTCCACCGCGTCATCAGATCCACGAGCTCGTCGCGATCAGCGCCAAGTTCTTCACGAATGACAACAAGAAGACGCTCGTACTCGTATCGAGCGTCGAAGAGAAGCGCGGCGTCAATCAGACCAGCGCGCTGGGCTCTCTATCGACATGCATGCGCCAGAGGAACCAGGCGACTTGCCGTACGCGGTAGGTTGCCCTGCGTTCACTCGTGAGCTGCGGCAAGTCCATGAGCTTTTTACAGCATCTTCATATGTCCAAATAATCAAGCTTTGCCCAATCTTAGCGCAAGTTGCTTCTCCAGGTGAGTGCATCATCCAAATTTAGTTTCTGACCAGATTTGGCAGTTGCAAAGCAACTATATTAAATCTTGGTTCAAATCCCCTCAAAACCCCCAGGATCTTAGTCCTTCCTACGTTAACCATCCCAGACAACTCCATTGACCCCAATCAAGGTCCTGTTGAAGAGCAGTGCTTTGCCAAGTTTGATGCAGTAAACTTCAGAGCTTAGTTACCATTTAACCATAGCACCCCAGATCAAGCCAATGCTTCATAAATGCTTCACCCTGGAAGGACTAGCTCCCAGACATAGTTTGCCATCCTCTACAGCCCTCCCTATGCGTTATCTCATGGTGACCGCGCAGCTGGCAAGCCTGTGCGTGCGCTCTGTGCGCAGTGGCTATGTCCAGGGCGCCGTTTCTGCTTCGTTTTCTCCCCACTCGTCGTCTTCACACGCGTGAGCATGTCCAGTGGCTGCATCTCGTCATCGCTGTTCCCCTGGACCCCTCTCCCCCCCCCTCCGCTTCCTCACTCCACGGACGTACAATGGAGATTTGGCGCTGCTCGCCACCGTCGTCATCCTCCCCGTGCTCCGTTGGCCTTCTCCTCCCCATGAGAACCTCCACTACTCCTCCTACGTCGTCTACATCCAAGCTCGCGAGCGTGGGCACACGTCCGTGGCGGTGCCAGCGCGGCACCCCCCTCCCCCGCCTATATAAGGCCACCCCGACCCCGTCTTGCTTCACCACTAGCCTCCTGCACTTCCTCTGGCCTCCTCTGACCACTTCCCCGAGCTCGAGTCGCCCTCCATGACCACCATTGCCGCCATGTCCCCTAGCCATGCTCGACTAAATTCACTCAACACCGTCCCCCTCCTTGCCTTCCACCACAACCAGAGGTCTCCACCACCACCCTATATCCACCCCAGCGCCCCCCTTCCTTCTCTAGTGGCCTCTGGCCACGATTTCACCCGAGACCGTAGAGCCCCGTCCGCCCTGACCAAGGCTGCTCTCTCTCTCTCGGGTGCACCTGGCGAGCGTGTAGGGCCTAGGCAGGAGCGCCTCTTCGCCCTGAACTCGCCGGTGTGCGGAGCATCGATGGGGATGGTGCATACTGCCGGGACAAGCGCCAGCGACGAGCTCTTGCTCTGCTCCATCGGGCGAGCGCGGGGGAAGAAGAAGGAGGCGTGGGAGGAGAGAGAAGATGCGGTGCGCCTCGCCTGTAAGCGACCCAGAGGTTGGCCCCGCCCCCTGCTGACGTGGATAAGTGGACACGGCTTTTGCCGTGTACGCTTTCATCCACCGAAAGCGTATTTCCTTGAATGCGCGTTTTGTTTTTCCTGTTAAGGGCCTATTTGTGATGATTTTATTACAAATAAGTCCCTGGCAGAAAAACAGCTATATCTTTTCAACCGTAGCTCCAGATCAGGTGATTCCAAAGCCCACTTCTTAGTTTCGTTGAGCCCATTCTGATGGAATCATTTTCACCATGTTTTGACCTTCTGAAAATGACCATTATGCCCTTGCCCTTATTCAGCCCCCTCCGAGAGAGTACAATTTCCGGCGATTCTTTTCGCGAGCTTCTCGCACTTTCTCCCGGTGATTTCTTCCACCCCAGGCAAGCCACACCCTCCATTTACGTCACTGTAATGCAGTGACATGGTTTAATCTATTTGAACTTGTTTAAAATATTGCCTTAGCTACATGACTTGTGCATGGCATTTTCTCAGATTATTACTTTGACCTTGTTGTTGCCATGTTATTGTTTGGATTACTAGGAGTTATGTTTGTAGTTGATGAGTATCATGTTGCCATTGGAATATTGGTGGTTGCTATTATGAATGTTTACATGATGATATCTGTTATTATATTTTGGAGTATTACTTTGGTTGTCATGCTGCCTTTGGATTATTAGTGGTTAGTATGATTATTTTCATGATGCTAGTTGATGTTCTGTTACTGTTGCTTGGAGTATTAATTTCGGAGATGATGTTTACGTGTGGATCTTAGCTGAATAGCTTTATTCTTGTTATTGGAGTAGTAGGATTATTGTTTTCGGATTCACCATGACAGTAGTGTTGTGCTACCCTTGGAGTATTTTGAGATGTTGGTATTATGCTTGGATTATTTGCTGGGTATTGCTATGACTTGGATTCTAGATTGATAGTTGATCAATCATCACAGTTATATTTTGGGGTTAAATTCCGTCATTAAGTTGGTCAGGTGCCACCGAACCGGGCTTTTCCTATGCAACCACATTTGCCTTTTATGGGAAGGCCCTAATGCGATGCTATTGTCGTGCCTCTCACTGGTGTCTCCAACAAGGGAAGGTTATGGGCGTGCGGTACCCTGGCCCGGTAAGCAGACATAACCTTGTGTGCCCGTAGTTTGTATTGAGATCTCTTGTCCCTGTTTGGGACCGTTTTGCCATGAGGTGGCCATTTTGCCACGACGGTGGCCGTTGGTGTCTGGGGTAGACACAGGGCCACCCATGACTTAGCCCAGTGGGGAGTTAGTCGGAGTGGCCGGGAGAGTGTCATGGCAGTAGATCGGTTTTGTCGGAACGCCGTTGGTCCACCCAAATGGGAGTGCGAGGCCATGGGTTCTGTGGTGTGGGTAAAGTGCGCTACCTCTGTAGAGTGTGTGTGTTTAATCTATCGATAGCCGCGTCCTCGGTCATGGGCATAAGTTTGTACTAGGTCACACCGTTTGATCAACACTCACATGACGGAATGACTTATAGGTGATGTATATGTTGATATTGTGAGCTGTAACAGTTTGGCATGATGATGATGTTGGGATGATCTTGGGAAGGATCATTCAAATGTGATGTGGTCACGAGGTGATCATGTGGATGTTCATTTTGTTATCTGTGAATGATCACAGTTCGGTTACGAGGTAACCCGTTGAACCCGATGTGGTTCCATTTGTGATCCGTGAGTGATCACTGTTCGGTTACAAGGTAACCATTGAACGCGGTGTGGTTCCGTTTGTGATCTGTGAGTGATCACTATTTTGTTTTGGGCTCGAGGTGATCGAGATGGTATATGGCTTGGCTGGTTAGCCAAGTGTGAGATGGTTCATGTGGTACTTGAGATCTGAGATGATGGCTTATCAGTATTCTAGTACTTCATATCATGATTATTAGTTACTTCATTATGGTAGCTGTTAATTTAATTAACCTGCTTAATGCTATGTGTTGTCTTGCCTTGATGTTTTTGGTTGTTGTGAGCTTGCAAGTACATTCGATGTACTGACCTGGCGTGTCATGCCATATTGCAGGTGATGCCGTGATTGCTTGATTGCTTGTCGTGGTTTCCGGTCGTGCGAGCTAGATCGTGTCCCAGCCAGAGTCCCTACGGAGTGGAGTTCACCGCCTTCGTCGTTATTCCGCTGCTAGAAGTATTCCGCTGCTATGAGTTGTTCCGCTGCTAGCATAGAGCAAGTGTAGTATCGCAGGCATAGTGTCGCCATGCTGATGTTCTTCTTTGTAACATCAGACCTTTGTATCATTATTCTTGTAATAAGAGTTGATTTGTTCTATGTCAAGTAGTGTCGTATTCCAGAGACTTCTCCTCCATCTCTGGGCCGGAATACGGGGCGTTCCGGTTTCTCTGAGCCAAGGTGCCACAAAAACTAGAAGAACATGCTTTTACAAACCAATTTTGTTAGCACGCATCTTAGCGTTCTCTCATTGCACTCATCAATGGAAATTCTCATGGATTTGAGAGACTCATTGATATCATGCTTAGGTGGATAGACCTAAGTTTCAAAGAATCAACATCAAGAGCAATTCTATCCATGTTCCTAGCCAAATCATCGATCTTGAGAAATTTTGCTTCAATCAAAGCATTGAAATTCTTTTGCGAACTCATAAATTCTTTAACACTATTCTCAAAATCAGAGGGCATCTTATTAAAATTTCCATATGAATTGTTGTAGGAATTACCATAATTATTAGAGGAATTACTAGGAAACGCCTAGGGTTAAAATTGCCTCTATACGCGTTGTTACCAAAATTGTTCCTACCAACAAAATTCACATCCATAGATTCATTATTATTCTCAATCAAAGTGGGCAAAGGTATATCATTAGGATCAGAAGAAACACTTTTATTAGCAAATAATTTCATAATTTCATCCAAGATTATGCAACATGCTCATGATCAAGTTGCTTAAAATTCATAATATCATCACTAAGGGAGATGATCTTAGCGGGAGGAAAATACTTAGAGATGAAAGCATCTTTACAGTTATTCCACGAATCAATACTATTTTTAGGCAAAGATGAAAAACCAAGTTTTAGCATGATCTCTAAGCAAAAATGGAAATAGCTTCAATTTAACAATATCACTATCCACATATTTCTTATTTTGCATATCGCACAAATCTACGAAATTGTTTAGATGGGATGTGGCATATTCACTAGGAAGGCCAGAAAATTGATCTTTCATAACAAGATTCAGCAAAGCGGCATTAATTTCACAAGATTCAACATTAGTAGTGGGAGCAATCGGAGTGCTAATAAAATCATAGTTGTTGGTATTGGAAAATTCACAAAATTTGGTATTATCTTGAGCCATCATGAGAAAGCAAGCAATCCAAGCTTTTTTCTTTTTCTTTGGCAGCCCAGCTTTCTGCCTAGGTCTTTAGCCATAGCCTTAGTCTTAGTTTTTTCTTTTGTTGTTCTAGTTTCTTTGTTTTTTCTCTTCTTTTTCTTATTCTTCTTTCTTCTTTTCTAGGGGGGCTTTTCTCAAGCCCTTGCTGTCATTTATTATTTGTTACTTTGGACCTTTTGCTCTCTTCTATTTATAAAAATTGCAGTGGGGTGTTTACCCTACTATTTATACTCAAAAAGCAAGCAATCCAACACACAAGCACACAAGAAGAAAGTGAAAAAGACGAGCGGAAGAGGGGCAAAGAAAAGGCAAAGGTTTTCGAAGATCATTTTAGAAGTGGGGGAGAGGAAAACATGAGGCGAATGGCGAATAATGGTGTCGGGGAAACTGATCCACGAACACCTATGGGACCGGCGGACCGAGCCCCTTTCGGTTCGGCGGAGGGCGGAGGTCGCACGAAGAGCAGATCGAGGCAATGCACATGAGCAGTTTACCCAGCTTCGGAGCTCTCCGGAGAGATAACACTCCTACTGCTGCATCTATGTGTATATTCAGTTCTTGCTCAGGAGCGATTAGCGCTACCAAACCGAGCGTGAGAGTGTTGCTAGCTTCGAATTAGTCCAACCCCTTCTACGTTGCGCATGGGACTCCTTTTATACGTTCAAGGGGTCACCGACAGGTGGCAACGTAGACGAAGGGCAAAGACGGAAAAAGAATGTGGTAGGTACAACTACTTATACTGTAGATACAGTGTATCGCACCTAACCCTGACGGCAGGGGACTAGGGCATTAAATGCCCGTCTGTGTCGTCCAAATAGTGCAGGATGAGACCGTCAGGGGCGTCACCGATCGCCACGATGGCCTTCCTGTCAGCGCCGCTTGCCACCGCGCACCGCTGGCTGCACAGCCTCCCGCCACGCGTGCCTGGAAGGGTCCCAGGGCGACACGTTGGTGGATGTGCTGGAGCCTGGGCGCGGAGCGGCCGCTTGCCGCGGCAAGTGCCTTGCCGCGGTCGTTGTCTTGTCGGGCCCGGGAGCTTGTCGCTCACCGAGCCTTGCCGAGACGCATGGCGCGTCGCGGCAAGCCTTCTTGAGATGCCTTGGCTGGCCTTCCCGGCAAGCTCCTCTTGCCGGGGTCTTGTCTTCTTCACTTGAATACTCTGTTCTTGAATGGCTTCCCGGCAAGCTCCTCTTGCCGGGGTCTTGTCTCTTAAGGAGCCACGGAGGATCTTGGCGGTCGCCTGGCAAGCCTTGCCGCGGGGTGCTGGGACTGCCCGTGCACAAGTTCGGGATACTAGGGTACCCCTACTCTAGTATACCGACAGGAGCCCCCGGGCCACACACGGTGCCGAGCGCTCTTGGGCCAGGCCCAAAACAGGGCACGGGCACACGCGGCCTGGGTCGTGCCATTTCCTACTCCGCATCCACCGCGCCCTCCCGAACGGCACGCGTTGAATGCGACGTCATGGGAGAAATCGTGGGTGAATTCTTTATTCGAAAAAGCGTAACGTCCGCCTCCTCCCTCTTTATAAGCAGAGCAAACAAAGGCAGTTGCTCACTTCGCCGATTACTAATCCAAAATCTCCGCCGCTCCCCCCTTTCTCCAAGGTTGAAAGAGAGCAGCGCTCCGCCCCCCATCTCTGCCGTCGCCGCCAACACCGTCGATCTCCTCCACCACCTTCGCCATGGCTCCGAAGACCGGGAAGGTCGCGAAGTCAGCCGAGGCGCTGCGGCTTGAGGCGCTGCGAAA
>NC_041391.1:416097653-416133156 GCF_002162155.2 Triticum dicoccoides | reverse complement strand
GCAGTGGTTCTACCTTTTCTAGACGACGGAGACGCGTGCGCATCCGCGCACGAAGGTACTCTCCGCCGCTGCTTCGAAACGGGCTCCATACAGGTACCCCTTCTTCCCGCTGTTCTTCTACTGTTGTCTCTGTCCGCCCTTCTCGGAATTTTTCTATGACATCATGAACACCTACGGGTTTCATCTCCTTGATTTCACCCCCAACGCCATCTTGACCATGTCGGTTTTCGCACATCTCTGCAAAAACTTTGTCGGAGTCCACCCAAACGTAGCCCTTTTCCGCCATTACTTCATGCCCCGGGTCGAGAGAGGAGAGACACTTTCCGGCGGGATCGCCTGGATCTCAAGGGCCGGCAAGAAGGAGGCGTATCTGGAGGGGGAGCTCCGCAGCAAGTGGGAGGAGTGGAGAGCTGAGTGGTGTTGGATCATGGAGGAGGACCCGCAGCCATTCACCGCCCTGCGCCAAGTCCCAGTAGTGCGCAGCAATGATTGGAGCAGCGTGGCCCCGGAGGATGCTAGGCTGAAGATTGCGACCACCAGAATCTTGCGCCTTAGGCTTGCCGGCTGACTGTGCGCGTCGTAGGCGCAGACTTTCTCCGCCGCCGCATCGCCCCCCTGCAAGATAGGAGGAGACCCGCTTGGGAGTTTGGCGGGCCGACGGATATCATGAGGCTGCGCCCGGGCCTCAAATTTAACTTTACTGTGCTGGAGTTGGATGCAATGCTCAAGGAGCTGTTCAAGCACGACCCCCAACATCCAGAATGGTTTAGGCTGCCGGCGGGGGTCGTCCCGCTGTGCAACAACTCTTCCCTCGACCGCATCCGCGCGATGATGTCGTTGGGCGACTCGCATGGCCTTGTCCCAACATGGCAAGAGCCTGCAGACGAAGTTGTGCAGCAGTTCTTCGACGGACTGGTGGAGGTGGTGGTCCGTGCCGACGAGCAGAAGAGCCTCACCCGCGACACCACTGATGAGGAGTTGCGACGCATCGCCACCAGGGCGGAAGAGGCGGCGGCAGCCGCTGCCGCGGGTGAGTTCGGGTTCACCGTGGAAGTGGCAGAGGCAGAGGCGGCGGCAAGCATTGCCGAGCGAGAGTGGATTGACGGTGAGGAAGAGCTTGCCGCGCCTGACGCCGAGTCGAGCGAGCCCGCCGAGGGTGCGAGCGGCCCGCCGTCTCCAGATCACTTGCCGCAGCCGGAGCTCACAGCGCAGCCCCCAGCTCAACCAAGAAGGCGCCTTCGCAGGGGCGGGGACGCAGCGGGGCGGCAAAGGAGTCAGCAGCCGACGCGCCGCGCGACCCGCTCCATCGCGACAAGCGAGGTTGCCGCGGAAGCGCCTCATACCACTGCGACAACTGGAGCAGGATCTTCCCGCGCCACCGACACCGCGCCCGCCAAGTGGACAAGGGATCCTACTCCTCCGCCTCATCGCGCCGCAGGTGGTCCGGACTTCGACCTCTCCGCGCTCAGCTCCGATGAGGAGGAAGAAGAGTAAGACTTTTCTATGCACTTGTAGTTCTTTGATTTTGTAGCTTTATCTTGTATCTGACTTGCTTCGATCTGAACCTGTTCCTTTTTAGGACGTTGGCTCAAAGAGCGGCGAAGAGGGCCAAGGTTCCGGTGGTTATCATCGAGGACGAGACCGTCGAAACAACAGGGGGAGCGCCCGAGACCACCTTGCCGGATCCGGCAACTACTCCGTGAAGCAGCCCCCAGCGCAGCTCCCAGCGTAAGTACATGATTTACTTTCTGCTTTTGGGCGCGCACGGGTGCTCTTTTCTTTGCTGACATCTGATTGTGGGCTTGTTTGTGTAGGAGCAGAACAGCTTCACCAGGAGGGCTCGGAAACCGCCTCCGACGTGCCATCTGCTTCCTCTACACCGCCAAGGGAGGATTCCCCGGCAAGGGAGCGCTCTCCGGCAAGGGAGCAATCTCCGGTAAGGGAGGAGTCTCCCGCAAGGGGCAGCACTATTGACCCCCCGATGGTGGAGCCCATGACCATGGACCCCAGTTCAGGTACTCCCTTGCTTGAAATTTTCCTTGTGTTCTTCTGATTTTTCTCTTTTTTTTTGGATATTTGCTTGACTTCTTCTCCTTCTCCGGTCGCCAGACCCACTTTCCGCAGAGCCAATGGAGACCGAAGCGGGCGGCGAGGAGAACGTGCGCGGCGATGCTGACGATGCCGCCGCCGCCGAAGAAGAAACCGGTGCTGATGATCCCGCCGACGAGGAGGCCGCCAAGGCTGCTGGCGCGGGAGCTGGCGAGGGGTCCGGCGATCACACTGACGGCCCTGAGGCCGCAGGAGCGCCAGGCGCTACGCCGACCGCCGACCCCTCCGCCGCTGCCGCAGTGCCAGACTCCGAGGAGCCCCAGCCCGGCGCCTATCTGAAGGCCGGCGAGGGTGTCTTCATCAAGCTCCCCTGGGCGTCGAGCTCCAGGGCGCCAGTTGAAGGAGAAGCTTTCGACGGGGAGGTGCTCGCCTCTGCTGGGCTATCACTGGTTGACGCGCCAAGCAGCAGCAGCGGCGAGTCTGAGGAGGAGCAGCTACTCCGGAAGCTGGTGTCGCTCTACCGCGCCGGACAAGCCAAGGTGGAGTCCTGGGAAGCGCTTGTCACGCAGGCGGGAGCAGACATTGAGAAGCGTGCGGAGGAGCATCGGGAGCGCAACCAGGAGGCTCTCCGGTCCATTGCAGAGGAGCGCGTGCAGCTCGTCGAGGCCCGGAAGGCATTTATCCTTGAGAAGGCCGAAGCCGAAGAGCAATAGCGGCTTGCCGCCGAGGAGCTGTTTGCGCGGGAAGGGGAGCTGACTCAGCGGAAAGTAATCCTCGACAGCCAGGAGGAGGATCTTGCCGCGCGTGAGCAGGCACTTGGCGGGGCGCTCAAGGAAGCAAAGGACGCGGCCGCAGCTGCCGAGGCCGCCAAGGAGGGATTGGAGGCAAAGGTGGCGCAGCTAGAGGCTGATCTGAAAGCGAGCGGCGAGGAGCTTGCCGCGCTCAAGCTCGAGCGCGAGAAAGACGCCCTTGCCCATGGTGAGCTGCAGGGTCAACTCGTCGAGAAGGGCAAGGAGCTGAGCGCCGCCAAGGATTCCAATGCCGATCTGGAGCTTAAGCTGGCCACCTTGACGGAGACGTTGGACGGCGCCAAGAAGCGGGAGGCGGACTTGAAGGAGGAGATCAAGGGCAACGAAGCGCTGCTGGCGAGGGCCGCCGAAACCCAGAACACCTTCAAGGATACTGTGGAGCTCTGGACGGAGGGCCTCGTGAACATCGCCGCGGTCATTGATGGGGAGCTGGCGCAGATGGGAGTGGAGGACTTTGGATACTCCTCCGACGAGAACCTACCACCCAGCGCCAAGCTCACCCTGTTCTTCAAAGGCGTGGCGACAGCTCTCCAGCAACTCCGAGAAAGGATCCCGAAGCAGCTGGCCGATGAGTCGCGCACAATCTGCGCCAGAGTCCTGGAGAAGGTGTTGGTGAAGGTGGCCTTCTGCAACCCAGGCCTCAACTTCACCAACGTCCTCAAGAAGCTGCCGGGGGATGCTGATCTAGACGCGCTCAAAGCCCTTGTCGCACCCATTGTGGACAAGGTGAATGAGGTCAAGAGGGTCGATGGTGGCCGCGTAGATTAGGCCGCCCATTTTCTTCTTTCCTTGCCGCTGATAGCAAGGTCATGAGAACATTTTATTAGAGCTGCGACAAGTTATTTTTGTAATATAACTCTATGTTAGGTAATGATTGCTATGTTACTTCCTTTACTTGACTCTTGGCCTTGTATGTTTCTTCCCTATGCTTTTTAGGGAAACTTGCCGGTGCAGGCACCCTTGCCGCGAGGGCTGAGTGCGGAACTTCAGCAGCCTGCTGGCGGTGCCGCTACCGACAAGCAACCTTGTCACAACTAGTCGCAGCTCACTTAAGTTGTTGAGCGGACTCGAAACAAAACAAGGGCGCAACTAGCTACGAGTTGGTTCCTTAGCACACAGGTTTTCCATACAAAGCACGGTCGTTCAAGGAAAATAACTTAAAAACTTAAAAACTAATTGCTCAAACTTTGGCAACTTAGCTTTTCTGTCGATTGCTTCCCAGCAAGGCGAAACTCTCTTGAACGGCCCGGCCCACACCATTATCTTCTCCTTTCCCCCCGGCAAACTTGTGTGCGAGGGAACCTTCCTTCCTTTGAGAAAGATACAGAAGAGAAAATAATGATATGGAGCCTTACGGCTCGTTATTGCTTACCGGGGGCTGGTGCTGCACAAAGTGTCAAATGATACATGCGAGAAGAAAGGAAGCATGAAATTGACAAGCTGTGCGAAGCACATTAACTTTATTTATGCACGGGGTCTGCGCCCAGCTTTGTGCAAAGGATTACATGCAACCGCGGCAAGACTTGTACAAAAGGTGGTTGCCGGAAAATCTTCCGGCAACCGCACCCTATGGGTAAAACTTACGAAGATGTTCAATGTTCCAGGAGTTGCTCACCGGAACGCCATCTTCGGTCTCAAGGCGGACAGCGCCGGGCCTAGTGACTCGTTTCACCCGATAAGGGCCTTCCCACTTCGGCGTCAACTTGTTGGAATTCTTGGCGGACTGAACGCGCCGAAGAACAAGGTCGCCTTCCTCGAAACTTCTGGCATTAACTTTGCGGCTATGATAGCAACGCAAAGCTTGCTGGTAGCGAGCGGCTCGCACAGCAGCCTGAAGACGGTCTTCCTCAAGGAGCAGCGCGTCATCTTGTCGCATCTGCTCTTGCTCAAGCTCATCATAAGCGAGCACTCGAGGCGACCCGTAAACGAGTTCCGTGGGGAGAACTGCCTCTGCTCCATAGAGTAGAGCGAAAGGTGTCTGGCCAGTGGCTCGATTTGGCGTCGTTCTGATCGACCAAAGAACCACTGCAGCTCCTCGATCCAGTTGCTTCCGCACTTGCGCAGCCTGTCGAAAGTTCTGGTCTTGAGTCCTCGCAGCACTTCAGCATTTGCCCTCTCCGCTTGACCGTTTCTTCTCGGATGAGCAACAGAAGCGAAGCAGACCTTGGCGCCAAGATCTTGGACGTACTGCATGAAGGTGTGGCTCGTGAATTGCGTGCCGTTGTCGGTGATGATCCTGTTAGGGATCCCGAAACGGCAAACAATCGACCTGAAGAACTTGACTGCTGACTGTGCTGTCACCTTCCTCACTGGATCCACTTCCGGCCACTTCGTGAACTTCTCGATGGCAACGTACAAGAACTCAAAGCCCCCGACAGCTCGGGGAAAGGGGCCGAGGATGTCGAGCCCCCAGACCGAAAATGGCCAGGATAAAGGGATCGTCTGGAGAGCTTGAGCTGGCTGGTGTATCTGTTTGGAATGGAACTGGCACGCTTCACACTTGGTTACTTGTGCAGTTGCATCCTGGAGGGCTGTCGGCCAGAAGAAACCTTGCCGGAACGCTTTGCCGGCAAGTGCTCTTGCGCCAATGTGGTGACCACATATGCCTCTATGTATCTCTGCCAACAGCTGATGTCCATCTTCCCGGCGAATACACTTCAATTTCACACCATTGAGTCTTATTCTGTACAGTGTGCTGTCGACAAACTTGTACATACTTGACTGCCGGGCTACTCTTTCCGCTTCTTCTTGCTCTTCGGGAAGTTCTCCTGTTTGAAGGAAACGGACAATCTGTTGCGCCCATGCTGGAGCTTGCGGCTCGACAACAAGGACTAAAGGCACATCTGCTGCTGCGGGAACACCCGCTTCTACGGCAAGAACCTGCGGTTCAGCCGGAGCTTGATGTTCCCCGGCAAGCTTGCCGGAGCAAAACTTGTCGGGAGCGTCTGCTTCGACGGAACAAATCTTATGGCTTGCCGGAGCAGACTGCTCCTCAGCACTCTCGGCGTTGATTTTGGGGACCTTCTTGGCAGCGGCTTCGGGAAGCTCTGCCGGAAAGTAGTCACCAGAAACCAACTTCCTCTTCTTACTCTGTCCAGTTGATGGTGTCATGGATGGTTGAGTCAGCTTGCGCACAAAGATTCCTGGTTCCATAGGTAACTTTAGTGCAGCGCACTTTGACAAGCCATCAGCAATGTCATTCTGAGCTCTTGGAACATGTTCCATCTGCAGGCCGTCAAAGTGTTCTTCTAGCTTCCTCACCTCATCGACATAGGCTTCCATCAACGGACTCTGGTAGCTCTTGTTCACTTGGCGGACGACAAGCTGTGAGTCACCCCTGACAATGAGCTTCTTGATCCCAAGGTCTGCTGCGATTCTGAGGCCGGCAAGCAAACCCTCATACTCTGCAGCATTGTTTGTTGCTTGCTCCTTGGGAAGTGCATCTGGACTACGTACTTGAGGTGCTCTCCGGTGGGTGCGATAAGCAGCACGCCAGCACCGGCACCTTGCAGCGAGAAGGCACCATCAAAGTACATCAGCCACTCTTTGTTTGCCTCCTTGACGGGGATGCTCGTTTCTGGAATTTCTTCGTCTGGTGTTGGCGTCCATTCTGCTATGAACTCTGCCAATGCTCTGCTCTGGATAGTTGAAGTGCTCTCAAACTTGAGGCCAAAGCTTGACAGTTCCAGTGCCCACTCGACAATCCTGCCTGTTGCTTCTGGATTCTGCAGTATCCTCTTTAGCGGAAAGCGAGTGACAACTGTGATCTCATGTGCTTGGAAGTAATGGCGCAGCTTTCTCGAGGCCATGAGAAGGCCGAAAAGCAGCTTCTGCACACCAGAGTACCTTGACCTAGCCCCCTGCAGAAGGGAGCTGACAAAGTAAACTGGGCGCTGCACCATTTTCTTCTGCACCTCTTCGCACACCTGCGCAGATCCATTCTTGTCGGGACCAGAGCTTGTCGGGGAAGCCATCTGCTTGTCGGTGGATGCGTCTGCCGTGGTTGCTGGCTCATCATCCACCTCCCTCTCTGCTACTAACGCAGCACTAACCACTTGATTGGTTGCCGCTAGATACAGCAGCAACTTCTCTTGTGGCCTAGGTGCGACAAGTATTGGAGTGGAGGACAGGTACCTCTTCAAGTCCGGCAGCGCAGCCTCCGCTTCCGGAGTCCATTTCATTGGGCCTGCCTTTTTCAATGTTTTGAAAAACGGCAGGGCGCGCTCAGCAGACTTAGAGATAAACCTGCTGAGAGCAGCCACGCAACCGACAAGCCTTCACACATCCTTGACGCGCTTCGGCGCTTCAATCTGCTCGATGGCCTTGATCTTGTCGGGATTGGCTTCAATTCCCCGCTGAGACACAAAGAACCCGAGAAGCTTGCCGTATGGAACTCCAAACACGCACTTCTCGGGGTTAAGCTTGAGGTTGATCTTGCGCAGACTTGCAAAGGTTTCTTCTAAATCTTGAATCAGAGTAGCCCTGTCCTTGCTCTTGACCACTATATCATCCATGTAGGCTTCCACATTTCTGTGTATCTGTGGCTCAAAAGCGACATGGACTACTCTTGCAAATGTGGAACCAGCATTCTTTAATCCAAAAGGCATCCATACAAAGCAGTATGTGCCACATGGTGTGATGAATGCAGTTTTCTCCTCATCCTCTTCTGTCACGAAGATCTGATGGTATCCTGAGTATGCATCAAGAAATGAAAGCAAATCACATCCGGCTGTGGAGTCAACAATCTAGTCAATGCGCGGCAAGGGAAATGGGTCTTTGGGACAAGCTTTATTGACATCAGTGAAGTCTATACAAAGCCTCCATTTTCCGTTGGCCTTGCGCACGACTACGGGATTGGCCAACCACGTGGGATGGAGCACTCCTCTGACAAGGCCCGCTGCTTCCAACTTCTTGATTTCTTCTGCAATGAACTCTTGGCGCTCCACTGCTTGCTTCCTGACTTTCTGCTTGACGGGCCGCGCATGAGGACAAACGGCTAGGTGGTGCTCAATTACTTTCCTGGGAACACCGGGGATATCAGACGGTTGCCATGCAAACACGTCGACATTCGCCCGCAGGAAAGCAACGAGCGCGCTTTCCTATTTAGGGTCGAGAGTGGCACTGATGGTGAAGGTACCACCAGTACCGTCCTCCTTGGCGGACACCTTCTTGGTCTCAGGTGGAGCTGCCATCGTCTTCTTGCACTTGCCGGTGGAGCTCGATGGTGCGTCCTCGACGGTAGCACAGCACTCCGAAGAGGTGCGCTTGCCGGAGTGGGCATCAGAGGTCTTGCCGGACTTGGTCTTCTTCTTCCCCCCGGGAGCTTCAGCGGCAAGTGACTTGCGATCAGCTGCGGAGGCTGCTTCCCGGTAAATCTTGTCGGCGCAGATAAGGGCATCTTTCTTGTCGCCAGGGACAGAGATGACACTTATCGGGCCTGGCATCTTGAGCATGTTGTATGCGTAGTGAGAGGCTGCCATGAACTTGGTGAGTGCTGGACGGCCGAGGATCCCATTGTAGGGCAATGGAAAGTCAGCAACATCAAAAGTTACCCTCTCAGTTCTGAAGTTCAGCTCGCTACCAAATGTGACCGGCAGCGTGATCTTTCCCTTTGGCTTGCTCCTTCCCGGGTTGATTCCTTGGAATGTGCCGGTCTCCTCGAGCTCGCTGTCAGGGATCTGGAGTTTCTAGAGGACCGCAGAGGAGATCAGGTTCAATCCGGCCCCGCCGTCAACTAGCATCTTTGTGACCTTGAGGTTGCGGATAGTTGGGGAAACCAACATCGGCAAGCACCCGACCGCAGTTATGCGATCAGGGTGGTCCTCGATATCAAAGATGATAGGCGTGCTGGACCATTTCAGGGGCTTGCGTGACTCTACGGATGGTTCTGCTGCATTAACTTCCCGCATCCACTGCTTGAGTTGGTGGTGCGAAGTATGCAGAGAAGCACCACCGTCAACGCACAGGACCTCTGTGGCTTTTTAAAATTCCTGCTCATCGGCCTCGTCATCATCCATATCTTCGTCATCGTCGTCGTCTTCATCCTTGTCGCGGCCGCGGGGAGGTCTGTCTCCTTGCCGCTGCTTGGCCTTGCCGCGGCGTCCTCCCCGGCCGGGGCGTTTCTTGCTAGCTCCCCCAGCACCTTCCTGGGCCTTCTCCTTGTCGCGTCGCTCGTACTCAGCCTTCTGCTGCTCAACAAGCTGCTCGACCTTCTTGCAGCTCTAGAGGTCATGGCCCTTCGTGGGGTGGATCTTGCAATACTGCTTGCCGGAGCTGTCCTGCTTGTCGGCGGCTGCCACAGCCTGGGCCTCCTTGCCGGAGCCACCAACCTTAGCTTCCTTGGCGCCACCTCCATTGCCGGACTGCTCAACAACTAGCACTTCTTTGCCCTTCTTCCTTTTGTTGTTCCGCCGCCGGCCTTTCCTTGCCAGGGCAGCATCCTCACTGTCAGATCCTCCTGCTCCTGTATTCTCTCCGGGGAGCCACCTCCCCTCTTCAGCACGTGCACACTTGTCGGCCAGGGCATAAAGCCCGCTGACGTCCCTGATCTTGCACATTGCCATCTCCTCCCGCATCCTGCGATTTCGCACATTCTGATGGAATGCGCTGACGACCGCGGCAGGGTGGACGTCTGGGATGTTGTGCTGTACACGGCTGGATTTCTGAATGTACTTGCGCAGGGACTCTCCTTCCTTCTGGGCGAGCAGATGAAGGTCGCTCTCTTGGCCATGTGGCTTGTGGCCGCCTGTAAAGGCGCCGACAAACTGATGGCATAGATCTGCCCAAGAGGAGATGGAGTTGTCTGGCAAGTGCATGAGCCAGGATCTGACATTGGGCTTGAGCACCAGCGGGAAGTAGTTGGCAAGGATCTTGTCGTCTCATCCCCCAGCAGCTTGCACCGCGATGGTGTAGATGCTGAGGAACTCCGACGGATGCGACTTGCCGTCGTACTTCTCCGGTACATCTGGTTTGAAGTTTTTCTTGCTGGGCCACTGGACTTGCCGCAGCTCAGGGGTAAACGCAGGGCAACCTACCGCGTACGGCAAGTCGCCTGGTTCCCTTGGCGCACGCAAGTCAACAGAGGGCCCAGCGCGCTGGTCAGATTGATGTCGCGCTTCTCTTCAGCGCTCGATGCGAGTACGAGCGTCCTCTTGTTATCGTTCGTGGAGAACTTGGCGCTGATCGCGACGAGCTCGTGGATCCGATGACGCAGTGGAGTCGCTGTCGAGGTGGACCCGACGAGTCGGCGATCTTGGCCTTCATGGTGGGGAGTGCATGGAAGTCGCACCCCCATTGGTCTTGTCGCCATCGGCTTGCGTCCGGCAGTCTTGCCACGGCAGCGAGGTGCTTGGTTGCCGCGCAGTGTCGCCATTGGCGAAGCCGATGAGGCTCTGAATGGTGTCCCTCCACTCGTCGGTCTTGTCCGCGGTTGGAGGGTAATCTATAAGCAGTTGAGCTCACGCCAAGGCTTCCGCTGGAGTGGTGGGCGGCAGAGGCGAACGGTGCGAGGAGCGGGACATGCTCGGACTCCTAGCCACGTTAGAAGGAGCAGTATCCCGTCCAGGCGACCATACCTCGCTCGGGCCAGCATGTTGGCGTGCATGCTGGTCTTGGACGCCACGAGAACCACCAGCTTGATCTTGACCCAACGAACGCATGGTACTACGAATACCATGACGCTGTTGGTCCCGCGCCTCCTGTGATGGACGCGGTGCGCGTACGGACGCCGAGGTCTGCGCGGCCTTGTCCTTGGACTTGGCAGCGCTGTGAGCACCCTCGTCGACGCCCGTTCTCCCGCCGGCGTCTACCCCACCGCTCGTTTGCTCCAGTGGTGGCGGAATCGATGCTGATGGAAGGGCTGCCTCCGAAGCCTTCTTCTTCGGTGGCATGTCGATGAAGACGATGATGATTTAGCTCGTGTGCACGCCGGATCAGGTTTACACAATCTCGACGCCCCCTACCTGGCGCGCCAAAGATGTCGGGGAAACTGATCCACGAACACCTATGGGACTGGCGGACCAAGCCCCTTTCGGTTCGACGGAGGGCGGAGGTCGCACGAAGAGCAGATCGAGGCAATGCACACGAGCAGTTTACCCAGCTTCGGAGCTCTCCGGAGAGATAACACTCCTACTGCTGCATCTATGTGTATATTCAGTTCTTGCTCAGGAGCGATTAGCGCTACCAAACCGAGCATGAGAGTGTTGCTAGCTTCGAATGAGTCCAACCCCTTCTACGTTGCGCATGGGCCTCCTTTTATACGTTCAAGGGGTCACCGACAGGTGGCAACGTAGACGAAGGGCAAAGACGGAAAAAGAATGTGGTAGGTACAACTACTTATACTGTAGATACAATGTATCGCACCTAACCCTGACGGCAGGGGACAAGGGCATTAAATGCCCATCTGCGTCGTCCAAACAGTGCAGGATGAGACCGTCAGGGGCGTCACCGATCGCCACGATGGCCTTCCTGTCAGCGCCGCTTGCCACCGCGCACCGCTGGCTGCACAGCCTCCCGCCACGCATGCCTGGAAGGGTCCCAGGGCGACACGTTGGTGGATGTGCTGGAGCCTGGGCGCGGAGCGGCCGCTTGCCGCGGCAAGTGCCTTGCGGCGGTCGTTGTCTTGTCGGGCCCGGGAGCTTGTTGCTCATCGAGCCTTGCCGGGACGCATGGCGCGTCGCGGCAAGCCTTCTTGAGATGCCTTAGCTGGCCTTCCCGGCAAGCTCCTCTTACCTGGGTCTTGTCTTCTTAAGTTGAATACTCTGTTCTTGAATGGCTTCCCGGCAAGCTCCTCTTGCCGGGGTCTTGTCTCTTAAGGAGCCATGGAGGATCTTGGCGGTCGCCTGGCAAGCCTTGCCGCGGGGTGCTGCGACTGCCCGTGCACAAGTTTGGGATACTAGGGTACCCCTACTCTAGTACACCGACAAATGGAATGCAAGGGAGAAGAGTTTATGATGGGTACTTGGTATGGCTTGACTTGACATAGATCTCCCTGGCAACGGCGCCAGAAATCCTTCTTGCTACCTCTTGAGCTTGCGTTGGTTTTTCCCTTGAAGAGAAAAGGGTGATGCGGCAAAGTAGCATAAGTATTTCCCTCAGTTTGAGAACCGAGGTATCAATCCAGTAGGAGACAACACACAAGTCACCGCATACCTGCACAAACAATCAACAACTTGCACCCAACGTGATAAAGGGGTTGTCGATCCCTTCACGGTCACTTGCAAAAGTGAGATCTGATAGAGATAGATAAACGACAAAGTAAATATTTCTGGTATTTTTAGTTTATAGATCGGAAAGTAAAAGATTGCAAAATAGTAGATCAGAAACTAGTAAGATGTAAAAGAGAACTTATGTAATCGAAAAGAGACCCGGGGGGCATAGGTTTCACTAGTGGCTTCTCCCAAGATAGCAAATATTATGGTGGGTAAACAAATTACTGCCGAGCAATTGATAGAAAAGCGCAAAGTTATGACGATATCTAAGGCAATGATCATGAACATAGGCATATCATCCTTGTCAAGTAGACCGAAACAATTCTGCATCTACTACTATTACTCCACACATCGACGACTCCTGCCTGCATCTAGAGTATTAAGTTCATAAAGAACAGAGTAATGCATTAAGTAAGATGACATGATGTAGAGCAATTAACTCAAGCAATATGATGAAAACCCCATCTTTTTATCCGCGATGGCAGCAATACAATACATTTCTTGCTGTCCCTACTGTCACTGGGAAAGGACACCGCAAGATTGAACCCAAAGCTAAGCACATCTCCCATTGCAAGAAAGATCAATCTAGTAGGCCAAAATAAACCGATAATTCGAAGAGACTTGCAAAGATATCAAATCATGCATATAAGAATTCAGAGAAGAACCAAATAATATTCATAGATAATCTGCTCATAAATCCACAATTCATCGGATCTCGGCAAACACACCGCAAAAGAATATTACATCGCATAGATCTCCAACAACATCGAGGAGAACATGGTATTGAGAATCAAAGAGAAAGAAGAAGCCATCTAGCTACTAGCTATGGACTCGTAGGTCTGTGGTAAACTACTCACGCTTCTTCGGAGAGGAAATGGTGTTGATGAAGAAGCCCTCCGTGACCGAATCCCCCTCCGGCAGGACGCCAGGAAAGGCCCCTAGATGGGATCTCACGGGTACAGAAGGTTGCGGCGGTGGAAAAGTGGTTTCGTGGCTCCCCTGGATGTTTTTAGGGTATAATAGTATATATAGGCAAAGGAGCTAGGTCAGGGGAGGTACGAGGGGCCCATGAGGTAGGGGGCACGCCCTACGCCCCTGGGCGCGCCATTCTGCCTCGTGGCCGCCTCGTTACATTTCCGACTTCATCTCCAAGTCTACTAGTTTCCTTCTGGTCCAAGAAAGATCATCGCGAAAGTTTCATTCCGTTTGGACTCCGTTTGGTATTCCTTTTCTGCGAAACCCCAAAATAGGCATAAAAAACAGAAAGTGGCACTCGACTCTCGGTTAATATGTTAGTCCCAAAAATAATGTAAAATTGCATATAAATGCCTATTAAACATCCAAAATAGATCATATAATAGCATCGAACAATAACAAATTATAGATATGTTGGAGACATATCACCGCCCCCTCCGCCTAGAGTGGTACTACCGCTCTCCTATAGCGGTACTACCGCTTGAGGGCTTTAGGCGGTACTACTGCTGCCCTGTTGCAGTACTACCGTTGGATGCCAACTTCATCCTTTTCTTACCAAACATTGATCTTTGTTGCTTTTTCTGCTGGCTTATGCTCATTCTCTTATGTTGTGTCTCATGTTCTTGTGTTTGGCTGCAGGTGATGGCCTTTCAAAGCAACCGGTCCCTCGTATCAACCCCGGGCATTCTAGCTCAAAGCGCTATTGCACTTCTGAGTCTGGGGCTGCTTCCTCGAGTGTTCCGCCTCCTTCTCAGCCCAAGAAGACTGTTGCGAACAAGCCCAAGCCTAGGGCCAAGCCTGTAACAGAGATGACTGCCAAGGAGTTTTGGGAAAGGCGCTGGCGCAACCCATATGCGGAAGATCAAGAACCCACTTTGGTCAACCGCCCGTTCTGGAACCGTTTTCAGTGGGCAATCTATTTTTTTGTGATCAAGGTGAAGAAGAATCTTTATGTCAATGTCCGCTCCATCGACATTGCCTATATGGAGAAGGATCATGCCTACTTTGGCAAAGCTTTGCAGATGTGTTCTCAGCTGAATATTCTCAGGATTATGGAGTTCAACAAGGACTTTGAAGCGGATTTGGTGGCTTAGTTCTATGCCATGATTCATCTGGGCACTGATGCGGAAAGGACCTTGACTTGGATGACTAATGGCAAACTTTTGTCTGTAAAATGGAAGGCGTTCATGGAATTGTTTGAGATTGAAGATCAAGGGCTTGTGATCCCGGTTGGCTTTCATCCTCACTGGAAGACAACTTCTAGTCACAAGCAAGCTCTTTGGCCATTCTGCACTGTGAAGATTAACCCTGAGATGCAGAAGGAGATGCATGAGCTGCCTGCCTACCTGGAAATCCTTCATCACATCTCCAGGGAGACTCTTTTCCCACACAATGGGAACTTGGATATGGTTCACTCATTTCTCGTGGACATGTTACTTTTCTGTCAGTGTGAGAACAAAGAAAACACTGGAGATTCCCTGGATATCTCTCATGTCATGTGGTCCGAGCTTCTCTCCACTATATCCGAGCGCAAGTGCCCTATCTATGGTCCGGTTCTCATGTTGCTTATTGAGAAGGCTTGGTAGCACACTTGTCCTGGTGTCGTGCTAGGGACTGGTGAGTTGATCCCTCATGAGATCAAGCGTTTGAGGAAGAAGGAGAACTGGGGCACTTCGGTTACGAAGTTTGGAATTCTGTCAGGTGCTGACAAGGTTGAGGCAGAGGCTAGTGCTGACGATGATTAGGACTATGTGCCCTCTGATGCAGAGCCCTCATGGGCTAAGAAGCTCAAGGCCAAGATGAAGGCTTTGTTCTGCATGCAGGCCAAGGGACAGTACAAGGCTCATGTGAACTCCAAGATGGCTCATCATCATGACAAGGTTATTATGAGGCAGGCTGGTCTTGAAGTTGAGAGTGGCTCCGAGGAGAAGATCAGAGATGAGGGACCATGGATCAGACAACACTGCCGGTGGAGTGAGTCTAAGGAGGATACTGGAGTTCGCTCTTCATCCCATGCTGTAGAGGAGTCTGGGAAGGAGGAACATGACTGGTGATGATTTGGAGGTATACCACCACCTGTGTTGTAGGTGTCCTCTCTGCCTTTTTGGTGTCTCGATGCCAAAGGGGGAGAGAGAGTAGGATTTGTGAGTCTTGGGTCGCTTTGCTTTCGTTCCTTTGAACCTTCATTGCTTTGGTTTGTTGGTTTGTGGTTGTGTTCGTGTGAGACCAGGAGACTATCATATGGTGTGAGACATATGCCCTCAAGCTTATCTTATTGTCTAGTATGTTTAGTATATTATGAGCTTATGCTATCTTGTGCCCCTTACTTCATGCTCACTTACATTACCTTGCCTCCATGCTTATTATCACTTATATTGTTGCAAGTTTTGCCTCGTCTATAAAATATAGGGGGAGTGTTGATCCTAGTATGTGTGTTGTGCAGTACAAAGCATATCTACAGAGTGCATGCATCTAGGGGGAGATTGTCTATATTTTATATAGGTTGGGTTTGCTTTTGTTCATTTTATATCCTTATGTGTAAATCCCGTATTGTCACCAATCCACCAAAAAGGGGGAGATTGTAAGGGCCTATTTCTCCCTATGTGGTTTTGGTGATTGATGACAATGCTTTTGCGGACTAATCATGTGCATTGAGCATTTCAGATATCTCATGTCTAGGCACAAGACGATTTGTTGCCCCTTGGAGTTTTAAGTGAAGATGGTGTAGTCTCTTTCGTTTCGGTTTTGGTGGACTTGAGTTGTAGGAGACACCGTACTATCAAGAGGGGGTTCGCATTGGAAAGGCTAGGGTGGAATCAGCACATACACTTCTTCTTTGCACCCCCAGCTCATTTCCTCTCCTTGGAGTTTGTGATTTCATCGAAGTGGAGGTTGTGAGGTGCTTGTGGTAGTACCGCCCATGGACCTCAAGCGGCAGTAGCGCTTGGATGCATCGACGATAGTACTGTCCTTGGTTGGCACTGCTACCGCGTCGATTCGAGGTGCTCTCCTCATGTCAGGTTGTGCGGCAGTAGTAGCGGCAATAGCAGCGGTAGTACCGCCCATGAGCGGTAGTACCGCGGCTACCAGTGCTACTTGTGCCGCCCAAACCCTCTCTCTCCCTCTCGTTCCCCCTCTGAGGCCTCTACTCTCAGTCACCGTGCTAGTACTGCTGGGGGTCGTGGTAGTACCGCTGGCACCAGTGGCAGTACCGCCCCACTAAGCAGTAGTACCGCTCTGTGTGGGCTGAAAAGGGGGTAACAGTTGGATTGATTCCCCCACTATAAAGGAGGTCTTCTTCCCCAAGTTGACTACATCTTTTCCCCCAAGCTCCATTGTTGCTCGAAAAGCTCATTTTTGCCCGATCTCTCTCCCTAGATAATCAAACTTGTTGATTCTTTAGGGATTGGTTGAGAAGGCCTGGATCTACGCATCCACCAAGAGAAATTTGATTCCCCCCACTAATCCCTTGTGGATCTTGTTACTCTTGGGTGTTTGAGGACCCTAGACTGTTGAGGTCACCTCGGAGCCACATTCCATTGTGGTGAAGCTCAATGGTATCGTTGGGAGCCTCTAGTTGAGTTGTGGAGATAGCCCCAACCTTGTTTGTAAATGTTCGGTCGCCGCCTTCAAGGGCACCAATAGTGGAATCACAGCATCTCGCATTGTGTGAGGGCGTGAGGAGAATACGGTGTCCCTAGTGGCTTCTTGGGGAGCTTTGTGCCTCCACACCGCTCCAATGGAGACGTACTTCCTCTCAAAGGGAACGAACTTCGGTAACACATGCTCGTCTCCACCGGCTCCGCTATTGGTTATTTCTTACCTTTACACGTGCAATCTTATATTGTGTTGTTTCCCTAGCTTGCTTGTCTGCTTGTTGTTGTCGCATCATATAGGTTGTTCACCTAGTTGCACATCTATACAACCTACTTTTTAATTTGGTCAAGAAAAGCTAAAAATTTATAGTTGCCTATTCACCCCCCCCCCCTCTAGTCAACCATATCGATCCTTTTACATTTGCATACTGCTAGCCTATGCTAACCATCACAACATTCTTCTGTATCAAATGGATGTGAAGAGTGCCTTTCTCAACGGCAAAATTGAAGAAGAAGTGTCTGTCGCTCAACCGCCTAGCTTTGAAGATCCAAAGCATCCTAATATGGTGTACAAGCTCAACAAGGCACTATATGGCATCAAACAAGCACCTCGCGCTTGGTATGACACACTCAAAGAATTCCTGAAGAGCAAATGATTCAAACCTGGTTCTCTAGATCCCACTCTCTTCACGAAGACATATGATGGTGAACTGTTTGTGTGTCAAATATATGTAGATGACATTATCTTCGGCTGAACTGATAAGAGATACAATGATGAGTTTGGATACATGATACAAGAGCAATACCAGATGTCCATGATGGGAGAGATGAAGTTCTTCCTTGGTCTTCAAATTCGTCAACAGCGCAATGGCATCTTCATATCACAAGAAAAATATCTCAAAGATTGCCTGAAGAAGTTTGGAGTGCAAGACTGCAAAGGGTACACGGTGCCAATGCCAACCAAAAGTCATCTTGGCCCTGATGACAATGGTAAAGAGTTCGATCAAAAGGTGTACTGCTCCATGGTTAGTTCTTTATTGTACTTATGTGCATCTAGGCCTGATATTATTCTTAGCGTTTGCATGTGTGCCTGATTCCAAGCGGCACCAAAGGAATCGCATCACCTCACAGTGAAGCGAATTCTTCGATATTTGGCTCACACCCCAAACACTAGCATTGTGGTATCCAAAGGGCTCAATGTTTGATCTACTTGGATAATCAGATGATGATTATGCTGGTGACAAAGTTGATCGCAAGTCTACATCAGGCACATGTCACTTTCTTGGACGATATCTTTTTTGTTGGTCTTCAAAGAAGCAGAACTGTGTATCTCTCTCCACTGCTGAATCTGAATGCATTGCTGGTAGATCTTGTTGTGCTCAGCTTCTCTGGATGAAGCAAACTCTCAAGGATTATGGCATCAACATGAAGAATGTTCCACTCTTCTACGATAATGAAAGCACCATCAAGATTGCCAAGAATCTAGTTCAGCACTCGAAGACAAAGCACATTGAGATCCGTCATCACTTTCTTAGAGATCATGTCATCAAGGAAGATATTGATATCATTCATGTCAACACTGAAGAGCAATTGGCAGATATCTTCACGAAGCCCTTCGATGAGAAAAGGTTTTGCAAGCTGCGGTGTGAGCTAAATATTTAGAATCCTCAAATGTCCAGTGAATGGACACACATCCTAACGCTTATGCATATTGATGACTTAGATGTGCAACACACAAAGTAACGTATTTTTTCAATCAATGAAGACTTACCCTCTAAGTGTGAATACATTAATGTGGAATTTGACTTCGGAGCGCCACGATAATTGTGCACCGTGTCTTGGTCTAATACTTCCTATAAGGTGGGTAACGCCACCACCAAACTCACTCAAAGATTTTCAATTGGTGTCATGACTGCATCATCTTCATATTTGGTTTGTCTTCAACATTGATTTGTCTTCAAGATCTATATCTTCGCAATGTTGATTTATCTTCAATTCTATATATAGATATAGATATGTGTTTTGTCCTCTACAGCATTCACTTATAGCTATGTCTTCAAGTTGCTATTTTCTGACCTAAGTGAATGTGATCGGACCCTGACCTCATATGTGCTTCTTCCTCAAATTCTATCTATCCAGTCGTATGCATTTTGTTGACACATGTCGAATGTCTTCAATGCATCCTTGTCAGCTGAAGATATAGAGACACGCATTTAAAACTGTTTTTAATGCCATATCTCTTTTGCCTGGATACTGGAGAAGGCGGAATGACCACCCGACAAACCAGGCATGCGTGGAAACATGGAACAACTCTCAATGAGTTGCATGAATGCCATGTGTCCATCAGATGTGAACCGCCAGGGGCACCTGCGCAATTGAGTTATGCCGCCCTCCTCCTTATAAATACTCACCCGCACGGTCATTATCTCCTCTTCCACCTCGCCATCTCGCTCAAACCCTACCGCCACCGCTAGCTCGAGTCGACACCGGAGAGGAAGCGCTTAGCTGCCGCGACTTCTTCGACGTTGTCCTCACGCTAGCCGCGGACCTCGTCTTCTCTGCCGCCACCGTAGGTGTCTTCCACCGCCAAGTTAGGGCGTGGGAATTGGACTGCTTGGCATCCGTTCTGCCTGGTCTAGCAGTTCATCTGTGGTAAATAAATCTCACTTTTTACAGCCTTTTTGATCTGTCAAATCCATCCACTTCAACCAAAAGTGGTTTCTACACTTCCAAATCTGGATCTTTCTCTTTCTGCATCTCATATCTTGCAAAGTATATTCACTTATGCTTCATAACTAGTTAGATTGCTCACTTGTACTTATTCATGGATTCATACAAATCTGGAACCAACTCACTTCAAATAAGTGAATGTCTTCGCACTATGAGGTCATTGTCTTCAAACTGATTTATCTTCAAAATCTTCTGAGAATGCATATGACTGATGTCTACTACACAACCTTATTCTTGTAGACGTTGTTGGGCCTCCAAGTGCATAGGTTTGTAGGACAGTAGCAAATTTCCCTCAAGTGGATGACCTAAGGTTTATCAATCCGTGGAAGGCGTAGGATGAAGATGGTCTCTCTCAAACAACCCTGCAACCAAATAACAAAGAGTCTCTTGTGTCCCCAACACACCCAATACAATGGTAAATTGTATAGGTGCACTAGTTCAGCGAAGAGATGGTGATACGAGTGCAATATGGATGGTAGATATAGGTTTTTGTAATCTGAAATATAAAAACAGCAAGGTAATTAATAATAAAAGTGAGCGTAAACGGTATTGCAATGGTAGGAAACAAGGCATAGGGTTCATACTTTCACTAGTGCAAGTTCTCTCAACAATAATAACATAATTTGATCATATAACTATCCCTCAATATGCAACAAAGAGTCACTCCAAAGCCACTAATAGCAGAGAACAAACGAAGAGATTATGGTAGGGTACGAAACCACCTCAAATTTATCCTTTCTACTCGATCTATTCAAGAGTCCGTAGTAAAATAACACGAAGCTATTCTTTCCATTCAATCTATCATAGAGTTCATACTAGAATAACACCTTAAGACACAAATCAACCAAAACCCTAATGTTACCTAGATACTCCATTGTCACCTCAAGTATCCATGGGCATGATTATACGATATGCATCACACAATCTCAGATTCATCTATTCAACCAACACAAAGTACTTCAAAGAGTGCCCCCAAAGTTTCTACTGGAGAGTCAAGACGAAAACATGTGCCAACCCCTATGCAAAAGTTCATGGGTGGAACCCGCAAGTTGATCACCAAAACATACATCAAGTGGATCACGTGAATATCCCATTGTCACCACAGATAAGCACGGCAAGACATACATCAAGTGTTCTCAAATCCTTAAAGACTCAATCCGATAAGATAAATTCAAGCGGAAAACTCAATTTATCACAAGAGAGTAGAGGGGGAGAAACATCATAAGATCCAACTATAATAGCAAAGCTTGTGATACATCAAGATTGTATCACCTCAAGAACACGAGAGAGAGAGAGAGAGAGAGAGAGAGAGAGATCAAACACATAGCTACTGGTACATACCCTCAGCCCCGAGGGTGAACTACTCCCTCCTCGTCATGGAGAGCGCCGGGATGATGAAGATGGCCACCGGTGATGGGTTCCCCCTCCAGCAGGGTGCCGGAATGGGCTCCCGAGAAGTTTTTGGTGGCTACAGAGGCTTGCGGTGGCGGAACTCCCGATCTATTGTCTGCTTCGATGTTTTTAGGGTATATGGGAATATATAGGCGAAAGAAGTCGGTCGGGGGACGCTCGAGGGGCCCACGAGACAGGGGGCGCGCCTAGTAGGGGGGCGCCCCCCACCCTCGTGGCCACCTCGAAGCTTCCTTAACTTCAACTCCAAGTCTCCTGGATCACTTCCGTTCCAAAAATAGCGATCCCGAAGGTTTCATTCCGTTTGGACTCCGTTTGATATTCCTTTTCTTCCAAACACTGAAATAGGCAAGAAAACAACAATATGGGCTGGGACTCCAGTTAATAGGTTAGTCCCAAAAATAATATAAAAGTGTATAATAAAGCCCATAAACATTCAAAACAGATAATAAAATAGCATGAGTGCTTCATAAATTATAGATACGTTGGAGACGTATCAGTGACCTCTTCCCCTTCCCTCACATCTCTAATGCTATCACGGGTACATGTCCGTGGGAGAATCCCTTGGTTCTCATAGTCTGCATTCATTTGCAGAATTCTTACAGCATCATATTGACTCTCCTAGATCCAGATCTTGTTTGACAACCAGACGGGAGCTGAGGGAGTCCTGGACTAGGGGGTGTCCGGATAGCCGGATTATCATCATTGGCCGAACTATCATCGGCCGGACTATCATCATCGGCCGGACTCCAAGACTATGAAGATACAAGATTGAAGACTTCGTCCCGTGTCCGGAGGGGACTTTCCTTGGCATGGAAGGCAAGCTTGGCGATACGGATATGTAGATCTCCTACCATTATAACCGACTCTATGTAACCCTAGCCCTCTCCGGTGTCTATATAAACCGGATGGCTTTAGTCCGTAGGACAGAACAACAACCCTTACAATCATACCATAGGCTAGCTTTTAGGGTTTAGCCTCCTTGATCTCATGGTAGATCCAATCTTGTAACATCCACAATATCAATATCAATCAAGCAGGACGTAGGGTTTTACCTCCATCAAGAGGGCCCGAACCTGGGTAAAACATCGTGTCCCTTGTCTCCTGTTACCATCCGCCTAGACGCACAGTTCGGGACCCCCTACCAGAGATCCGCCGGTTTTGACACCGACATTGGTGCTTTCATTGAGAGTTCCTTTGTGTCGTCACCGATAGGCTTGATGGCATCTTCAATCAACAATGACGCGGTCCTGGGTGAGACTTTTCTCCCTAGACAGATCTTCATATTCGGCGGCTTCGCACTACGGGCCAATTCGTTTGGCCATCGGGAGAATATAGAAAGCTATGCCCCTGGCCGTCAGGTCAGGTTTGGAAGCCTAAACTTCACGGCCGATATCCGCGGGGACTTGATCTTCGATGGATCCGAGCCACAGCTGAGCGTGCCACACTGTCACGATGGGCACGACCTAACTCTGCCGCCAGACAGTACCTTGGAGGCCGCACACGAATCCGCTCCGACCCATAGTCCGGGGCCGATCGCGCAGATCGAGGACGGGTGGCTGGACACCGCCTCGGGAGCTGCAACTTCCACGGTGATGGAGCCGAACACTGACCTTGTCCCTCATAAAGCTCATGACTCTGAGGTGCCAGACTCCCTGCCGGACTCCAAACCTCCTGCGCCCCTGCCAATCGAATCCGATTGGGCGCCAATCATGGAGTTCACCGCTGCGGACATATTTCAGCACTCACCCTTCGGCGATATCTTAAATTCGCTGAAGCACCTCTCGCTATCCGGAGAGCCCTGGCCGGACTACGGCCAGGATAGTTGGGATGTGGACGACGAAGAAATTCAAAACCCACCCACCACCCACTTCGTAGCCACTGTCGACGATCTAACCGACGTGCTAAACTACGACTCCGAAGACATCGATGGTATGGACGACAATGCCGGAGACGATCAAGAACCAGCGCCTACAGGGCACTGGAAAGCCACCTCGTCACATGACATATATATGGTGGACACCCCAAAAGGAAGCGATAACGAGGAACAACGGGACGCGGCAAAGGATAATCCCGCCGATAAACAACCAAAACGGCGACGTAGACGCCGCCCTAAGTTCCGTCTTGATCAAAGCAGCATTCCTAACGACCTAGCAATAGAGCAGGGCAAACCAGTGGACGACGCACATCCAACCAAGCAACCGTCCGAACAGGACGAACCGGATAATCAACCCCTTCCCGGAGCAACCAACAGTGCGGACAACCTCACACCGAACACACCACCGGAGCATAAGAACCTTCACAAAAGACTCGTCGCCACCGCAAGAAGTTTGAAGAAGGAAAAATGGAAGCTCAAAACAGCGGAAGACATACTCAGAATGAAGTGGAGCAAAGTACTCAAGACCGCAGACAAGTATGGCAATGGTCATCAAACAAAGAGCTACCCGAAGCGCAAGCTGCTGCCAGAATTTGACGAGGAAGCCATAGAGCCCTCACAATCAAAAAATAAAGAGGCCGCCTGGCCGGATAGACGGCCAGATGACAGGCCAAAAGCGACAAGCGGTGCCGCACACAAGCCGACTTATGATCCTGGGAAGATAGACGGCCCAACTAGGTCCATCTACGGGCCAAAAAAGCGGGCCCCAGGAAGTAACACAACACGACAAGTGTTCGAAGACAGCGGCCCACCCAAATACAGGGGCGCCGCACACCCACTATGTTTCACCGATGAGGTGCTGGATCATGAATTCCCAGCAGGGTTCATACCCATAAACATAGAGGCATACGACGGAACAACAGACCCCGGAGTCTGGATAGAAGATTACATACTACACATACACATGGCTAGAGGAGATGATCAACACGCCATAAAATATCTACCCCTCAAGCTCAAAGGGCCAGCCCGGCATTGGCTCAAAAGCCTCCCAGAAGACACTGTTGGAAGTTGGGAAGAGCTTGAAGACGTGTTTAGAGCAAATTTTCAAGGGACTTATGTCCGCCCTCCGGATGCAGACGATCTAAGTCATATAACTCAACAACCCGGAGAGTCAGCGCACAAATTCTAGAACAGGTTCCTTACCAAAAAGAACCAAATAGTCGACTGTCCGGACGCGGAAGCCTTAGCAGCTTTCAAACACAACGTCCGAGACGAATGGCTCGCCAGACACCTCGGCCAAGAGAAGCCAAGAACAATGGCCGCACTAACAAGCCTCATGACGCGCTTTGGCGCAGGGGAAGACAGCTGGCTAGCAAGATGCAGCACCAGCGACCCGAGTACATCCGAGATCAGAGATGGAAACGGAAAGTCACGGCGCAGGAAAGATCGGCGTCGGAATAAAGAAAAAAGCCCAAAGAGCACGGCGGTCAATGCCGGATTCAAAAGCTCGCGGCCAAACAATAAAACACTGCCTCTTAAGGACAACAGTGACGAGCTATCCAACTTAAACAAAATTTTGGATCGGATATGTCAAATCCACAGTACCTCCTGAAGGCCTACAAACCATACCAACCGAAATTGTTGGGTTTTTAAACAGTCCGGCAGACTCAACGCCGAACATAATGGGCTCGATGCGCCAAGCGAGGACGATGACGAACCCCACCAGCAGAGCACCGGAAGTCAGAAGACTTTCCCACAAGAAGTCAAAACAGTAAACTCACTTCATGTGATAGTACGGAAAACCAACACGGCACTCGCTAAGACAAGTGTCGCACGGTCCACCCCAGCGGAACACCGAGATTGGATGTCAAAACCAATCACTTTCGACCATTTGGATTATTCTAGAAGTATCCGGAACGCAGGATGGACTGCTTTGATATTGGATCCCATAATAGACGGACTGCAATTTACGCAAGTTCTGATGGACGGCAGCAGTGACTTAAACCTGCTATACCCGGACACAATCCGCAAGTTGGCGATAGACCCTACTACAATTAGACATAGCCGCACTTCCTTCAAAGGAGTGGCGCCAGGCCCTTACGCCAGGTGCACAGGTTCATTATTACTAGAAGTTGTGTTCGGGTCACCTGACAACTTCCGACTAGAAAAGCTAACCTTTCATGTCGCCCCGTTCAAAAGTAGCTATCAAGCACTACTGGGACGTGAAGCTTTCGTCCGCTTTAACGCAATACCACACTACGCGTCTCTTACGCTTAAAATGCCCGGTCCACGCGGCATCATTTCATTAAAAGGTCGTCTAAGACCCCGGACACGGCTAGACGGGTCCGCAATAAATAAGCTAGGGGCTACCTAGCTGCACACCCCTTCACAAGGGTTTGTGTATATAAGCTATAATGATCTATCATAGGCTCAGCTTTCTAAATTTATATTTCAATTTTTTATGTACTTTTTCGCACGATTTCTTTTCAAACTAAGTTCCTCTCTTTTTACAGATGAACAACGTGCACACCCGTCCAGGATATGGCACAACAGAGACACAGGCGCAGACGTGTAGTAGGGACCCGTTTCAAGGATTCTTTTCAGACTAAGACCCTACGTAAACCTTTCTTATTGTCTCTTGTTGCTATAATCCCCTGGTTTCTCATTATAACCAGAGTGGAGGCTGGCGTTTTGGCATCGGCCGCGCCAGAGGATCTTGCCCATACCTGGACACAAGGGGCTTAGGGCATTGTTCTGCCCGTCATTATAAAGACCGAACACCTTCGGGAGTGTTCGGCGTCTCGAGTTAGGCCTTATATGCATCAGCTCCGAATCATGTCTTGGGTCAAATGTTGGGTTTGCCCGGCTCCTCTGTTTTGCGGCCTTAGGTTCCGTATCATCGGCTAACGCGGCACCAGGAGAACTACTGCGATTGTGCCCCAGTTCGGCTGGGCGAGCACCTCAGTAGAGAAAGCCGAAAACTGACTGTCATGATACAGCGAGAGACTGGTCAACCACTCGATTGACCAAGGGAATGTTTATAATTCCTCCGCTTTGACGAAGGGCCATTTCCCGATCAGGCACATACGCGCCCCAAATTCGGAGAGCGCGGTGCCCCCAGGGGCTATGTCGTAGCCCCACCCTCGAACTCCCATGGCTAAGTGAAAGTGATAAAGCATTATAGTCCGGTTGCCTCGTTTGCTACGCTACCACCTCCTTTACAGGACGGAGACGTCGGATTAAGTGTGAAAACGCGATATTTTTGCGAACACCCCCGCACCTTGTGCGTGGGGGCTGAAGCCGACGACTGCCATCTTTCAGGTTATACACACGTATACATGAACGGCCGCATAGGAGATATTCCATTACTTGAACGCACAAGTATAAAAGGCGCTTACATCATAAATACTGTTTTACAACATAAAAATGTTCATTTGAACATAACATTTTTTGAGCACTGCGACTCTATTACATGAGCACCACGCAGCACTTCGCCAAAATAGTGCTCGGCGGGTAACTGGCTATCGTCTGAACCCGGGGTCGCAACAGCGGTGGCATCCATCTCTATCCAATGTGTCTTCACACGGGCGAGTGCCATCCGCGCACCCTCTATGCAGGCCGACTGCTTCATCGCCTTGATATGCGGCACCGCCCCAAGAAATTGCTGCAATAAGCCAAAGTAACTCTTCGGCTTGGGCCTATCCGCCCAGACATGGGTTACGATATCCGTCATGGCAAGCCCGGACAACCTATTTAGCTCAGCCCACTCGGCCAAACGGTCGGTCAGCGGAAGTGAACGCTCCGGACTATGGAATTGAGACCAAAACAGCTCTTCCGTCTTGTGATCCTTCTGGCTTCGAAAATGCACAACGGCATCCGCCGCACTCGCTGCTAAGTCCATATAAGGGTCCTCTAGACCCCACAGTTGGCCCAGCTGAGCATACTTTGGACCCGTAAACCTTCGGCGCAGCAGAAAAGGCTTGCCAGCTACAATGTCTCCGGCCTGGCGCAGCTCTTCCTTTATAGCCCGCATTGCAGAGCGGGCATCCTTGGCTTCGGCGGTGGCCTTCCCCAGGTCTTCTTGCCCCGCTAGGCGCTCCTTCCCAAGAGCCTCATTGCTGTCGGTAGCATCTTTTAACTTCACGGCCATTTTGGCCATCTCTTCCCTGCTTCGGCAGTGTGCGGCCCTTTCAGCCGCTAACTCCTCGGCCGCCCTCGAGGCCGCCGCATTACTCCTTCTGGCCTGCTCCTTGGCTTGAGCAAGTTCGGCCCGAAGGCTCTCCACAGCAGCGGCACTATCTGCATTTCACACACATGTTGTAAGGAGCGGGCTTCGGCTCCCTTACCAAGTGACCACACAGAAACACGTACCTTGCGACTCATCAAGTCGCCTGTTGACCAGCGTGATGTCCGCATCCGCAACGGTGAGTTGCCGCTTTAGTTCAGCAACTCCATCAATCCGGATGGCCCCCGGACGACCCGCCACCTACATAGGCACGGCAAAAATTTAAACCTGCAATTTTGATCCTCGGCACACTGTCGCTTTCGACAACCTACCGAGTCTCAGGGGCTACTATCTATACAGGGCGCATTCTATATGCAAAACTGTCAAAAGGTGTGTCATTTTTACGTACCTCAAACCCCGCCAGCAAACTCCTGACGGCATTATGCAATCCGCCTTCGGCGGACGAAATCCTTTCAATCACCATACTCATCAATGCGTTGTGATCTTCTGAGATAGATGCCTTCTCAAGCAGATCCTTCAGCCGTACACCAGTTGGCGCCGAACTATCCAGCTTTGCCAAACCCGGGGGCTCCCTCCGTGACGACACTTCAGGCTCGTCCGCCCTATCCGACGGCGCCCCGGACGGAGGCGTCTCACTCTCCACCATCTCCGGATGAAGGTCCCCCGAAGACGAGCTCATTTGCGAAGGACGAAGATCCGAACTACAAGGTAAAAACTTTAGTTATCCTCAGAAGCACAAATAGGGATGTCCCTTATTATAAAAATCCTTTCTTTCTACTTACGGCTCGTTGCAGGGCTGATTCTTTAAGGGAGACTGTGCGGCCGGGGCCTCCCCGGACGCAGGACCCTCTGGCGAAGATTTCTTCCCCCGTTTAGGGGCTTTGGCCCCCAGGTCCTCGGAGGCAATCCTCTTCTCCCCTTGGAGGGAGGGATTCTCGATCCCCACCTTTCAAGAGCCTCCTTAGGCGAGGTAGTAGCTTTTCCACTCTCCCCTTCGCCTTCCTCTGGAGGCGCAACCTCCAGCATCCGGACCAGCACAGAATTCGGCGCGGTCTCTGGGAGGGGGGCCGGACACCATATCAATTTTGCTTCTGCTATCCACTCCTGTTTAGAAGGAAATTGGTCATAAGGCGAATCATCGAAAGGCAAACAAACGGTATGTCCGGACTTGGAACTACTTACTTGAGTATCCGGGCGATTGCAGCTTAGGCCAGCATCCTCGGTCAATTCCGGACGCGCCTCTTGCGATCCGAAGAATAATTTGTACATCTCCAGGGGAGTCATACCCATGAAGTGTTGAAGAATCCGTGGGCCCTCCGGATTAAACTCCCACAGCCGGAGAGGGCGGCATTTGCAGGGCAGGAGATGCCTAATCAGCATGACCTGCATTACCACCACCATATCAACCTCCCTCGTTTGGAGATCTCGAATCCGGCCCTGCAGTAGGGGCACGTCCTTTGACGGCCCCCAGTTCAGCCCTTGGTTGACCCACGACATCAACCGTCGTGGAGGTCCCGGGCGGAATAAGGGCGGCTGCTTTTGTCTGCTGCCCCTCGGAACGGTAATATAGAACCACTCTTGCTGCCACAGGCCGAGCTCCTCTTGGAAGGAGCCCGCAGGCCACGGGGCATCGGCCCTCCTACTTACGCCGCCCCGCCGCACTCCGCTTGACGCCCCCCGATCATCTTCGGCGCCACATTGAAGGTCTTTAGCCACAGGCCGAAGTGAGGGGTGACGCGGAGGAAGGCTTCGCAGATGACAATAAATGCGGAGATTTGGAGGATGGACTCCGGAGCCAAGTCGTGGAATTCCAACCCATAGTAAAACATGAGCCCTCTCACAAAAGGATCCATCGGGAAGCCTAAACCCCGACGGAGGTGGGATACAAAAACGACATACTCGCCGGGCTCGGGGGTGGGGATGGCCTGCCCTTCGGCGGGCAACCTGTGCGAAATCTCGTAAGTCAGGTACTTGGCCTCCCGCAGCTTTAGCACGTCCTCCTCCGTGGCATCCACCAGCCCTGGAGGTCGGAACCGGACATCGTTGAAGGTCCGAAGCGCTCGAATCTGGGGCTCTAGGTGCTGGAACTTGGAGCGGGGAGAGGATTCGATGGAGGATTGAAGAAAAGAAACAAGCCTTGGTCCCGTTATAAAGAGGGAGAATACCGAGAGCCGTCTCCGTGACCGTTCAGGACTCGCCTTCGATAGAGGGGGCGTGGCGACGGGCGCGGATGGGTTACCCACGTCCGTATTGATGAGAATCCCGGAATAAGGGGGAACACGATCTCTGCTTCGACAAGACGTGCCAAGGAAACCGCTTCGCTAAATGCGCTAAGGTGGTAAAGTAAAAAACGATTCAAGTAATGGCTTGGTAGTGGTGTGACGTCATGCCGCAAAAAATGTCAGCAGATTGAACTTGTGTATATATTATTCTCTCTACGGTGGAATGTGGAACTTATTTTGCAGAGCCGGACACTATCCTGGTGTTCACAATCTTCTACGAATTATTCGGAGGAGGAACCCACCTTGCAATGCCGAACAATATGCGCGCCGGACTCATCGTCATTGAAGCCTGGTTCAGGGGCTACTGAGGGAGTCCTGGACTAGGGGGTGTCCGGATAGCCGGATTATCATCATTGGCCGAACTATCATCGACCGGACTATCATCATCGGCCGGACTCCAAGACTATGAAGATACAAGATTGAAGACTTCGTCCCGTGTCCGGAGGGGACTTTCCTTGGCGTGGAAGGCAAGCTTGGCGATACGGATAGGTAGATCTCCTACCATTGTAACCGACTCTATGTAACCCTAGCCCTCTCCGGTGTCTATATAAACCGGATGGCTTTAGTCCGTAGGACAGAACAACAACCCTTACAATCATACCATAGGCTAGCTTCTAGGGTTTAGCCTCCTTGATCTCGTGGTAGATCCACTCTTGTAACATCCACAATATCAATATCAATCAAGCAGGACGTAGGGTTTTACCTCCATCAAGAGGGCCCGAACCTGGGTAAAACATCGTGTCCCTTGTCTCCTGTTACCATCCGCCTAGACGCACAGTTCGGGACCCCCTACCCGAGATCCGCCGGTTTTGACACCGACAGGAGCCTTTCACTCTTTTGAAGCCTCTCTGTCTGAATATAATGGCCACTGACAAATCTGCAAGGAAGGGTGGCAGGCAGCGCCATGGCAATACTGCTCTAGATCTGCCTCCCGATCTATTTGAATTGTACAAGTCAGATCCTGAGGAAAGTTACAACCAGCGCTAGACTAGAATACAATGGATCCGAAGATATTGGGCTGAACAGTGGTTCAAGTACAACTTCGTCACCCCTGAGTATGCTGAAAAGAATACCATCAAGCGCCCGTGGGGCGATAGACTTTACAAGAACTTGGTACCGAAGACAAAGCCTGAAGCTATTGCTCAAGAGTTCTATCCATGCAAGGTAAGAGGACCTCAGCCAGAAAATGCCGACCCATCATCTCTTCTATGGTGTCGTGACGACAATATCTTCAAGTGCAACTTCCAGTTTGCCAAGGAGTCTGCCACCAAGAATAAGAAGGAATACGGACTAGACTTCAACCCTGGTCCGTTTGCTCCTAGGCCAGATGGCACATGTGATGCCAATCATAATGTCATTGGCCCCTTCAATAGCTTCGATGGGCTCCTGTCTCATATTGCTGCACAGAGGGCCACAATAGAGCAATCTGCTGATGATGCAGACTCTGAGGATGCACCTGCACCACCGAAGCAGAAGAAGAAGAGGTCAAAAGCTTCAAAGCCCTCAGCTGCACCAAAAGCTTTGTCTGCAAAGACACTGAAAACTGCACCTCCTGAACTCAGTGTGCATTCTGAAGATCTATCTCGTGTCTCCAAGAAGACCAAGAAGCCCAAGAAGATTTCAGGGCATGACCTGACTCCTGCTGCCGTTCTGTGCAATGAGGAAAACACATTGATCTATCCAGTGATGAAGATCTTGCAGATGATGCTCTGGAACAGTTGTTCAAGAGCAAACAAGAGGCTGAGATATTCCATGATCTGCCACTCTTTGATGCTGATATTCTAAACAACTTCATTGATGAATGGTTTGAGGGCCAAAGCATCAAAATTGATGATCTGCAGCTGCCAGTGGACATCGGTGTCACATTTCACGGAGCCATTGCCAATGAGCTTGCCTTGGCTCAGAAAATTGTTGAGCTCAAAAACAAGATTGACTATGAGAAGTCACACTTCAATAAGCACATGGACAAGTGATAACCCACAAGTATAGGGGATCACAACAATTTTCGAGGGTAGAGTATTCAACCCAAATTTATTGATTCGACACAAGGGGAGCCAAAGAATATTCTCAAGTATTAGCAGTTGAGTTGTCAATTCAACCACACCAGAAAGACTTAATATCTGCAGCAAAGTATTTAGTAGCAAAGTTGTATGGAACTAACGGTAACGGTGGCAAAAGTAACAGTAGCAGTTTTGTAGTAATCGTAACAGTGGCAATGGAGAAGTAACTAAGCAAAGATCAATATGTGAAAAGCTCGTAGGCAATGGATCAGTGATGGATAATTATGTCGAATGTGATTCCTCATGCAACAGTTATAACATAGGGTGACACGGAACTAGCTCCAGTTCATCAATGTAATGTAGGCATGTATTCGGAATATAGTCATACATGCTTATGGAAAAGAACTTGCATGACATCTTCTGTCCAACCCTCCCGTGGCAGCGGGGTCCTATTGGAAACTAAGGGATATTAAGGCCTCCTTTTAATAGAGTATCGAACCAAAGCATTAACACTTAGTGCATACATGAACTCCTCAAACTATGGTCATCACCGGGAGTGGTCCCGATTATTGTCACTTCGGGGTTGCCGGATCATAACACATAGTAGGTGACTATTGACTTTCAAGATAGGATAAAGAACTCACATATATTCATGAAAACATAATAGGTTCACATCTGAAATCATGGCACTCGGGCCCTAGTGACAAGCATTAAGCATGGCAAAGTCATAGTGACGGTGTCAGGACCCCGACTCAATGCCACATCGATCTAGCATGTAACACCTCATATCACTTTGCGGCCTCACGCATGGTATCCCCACGGGTGTCGCCTTACCTTTGCCCGGGACCGTTTGCGCATTTTGGCACACGTATATGATGGTGTCGCTAGCATCCATATGATAAAGAGCCCGGGCTGACATGGCTAGTCATAAACCCAAAGTGGTACTAACTTACAAGGACAGGCATCCATGACCCAGCATCGAATGTGTCGGTCATCAGCGAGTGAATCCAGGCTGTAGTACTGGGCTAACAGGACTCCGGTGAACCGGGCTGTAGCGGGCTAGCAGGACTCCGGTATTCATCGCGTGACATTTCCCCGAAGGGACAGACACAGGATCGAAGAAGGACACATGCCGGCCAGCCTAAGTGTTCCGGAGCAGTAGCAAGCTACCAGGGCTCAGTGGAAGCACTAGGAGGCATTTCCCGGTAAGAGAGACTACTAAGGATAAACAACTAGATAGTCAGATCCCACACATAGCAATACACATTACACGTACGCATAACATGCAAGTATGTGCTGTACAACATGGCATCACAGCACAACTCAACAACTCAAATAGATAAAGGCTCAGAAGAGCCATCATAGCATTTATTTCAAACAGGGGTCACAAGACCCATCATGCAGAGCATACAAGCAACAAGCGGAAGCATTACATGTCCGAGTATAGACATCTATAAATGAAAAAGGCTGAAAGCCTGACTATCTACAACGTCCGATCAAGATCGTAGCTGAGGTACAAGCTACTCGTCGAAGTCCACGAGAACACTAATAAGACCGAGGTCTCCGCTGCAAAAACATAAATAAAGCAACATGAGTACGAAGGTACTCAGCAAGACTTACATCAGATCCTACCATACATGCATTTGTGTCAAGAGGGTAATGTGGAGTTTAGTTGCAGCAAGCCAGCTTTGACTCTGTGGCTATCCTGTTCTACGACTACCAGAAACTCTGGAGGTGAGACAACGTACACGAGTCCACTAAGCACCACACAATACACTACTATGGATTCATCCCCGTCTCCTTACGAGAAGGCCATCCATAGCACTCACACTTGTCTTGAGCATTTTAGAGTATCCACTTCAAGTTGTCTATGTACCATGTAAGCATCCAAGAAGTCCATAACCGCGGACCCGGCCATTCGAATAGATCATGTTAACCCTGCAGGGGTGTACTTCTTCACACACGCTCTCGCCACTTACCGCCATGTACACGTCATGTATCTCGGCAACCTTCAAGCGGAAGCCTGGCGAGGGTGTCGGCCACGACCTGACTAACCACACAAGACTCTAGTCTAGGTATATCGCCTATTCGGGTTCCATCCGCAAGGAAATCCGGCCGGGGTTTCGCTCACGGCCCCAAACGATGTGTACAGGGTTCCCGAGCCCACCATCCGGGTGCCACTCGGTACACCAGGCCACGTGTGCCTAGTCTGTCCCAAGCCCACCCTGCCGGGTGCCACTTGGTAGAAAAATAGCACTACCTACAAACACCAGAAACTAGTTGCGACTCCTGGACAGAGATCAAGTTGGCTAATAAGTCGAGAGGGGCACTTAAGCATTCCAATGTGTGGTAGTATCAAGTCATTGGACAACATACATCGAACTCAATGCTTTAAGGACGGTTCCAGTGAGACAACCCACCATGTACTCCTACATGGCCTCTCACCGCTACCTTTACCAAATCGTGTTCACACACTTCACTCTCAGCATCAGAACATATCATAACACTCCAATTCATTCCCAATGAATCAGACCTGACACACTCTAAGCAATAGCAGGCATAGCATGGTAGGAACACAACATGGCTCAATCAACTCCTACACATGCTAGTGGGTTTCAACTATTTACTGTGGCAACGACAGGTCATGCAGAGGAATGGGTTCAACTACCGCAGCACAAAGTAGCAGATGAATCGCTGTTGTCCTAATGCAATAACTGAGAGCAGGAGCGAGAGAGTAGGATTGTATCGGAATGAACAAGGGGGTTTGCTTGCCTGGTAAATCAACAAGGGAGGCACTGCTTCACAGACAGGTACTCTGGAACAGCTCTGGAGCAGGACCTATCGAGAAGGAACAGTGTCGGCAATCAATACACAAGCATATGCAACAATATGATGCATGAACATGGCATGAAGATGTGATGCTATTTGAGCTAATGCAACTAGTGCTCATTTGGTTTGCAGTCCATTTGAACCATAGGCTCAAATGCATCTCCAAAGTAAGCTCTTATAAATGCCATAATGTGTTTTCTCATATTCAGCATGTATAAGTTGGTTTGTCATGCATGAAACTAGTACAGATGGATAAATTACATTTTTCTGATAATTTTTCATATATAAATTGTTTTAATCTGAGCTACGGTTGAATTGTTATGAATTTTTGAAGTTTAAGACAATTTCTGGAATTTTCTAATTTAATTTAAATCCAGAAATCATATATTGCGCCAGCATGACGTCAGCACGACGTCAGCGGTCAACTGCGGCTGGCTGGGGTCAAACCTGACGTGTGGGGTCCACACGCCAGTGGCAGGGGGGTTTAACAGAGGTTAGTATAATCCTAATTAAGAGTTAGTGGCGCTGGGGCCCACTGTCAGTGTCACAGTTAGTTAACAGAGTTAATTAGTTGCTAAACTAATCCTAAACTAAAAATTAGCAGGGCCGGGCCCCACCTGTCATTGACCCACAAGGGTCAAATCTGGGTCAACAGGGGGTCTAACCCGGTCAACTCGCCGGCGTTTAGCCGCCGGCGAGGCCCGAGACGGCGGAACGCCGCGGAAATCACCCATAGGGCTCCGTTCGAGGCGTGTTTAGGCTCTTCGAAGAGCTGGCGATGCGGCGCGTCGAGCAGTGCCCTCGGCCAGAGCTTGGGTGGCCGAGAATGACGTCGGCGACCACGTTTGCGGCCGCCGGAGTTCGGCTGTGTTCGGGGCGCGGCTGCAGCGTGCAAACGCGCGAACTAAAACGCTAGCGGGGCACTACGAGGTGCGGCGAGAGTGCTAGGTGCACTGGCGTGGCCAAAGGGTCGCCGGAGCAACGCCGGCGACAAGCTCGAGCGGAGGCGAGCTTCGGCCATGGCGGAACTGAGGCCTAGACGGCGTAAACGCGAGGAGGAGGAGAGGGGTTCGAAGCAGAGGCTCACGGGGAGGTCGATGGGCTGGTCAGCTTGCTCGGGGAAGGCCGGAGCAGAGCAGGGCGGCGAAGACGATCTCGGACGGCCGAGGTTGAAGACGAGGACGGTGCAGGCGCTGTGGTGCGTCCCCGGTTGCGTGGGGCATCAAGGAAGAAGACGGAGCCGAGGCGGTTCTCTTGGACACGCTGGTGCGACTAGGGAGGGCTGGTGGCCATGGCGACGGTGAGCGATGGTGGCGGCAGCGCTCGGGTGCGCTCGGGGAAGAGAGAACCAGGGAGGAGGGAGAGCGAGAGGGAGGGGAAAAGGACCGGGGCGGCGCGTGGCGTCGTTCCAGGCATCCAGATGAGGAGGGGAGAGGCAGGCAGGCAGGGAGGGAGGTGGCGTGGCCGGCGGAGCGCGCGCGCGTCGGCACGC
>NC_041391.1:416083049-416097352 GCF_002162155.2 Triticum dicoccoides | reverse complement strand
GGCTGGGCCGGCCTGCTGCTGCTGGGCTGCGCAGGGGGGAGCCCCAGGTAAGCTTCTCCCCTTTATTTCTGTTTTCTATTTTTTCTGACATTTGTTTTGATTTAATAAAATACTAAATCAATTTATTACCTTATGCCAATTTTTGCAGGAGCTAGATATATTATTCCAGAGCTCCTTTATAAATGGCATAATTTTTGGACCATATTTCATATATATAACAATATATATCCAAAGCAAATAATTATCGGATTAATCCAAATGGCCAAAATTAAATATCCATGAGCTCCTAAAAATATTGGTTTGATTTTTATCTCTGTCCAATATTTTCAGAGGGCAACATGAGCATTTTCTTGGACCCTTTTGGAGATATTTTTTTTATTTGGGTCATTTTCAAAAATAATTCTGAGGGTTCCACCAATCCTCATTTCAAATTTAAATGAGATTTAAACATGATGCACAAATGGCTAGCTAGTCTAGGTCATACCAGACTAGGGATGTGACAACTCGCCCCCACTTGAAAAAATCTCGTCCCGAGATTCAGGGGTCGACGGAAAGAAAGCGGGGTACTCCAGTCGAAGACGATCTTCTCGCTCCCAAGTAGCTTCTCTCTCGGAATGATGAGACCACTAAACCTTGAGAAACTTGATGTTCTGACGTCGGGTAACACGCTCTGCTTGATCAAGAATGCGAACCGGGTACTCTCGGTATGTGAGGTTATCTTGGAGATCAAGCGTTTCGTGGTCCACTCCGCGGATAGGATCCGAGAAGCAACGCCTGAGTTGAGAGACGTGGAAGACATCATGAACTCGAGAAAGATGTGGGGGTAGTTCCAATTGGTACGCAACCTCTCCTCGTTTGGCGAGAATACAAAAAGGACCAATGTAACGAGGAGCCAACTTGCCCTTGATACCGAAACGATGGGTACCCTTCAAGGGAGTAACCCGAAGGTAGGCCTTTTCGCCAACTTCATATGTCATATCGTTATGATGACGATCATACTGACTCTTCTGACGAGACTGGGCTGTTTTCAAATTCTCACGAATGATGCGAACTTGCTCTTCTGCCTCCTGGATCATGTCCGATCCAAAGAATTGTCTTTCACCGGTTTCTGACCAGTTCAAAGGTGTTCGACATCTTCGTCCATAGAGAACCTCAAAAGGAGCTTTCTTGAGGCTGGATTGATAGCTATTGTTATAAGCAAACTCGGCAAAAGGAAGACATTTCTCCCAATCCATACCGAATGAGATAACGCAAGCTCTGAGCATGTCTTCGAGAATTTGATTGACCCGTTCCACCTGACCACTCGACTGAGGGTGGAAAGCGGTACTGAAGGAAAGATGGGTTCCCATGGCAGTTTGGAAACTCTCCCAGAAATGAGAAGTGAAAAGACTGCCACGGTCTGAGTTGATCTCTAGTGGAACACCATGAAGTGATACTATTCGGGAGATATATAAGTCAGCGAGCTGACTAGCGGTGATACTCTCTCGAACAGGTAGGAAGTGCGCCACTTTGGAGAGACGATCAACGACTACGAAGATAGCATTATTCCCTCTCTTGGTCCTGGGAAAACCGGTGATGAAGTCCATACCAACTTTATCCCATTTCCATTCAGGAATAGCTAAAGGCTGAAGGGTGCCAGCAGGTCTTTGATGCTCTGCCTTAACACGACGACAAACGTCACATTTAGCAATGAACTCAGCGATTTCTCTCTTCATCCTAGTCCACCAGAACCTCTGGCGTAGGTCCTGATACATCTTAGTACTACCGGGATGAATCGTGAGAGGGGATTCATGCGCCTCCTTAAGAATCAACTGTCGCAGATGTTGATTCTTGGGAACCACCAAGCGATTCTCAAAGAAAACAACACCCCGATCATCCATAGAGAAACATCCACCAACTCCCTTCTTAATGTTTCTCCTAATGCGGATAACACCCCTATCAAACTTCTGGTCAGAGATGATCTGATCCTCAAGGGTAGGTCTCGCCACCAAGGTAGAAAGGAATTCGTGAGGAGCAATGTGAAGATTAAGCTTACAGAATTCCTCATGGAGAAGTGGTTGGCCTTGCTGCAACATGAGATTGTTGCAATAGGATTTACGGCTTAGAGCATCAGCCATGACATTGGCTTTGCCTGGGGTGTAGGTAATCCCTAGATCATAATCTGTGACTAACTCCAACCAACGTCTTTGCCTAAGGTTCAGATCCGGTTGGGTGAAGATATACTTGAGACTCTGGTGATCGGTGTAGATCTCGCAACGTTTACCAAGAAGGTAATGTCGCCAGGTCTTCAGTGCATAGACTACGGCTGCAAGCTCTAGATCATGTGTAGGATAATTATCCTCATGTGGATGCAACTGTCGAGATGCATAGGCAATCACATGACGATCCTGCATAAGAATGCAACCTAGTCCCTGTCGTGAGGCGTCACAATAGATAACAAAGTCCTTTGTGAAATCCGGTGGCACAAGTATGGGAGCAGAAGTCAGGCGTCTTTTCAGTTCCTGGAAACTGTACTCACACTGCGGGGACCACTCGAACTTTTTATCTTTCTTGAGAAGTTCCGTGAGGGGTTTGGCTACTTTGGAGAAATTTTCAACAAAGCGGCGATAATAGCTGGCTAGAACAAGGAAACTCCTAACTTGTTTGACTGTTTCAGGTGGAGTCCAATCGAGAACGGCCTTAACTCTCTCGGGGTTGACAGCAATGCCCTTACCAGAGATTACGTGGCCTAGGTAGGTCACTTCTGGCAACCAAAATTCACACTTGGAGAACTTGGCATAAAGGCGGTGCTCTCTGAGTTTTTCTAAAACAAGTCTAAGATGTTCGGCATGCTCTTCCTCGTTCTTCGAGTAAATAAGAATATCATCTAGATAAACCACGACAAATTTATCTAAGTACTACATGAAGATCGAGTTCATCAAGCGGGAGAATGTAGCTGGAGCGTTGGTTAGACCAAAGGACATGACGGTGTACTCGTACTGACCATAACGAGTGACAAAGGCTGTCATGGGAATGTCCCCGTTTCTGATCTTAATTTGGTGGTATCCTAACCTCAAATCCATCTTGGAGAAGACTGAGGATCCAGTGAGCTGATCATACAGGTCGTTGATCCTGGGGAGCGGATACTTGTTCTTTATCGTGACCAAATTAACGGGACGATAATCTACAACCATCCGGTCCGTACCATCCTTCTTCTTAACAAAGAGGACGGGGCAAGCCCAAGGAGAATAACTAGGACGGATGAAACCCTTTTGCAAGGACTCATCAAGTTGCTTCTCAAGCTCGGCTAGTTCTAAGGGTGCCATCTTGTAAGGTCTCCTAGAGATTGGAGCTGTTCCTGGGATAAGATCTATGACGAACTCTACATCTCTGTCAGGTGGAACACCTGGCAGTTCCTCTGGAAAGACATCCAGAAAGTCACGGACTACCGGGATATCTCCAAGGTCTGGAAGAGGGCTGGCATTGAGAGAATAGAGCTGACGCTTTGCAACTCTAGTGGAGACAGTGACTATCTTGCCAGATGGGTGTGTAAGCTGAACAGATCTGGTGTAACAATCAATCTTGGCATGATGAGCTGTCATCCAGTCCATACCCAAGATGATGTTAATATCTGAGGACTTGAGGGCTACAAGTGATGCAAGGAATACAAGTCTGTCAACAAGGATTTCATTACCATGGCTAATTCTGGTGGTCTGCCATCTAGAACCTGGGGTTTGGATTTCAAGCGGAGTTGGCATATCACAAAATGAGATGTCGTGCAAACGAGCATAGCCTTCAGAAATGAAGGAGTGAGATGCTCCAGTATCGAATAGAACTGATGTTGGGTGACAATTGACAAGGAGTGTACCAAGAACGACATCCGGATCATCATGAGCGTCTTTGGCTGAGACGTTATGCACACGTCCACGTTCAGTGGGGGCTGACTTAACACTGATCATCTTGCGTGATGGCTTAACACAGCCAACAGTCTTCTCGGGCTGGGGTGGAGCATAACTAGTCTGAGAGCAGTCACGTGCATAGTGTCCTGGCTTCCCGCATGTGAAGCAAGTCCCTGAGGTTGGACGTGGACCCGCACTGACAAGAGGTCTACCAGTAGGCCTGGGTGGGACATACGACTGAGCTGGGGGAGGCACCACATGGGATGGCCTCGGTGCACATCCGGAAGGAAGAGCGGAGTTTGGAACCCAAATCCGGCGCTTCTGGGAACTGGAGCCAGAGGAAGATCCCAAATCACGGGTGTGCTTACGAGACTCCTCGTAAGTGAGCTGAGCTGTCTCTGCATTGATGGCCTTGTTCACAAGGGCTTGGAATGTATCACAATGATGCAGGTGGAGATCACAGCGCAACTTGGGGTTGAGACCCTTTCGGAACCTAGCTTGCTTCTTGGCGTCCGTGGACATTTCTTCTGTGGCATAGCGAGCGAGGTTCTCAAACTCTCTACTATAGGCATTAACAGCCATCTTACCCTGGGTGAAACTACAGAACTCTTCTCTCTTGCGATCGATGAGGGCTTCAGGAATGTGATGCTCGCGAAAAGCCTCAGTGAAATCTCTCCAGGTAGGATTCTGGCCAGCTGGAAGCATAGCCTCATAGTTCTGCCACCAAAGACTAGCAGGACCTTCCAGGTGGTATGTGGCATAAGTGACCTTGTCATCTTCAGCTACGCTCGCGGAACGCAGCTTATGAGTGATGCTACGGAGCCAGTCATCTGCATCGAGTGGCTCGATGGAATGATGAAAGGTAGGTGGGTGCAAGCGAATGAAGTCATGAATGGTCGCAGACTTATTGGACTGATGTGCGGTGTTCTCCTCGATACGTGCCAACAAACGGTTAGACTCACGCTTGTTCCTCTCCATTTCTAACATGAACTGTGTCAACGAAGGCGGGTCGGGAGGATCCTCATCCCTACCATCTCCATGGTTCTGGCTACGAACAATAGAACTTGATGAAATCCTGAGAAACGAAACCAGGAACGGAGTCAGCATCAACTATCGACTGTAGAATGTAGGACAAGGAATTAGTATCTCTCGAACTCCTAGGGAAATTCCGGCAGCATAACGGCAGTAAAATGCTCAGAATGAGACATCCTACTAAAAATGGGGTGGTAACATACTCATCATCATCACTCAAGGTTCTGAGATAGTACTAAACAGACTACACCGGAAGTACTCGAAAACTGGGGTATGACTCTGATCAACCAATCCTATGGGACTACGGAGTAGTAACACATGATCCTGATAGACGGAAGAGAAAGCCTAGTTCCTTAACCCCGTAGGAAAGATAGGATGACTCAGATCAGAAGGCCATGAGGTATAAGGAGTAAAAAGAGCCTTACGTTCCTTCCCACAATCAATTCCCTTACATAACTAAAGAATTTCTAGACTCAACTTCGACCAGTTTGGCTTGGTAATCCTACAGGCGGTCAGGCTCTGATACCAACGCTGTCAGGACCCCGACTCAATGCCACATCGATCTAGCATGTAACACCTCATATCACTTTGCGGCCTCACGCACGGTATCCCCACGGGTGTCGCCTTACCTTTGCCCAGGACCGTTTGCGCATTTTGGCACATGTATATGATGGTGTCGCTAGCATCCATATGATAAAGAGCCCGGGATGACATGGCTAGTCGTAAACCCAAAGTGGTACTAACTTACAAGGACAGGCATCCATGACCCAGCATCGAACGTGTCGGTCATCAGCGAGTGAATCCAGGCTGTAGCACTGGGCTAACAGGACTCCGGTGAATCGGGCTGTAGCGGGCTAGCAGGACTCCGGTATTCATCGCGTGACATTTCCCCGAAGGGACAGACACAGGATCGAAGAAGGACACATGCCGGCCAGCCTAAGTGTTCCGGAGCAGTAGCAAGCTACCAGGGCTCAGTGGAAGCACTAGGAGGCATTTCCCGGTAAGAGAGACTACTAAGGATAAACAACTAGATAGTCAGATCCCACACATAGCAATACACATTACACGTACGCATAACATGCAAGTATGTGTTGTACAACATGGCATCACAGCACAACTCAACAACTCAAATAGATAAAGGCTCAGAAGAGCCATCATAGCATTTATTTCAAACAGGGGTCACAAGACCCATCATGCAGAGCATACAAGCAACAAGCGGAAGCATTACATGTCCGAGTACAGACATCTATAAATGAAAAAGGCTGAAAGCTTGACTATCTACAACGTCCGATCAAGATCGTAGCTGAGGTACAAGCTACTCGTCGAAGTCCACGAGAACACTAATAAGACCGAGGTCTCCGCTGCAAAAACATAAATAAAGCAACATGAGTACGAAGGTACTCAGCAAGACTTACATCAGATCCTACCATACATGCATTTGTGTCAAGAGGGTAATGTGGAGTTTAGTTGCAGCAAGCCAGCTTTGACTCTGTGGCTATCCTGTTCTATGACTACCAGAAACTCTGGAGGTGAGACAACGTACACGAGTCCACTAAGCACCACACAATACACTACTATGGATTCATCATCGTCTCCCTACGAGAAGGCCATCCATAGCACTCACACTTGTCTTGAGCATTTCAAAGTATCCACTTCAAGTTGTCTATGTACCATGTAAGCATCCAAGAAGTCCATAACCGCGGACCCGGCTATTCGAATAGATCATGTTAACCCTGCAGGGGTGTACTTCTTCACACACGCTCTCGCCACTTACCGCCATGTACACGTCATGTATCTCGGCAACCTTCAAGCGGAAGCCTGGCGAGGGTGTCGGCCACGACCTGACTAACCACACAAGACTCTAGGCTAGGTATATCGCCTATTCGGGTTCCATCCGCAAGGAAATCCGGCCAGGGTTTCGCTCACGGCCCCAAACGATGTGTACAGGGTTCCCGAGCCCACCATCCGGGTGCCACTCGGTACACCAGGCCACGTGTGCCTAGTCTGTCCCAAGCCCACCCTGCCGGGTGCCACTTGGTAAAAAAATAGCACTACCTACAAACACCAGAAACTAGTTGCGACTCCTGGACAGAGATCAAGTTGGCTAATAAGTCGAGAGGGGCACTTAAGCATTCCAATGTGTGGTAGTATCAAGTCATTGGACAACATACATCGAACTCAGTGCTTTAAGGACGGTTCCAGTGAGACAACCCACCATGTACTCCTACATGGCCTCTCACCGCTACCTTTACCAAATCGTGTTCACACACTTCACTCTCAGCATCAGAACATATCATAACACTCCAATTCATTCCCAATGAATCAGACCTGACACACTCTAAGCAATAGCAGGCATAGCATGGTAGGAACACAACATGGCTCAATCAACTCCTACACATGCTAGTGGGTTTCAACTATTTACTGTGGCAACGACAGGTCATGCAGAGGAATGGGTTCAACTACCGCAGCACAAAGTAGCAGATGAATCGCTGTTGTCCTAATGCAATAATTGAGAGCAGGAGCTAGAGAGTAGGATTGTATCGGAATGAACAAGGGGGTTTGCTTGCCTGGTAAATCAACAAGGGAGGCACTGCTTCACAGACAGGTACTCTGGAACAGCTCCGGAGCAGGACCTATCGAGAAGGAACAGTGTCGGCAATCAATACACAAGCATATGCAACAATATGATGCATGAACATGGCATGAAGATGTGATGCTGTTTGAGCTAATGCAACTAGTGCTCATTTGGTTTGCAGTCCATTTGAACCATAGGCTCAAATGCATCTCCAAAGTAAGCTCTTATAAATGCCATAATGTGTTTTCTCATATTCAGCACGTATAAGTTGGTTTTTCATGCATGAAACTAGTACAGATGGATAGATTACATTTTTCTGATAATTTTTCATATATAAATTGTTTTAATCCGAGCTACGGTTGAATTGTTATGAATTTTTGAAGTTTAAGACAATTTCTGGAATTTTCTAATTTAATTTAAATCCAGAAATCATATATTGCGCCAGCATGACGTCAGCACGACGTCAGCGGTCAACTGCGGCTGGCTGGGGTCAAACCTGACGTGTGGGGTCCACACGTCAGTGGCAGGGGGGTTTAACAGAGGTTAGTTTAATCCTAATTAAGAGTTAGTGGCGCTGGGGCCCACTGTCAGTGTCACAGTTAGTTAACAGAGTTAATTAGTTGCTAAACTAATCCTAAACTAAAAATTAGCAGGGCCGGGCCCCACCTGTCATTGACCCACACGGGTCAAATCTGGGTCAACAGGGGGTCTAACCCGGTCAACTCGCCGGCGTTTAGCCGCCGGCGAGGCCCGAGACGGCGAAACGCCGCGGAAATCACCCACAGGGCTCCGTTCGAGGCGTGTTTAGGCTCTTCGAAGAGCTGGCGATGCGGCGCGTCGAGCAGTGCCCTCGGCCAGAGCTGGGGTGGCCGAGAACGACGTCGGCGACCATGTTTGCGGCCGCCGGAGTTCGGCTGTGTTCGGGGCGCGGCTGCAGCGTGCAAACGCGCGAACTAAAACGCTAGCGGGGCACTACGAGGTGCGGCGAGAGTGCTAGGTGCACTGGCGTGGCCAAAGGGTCGCCGGAGCAACGCCGGCGACAAGCTCGAGCGGAGGCGAGCTTCGGCCATGGCGGAACTGAGGCCTAGACGGCGTAAACGCGAGGAGGAGGAGAGGGGTTCGAAGCAGAGGCTCACGGGGAGGTCGATGGGCTGGTCAGCTTGCTCGGGGAAGGCCGGAGCAGAGCAGGGCGGCAAAGACGATCTCGGACGGCCGAGGTTGAAGACGAGGACGGTGCAGGCGCTGTGGTGCGTCCCCGGTTGCGTGGGGCATCGAGGAAGAAGACAGAGCCGAGGCGGTTCTCTTGGACACGCTGGTGCGACTAGGGAGGGCTGGTGGCCATGGCGACGGTGAGCGATGGCGGCGGCAGCGCTCGGGTGCGCTCGGGGAAGAGAGAACCAGGGAGGAGGGAGAGCGAGAGGGAGGGGAAAAGGACCGGGGCGGCGCGTGGCGTCGTTCCAGGCATCCAGACGAGGAGGGGAGAGGCAGGCAAGCAGGGAGGGAGGTGGCGTGGCTGGCGGAGCGCGCGCGCGTCGGCACGCAGCTGCTTGGCGAGGGGGGGGGAAGACGACAGAGGAGGAGGCGGGCTGGGCCGCCTCCTGGCTGGGCCGGCCTGCTGCTGCTGGGCTGCGCAGGGGGGAGCCCCAGGTAAGCTTCTCCCCTTTATTTCTATTTTCTATTTTTTCTGACATTTGTTTTGATTTAATAAAATACTAAATCAATTTATTACCTTATGCCAATTTTTGCAGGAGCTAGATATATTATTCCAGAGCTCCTTTATAAATGGCATAATTTTTGGACCATATTTCATATATATAACAATATATATCCAAAGCAAATAATTATCGGATTAATCCAAATGGCCAAAATTAAATATCCATGAGCTCCTAAAAATATTGGTTTGATTTTTATCTCTGTCCAATATTTTCAGAGGGCAACATGAGCATTTTCTTGGACCCTTTTGGAGATATTTTTTTTATTTGGGTCATTTTCAAAAATAATTCTGAGGGTTCCACCAATCCTCATTTCAAATTTAAATGAGATTTAAACATGATGCACAAATGGCTAGCTAGTCTAGGTCATACCAGACTAGGGATGTGACAGACGGTGTCCTGGACTAGGGGGTACTCACCACATCATCTCCCGATCTGTTAAATTGGACCGAGGACCCCCATGGCCGTATACTCATGTGCCAGTCCGGACAGCTGCCGCATACAAGGAAGATTCCGCAAGACTTGGCGTTCAAGACAAGGACTCCTCCCCCACCGGCGTATTCGGCTAGGACTCTTGTTATCCTAGGCCTCTGGTGCATTATATAAACCGAGGCCAGGCTAGTCGATAGATATACAACAATCATACCATAGGCTAGCTTCTAGTATTTAGCCTCTTTGATCTCGTGGTAGATCTACTCTTGTACTACCAATATCATCAATATTAATCAAGCAGGAGTAGGGTTTTACCTCCATCGAGAGGGCCGGAACCTGGGTAAAAACATCATGTCCCTTGTCTCCTGTTACCATCCGCCTAGACGCACAGTTCGGGACCCCCTACCCGAGATCCGCTGGTTTTGACACCGACATTGGTGCTTTCATTGAGAGTTCCGCTGTGTGTTCGGCAGAAGGTCGATGGCTCGCCTGCAGATCAACTGCGACTTTGGCATCTTCATCACCAGCTCAACTGGTCACCTTGGTTCGACCAAGGACTGCGCCTTACCTCCGATCGCCATGTTCAGATGAGGGCCTTCATCAACATCAGCTTCGATCTCTATCAAGATCATGGAGGAATCATCCAGGGAGCCCGAGGGCTCAACATCAACGTTGCCCTCGGGCGACGGTGCTGTTTTTCTAGACAGCGGACTTGTATCCTCCGTCACCGCCTCCTCGGGCGTCGGTTTGACGATTGATTCGATGGAATGGTGCGGAATTACGTCTACAACGGCCACGCTAAATTTCGTCGAGTTACGATGGAGGAATCTCCGACAATCTACGATATACCGGAGCCCTGTCAAATCTGGACGAGAATCTGGATGAGTTTAGGGCATGATGTCCAGCTTCTAGCTCGGACCTCCTTTGGAAGATCCAACCGTTGATCAACTACGGAATTCCTATATCTACCACCCCTCAAAATTTCAGCTCGATCCGACCGTCCAAACTCCGGAAACCTTCCGATTAGTGCATCACTTTCCGGATATGTTTTCTGCGTGAAAACAAATCCGACCCGAGTTCGTCCTTTTTATGAACGGGATTTCGGACGTCCTTTTTGAAGGAAGTTTAGTATGGGGTATTGTGTTTTGTTCCCGAACACATCCCACTAACTTTGAAATCTTTTGAACATGATCTTCAATATCATGCTGGTCTCAAACCAGTCCGGCAATATTGCTCCATGGCTGTCGACCTGCGTTAGACACGTCGTCACTTTGTTGAGCCGAGCTCAACTTCTTCGGATCATCATCTCAGCAAGCCGAACAAGAGTCCGGCATCGCGAAGGATAAATCATCACCAACATCACCGCCCCACGGATTACACAGAGCGGGCATACCGGCATTGCCGCACGGTCGCTTCATCAAGCCGGCATCGACCACGTCATGACCTGCATCGGCAGGGCCGCACTATTGCTTCTTCAAGTTGGTGTCCATCATGCCGACCTACTTCGACATCTCGGCTGGACCGAGGGCTTCGCTATCTCTTCATTAACCTACTCCGGACACTTCGGCGTCACTAGCCGACTAGCTCCGTCACGTTAGCTGGACTGAGGGCTTTGCCTCGGCGAGCCAACCTTTGCCAGCATTGCCATGCCATCGTTTTATCGCCCATCAGGCAATGGGTGCACGGATCGAGTCCGAATTTTGGGAATCTCCTTCCTTCCGATTGCTAGAACAAATAAACCAGGTGCTATTAATCCCAGTATTTTTGCTTGTTTGAGTACATTTTTCCCATGGAATTATTACTCTAGTTTGTCCATCATATGTACACAGGTCTATCAAATGGTGGCCGCATTAACGACAGTCGCATGGTGGTTCGATCAGTTTCCGTACATAGTCCGGCGAATGCCGCATCCGGAGCTCGGACCGACCTATGAATTCAGGCTTTGCCACGCCTTTACCGCATCATGCTGACGCCCTGCATCGACATTGACTTCGGCGCCAGGCCATATTTCTTTTATTACTCACTTTGCATAAATTATTTATTATGCAACGGTTTTTTTAATTATCATTATTACTATTATCTCCGGTTCGCACCATTTTTTGTGCACAGGAAAATGATCCGGGGACTTCGGCGTCACTCTGCCGGTCTGCATTGGTCGTGCTATGTCACCACTTCGGCGTGTCGAGCTCTCCGCTCCGCCACCTCGGGACCGGCTTGGGGGATGGAACCTTGTCCCGTATCAAGCTCAGACCGCGTCATCAATACCGAACACATTAACCAGCTAAGTCACTTTCATGCTCAAAGCTTTAATTTCTAACTTGTGTTCGGCTCGACCAAGCATTATACCTTTTCGGAAAAATGTTGCTTGTAAAAAAATTTCTTGTCCAAACTTTGTTTGTGACGCATAAATTCAAATACCCAATTTGTTTGGGGGCTTCCTTCATGAAGCTTTTCCTCTAGCATATGATTATACTTGTACGGCTTCGTTCCTTGTTCGTGTATTACGCCACAATATGCACCATATTAACTTAAGCGATTTGCAAGATGGGTTGCCTCACTCCTGTGTTTACCCCTACGTTCCCGATTGTTCAGCTAGGGAGTAAAGGGAGCACCTCTACGATTGTCACGATTGGGTCATCCGAGCCGGACCTCAGACTGGGTGAAGCCGAAAGCTAGCGCTCTTATAGTTTTCAATGATGGTCGGCACACAACGAAACTCATGAGTACAAAAACTCTATTGCACAAGTCTCATAATAACAATGAGCACCGAAGAAAGGTATCGATGGGGGTACTATTTTCTTCAAAGATGCTTCTTACACTTCGCAGTAATATAGCATAAGTTCCCTGAGCACGCTTTGTCTATTGCAGCCTTATGGCCTGATTGCCTGGTTATTGGAAACACCGTCGATATTCTCGACAGATGGAGTACATAAGACTTTTCGGTCCTTGACCGAAGAGGGAGAAGCCGACGGTCGGTTAAGACGCGTTTAAAGTTCGGTTGAACATAGATATGATATAAGTACTTCGGTACATGCAATCATTCTTTTACCCAAGTCACTTGGGGGCTCTTAAATTTATATGAGCCGTTTTATGATAAGTGTTCTTCTTCTTAGTCGTTGCAAAGTTTTATTATTATTATTATTATCTATCACTCCTTTTTTCGACACGAGCGTGTGGTCACTAGCCGGGGAGACTAATTTCTCTCTCAAAGCCGCTAGAGTTTAGTTTGCTAAACTGGCCTAATGAGAATTACTCCGCCCTCGGGATAGGAGGTTGAAGCCGTAGGCTGACCCGCTTGACCTCTTGAGATAGGATGTATCATGTTAAAACACGACGGAAGCACTTATTTTGCTAAGGCCAATTTTCGGATTGTCACCGAACACTTGATCTCGTTCGGACGTCAAGTTTTTACTGACGTTTTTTGGTTTTCCAAGCTTATGGCACTTTTAAAACTATTTGTGTGTTTTCAGCACAAGTCTCACAGTGCAATGCCGGACACCTTTAGAGATTCGGCAAAAACATTCTCGGATGTTGCTATATATGCATCGGTTTCGAATTGTGTCTTCGGTCAATAGTTGGGTTGCCCGGCTCCTGCACTTGCCTCCTACGTTCCGCTTTGTTCGGCTAGGTGTGCAAAGGGAGAACCACTGCGATTGTGCTTCCAGCTCACATGGTTAAGCACCTCAGTGGAGAAAGCCGAAAACTGACTGTCATAATAAGCATAAACTGGTCAGCGATCCGATGACGGTGTTAAACAACGGGCCATTCATAACAATGGCCGAAGTGTTTACGGCTTGACCTCGACTGTCGCCGGACACTACCGGGGGCTATTAACTGGCCTCCCAAACTAAATCCTCGATATTTTTCTCTTACATTGGAGCTGAGGTTTCATGATCATGCTTAGCATGACAACCCAAAGAAAGGAACCGATAGCGGGACTATTTTCTTCGGAAGACATTTCTTCCGTTAAACAGTAATATAAGAGATCTCTCTGTGTACCTTTGTTTATAAAACCGTATGGCCAGATTGCCTTGTTTGTTGTAAATCTTTGCCCTGATAAAGGCTTTATAAAGTACGACAAACACTCCTCGGCTATTGGCCGAGGAGGTGGAAGCCAATGGCCGGTCAACAAAGTTTTGTACAATGCGGATCCGAGCATTAATGACGTAAAGTACTTGGATACATAGAGTCATTACACATAATTTGTGATTTTACTATGGATATCAATCCTTAATTCGGCCACCCGTGCCCGCATTAAGGCTCGGAAGCTACTGGGCTTTGGGCTCATTATTTACAAATATTAAAGGGGCACATCGATCCCCTGATCTAGTGTTGCCACCCGACCAGTGTCTCGGGGGCTACTGCATTGCTTGTCCAATGCAGAAAATTTTAAGTGTAATACAGTCTCCGAGGAGATTTTGATCCTCAGGTTGGTCGGCCGCACCCAACCTGAGTCTTGAGGACTGAGCATGCCGTTTTTGTGTCCCGAAGTATTCTGCCGAGCTAGGACTTGATCCTCGGACCGATTTTACAAATCAACCTGAGTCTCAGCGGCTACGGGGATCAGCGGTCTTATGTCATCCTTCATGTGCATCTCGGGTTTTAGACCGATACCCACCTTGAGGGCTACTGACTATGTACCTCGGCAAAGAATAAATTGCACCAATCAAAAAT
>NC_041391.1:416008874-416082697 GCF_002162155.2 Triticum dicoccoides | reverse complement strand
TAAAGCTAGGGCGCTAGTGGCTGGCTCCATAGAGGGCATTTCCGGCATTAAGCTCGGCTAAACTCCTTCAAACTTCTTTGAACCAAGGTGATTTATGACACCTTGGATACAGTCCGGCATTGGAGCTCGGATACATAATCCGGCGTTGGAGCTCGGAAACAGTCCGGCGTTGGAGCTCGGAATACATAGTCCGGCGTTGGAGCTCGGATACATTCCGGCATCAGAGCTGGGAAGCAGTCCGGTGCTGGTGCTCGGCTCCAAAAGATACCTCAAATGCGGTCCGGCGTTGGAGCACGGACGCAAGAGGACGCTGCCGCCCGGGAACAACTTCAAACCCGAGGTGTGGCATAAAAATAACAAGGCATTGATAACGGCCAGAAACTTAAAGGGGCCCCTCGGATACCCGACGTCTAAGCTCGTAGAATGCACTTCGGCGATCCTCAAGATCGAAGATGAGAAGATTTGTTGAACCAGTTTTCAAGACCGACGAATGAAGATGAAGAACGGTTCGGAAGAATCGAGGAGCGTCCCTAAACTTGAAGACCGGTTCAGGGGGCTACTGACGGTGTCCTGGACTAGGGGGTACTCACCACGTCATCTCCCAATCTGTTAAATTGGGCCGAGGACCCCCATGGCCGTATACTCATGGGCCAGTCCGGACAGCTGCCGCATACAAGGAAGATTTCGCAAGACTTCGTGATCAAGACAAGGACTCCTCCCCCACCGGTGTATTCGGCTAGGACTCTTGTTATCCTAGGCCTCTGGTGCATTATATAAACCGAGGACAGGCTAGTCGATAGATATACAACAATCATACCATAGGCTAGCTTCAGGGTTTAGCCTCTTTGATCTCGTGGTAGATCTACTCTTGTACTACCCATATCATCAATATTAATCAAGCAGGAGTAGGGTTTTACCTCCATCGAGAGGGCCCGAACCTGGGTAAAAACATCGTGTCCCTTGTCTCTTGTTACCATCCGCCTAGACGCACAGTTCGGGACCCGCTACCCGAGATCCGCCGGTTTTGACACCGACACATAGCAACATCAATCTTAGAACATAATGGATACTAGGGATCAAACCCTAACAAAACTAACTCAATTACATGGTAAATCTCATCCAACCCATCACCGTCCAGCAAGCCTACGATGGGATTACTCATGCACAGCAGTGAGCATCATGAAATTGGTGATGGAGGATGGTTGATGATGACGATGGCAACGGATTCCCCTCTCCGGAGCCTTGAACGAACTCCAGATCAGCCCTCCCAAGGAAAAACGGGGCTTGGCGGCGGCTCCGTATCGTAAAACGCGATGAATCCTTCTCTCTGATTTTTTCTCCCCGAAAGTGAATATATGGAGTTGGGGTTGAGGTCGGTGGAGCCTCAGGGGGCCCACGAGGCAGGGGGCGCGCCCTAGGGGGGTGCGCCCCGCACCCTCGTGGACAGGGTGTGGGCCCCCTGACGTTGATTCTTTCGCCAATATTTTTTATTAATTCCAAAAATTTGCTCCATGGATTTTCAGGTCATTCCGAGAACTTCTATTTCTGCACAAAAATAACACCATGGCAGTTCTGCTGAAAACAGCGTTAGTCCGGGTTAGTTCCATTCAAATCCCGCAAGTTAGAGTCCAAAACAAGGGCAAAAGTGTTTGGAAAAGTAGATACGTTGGAGACGTATCAACTCCCCCAATCTTAAACCTTTGCTTGTCCTCAAGCAACTCAGTTGACAAACTGAAAGTGATAAAGAAAAACTTTTACAAACTCTGTTTGATCTTGTTGTTGCAAATATGTAAAGCTAGCATTCTAGTTTTCAGCAAAGATTATGAACTAACCATATTCACAATAACATTTAGGTCTCATGTTTACTCATATCAATGCCATAATCAACTAGCGAGCAATAATAATAAATCTCGGATGACAACACTTTCTCAAAACAATCATAATATGATATAACAAGATGGTATCTCGCTAGCCCTTTCTGAGACCGCAAAACATAAATGCAGAGCACCCCTGAAGATCAAGGACTGACTAGACATTGTAATTCATGGTAAAAGAGATCCAGTCACAGCCATACTCAATGTAAATTAATAGCAATGCATGCAAATGACAGCGGTGCTCTCCAACTGATGCTTTTTAATAAGAGGATGATGACTCAACATAAAAGTAAATAGATAGGCCCTTCGCAGAGGGAAGCAGGGATTTGTAGAGGTGCCAGAGCTCGAGTTTTGAAACAGAGATAAACAATATTTTGAGCGGTATACTTTCATTGTCAACATAACAACCAAGAGATCTCGATATCTTCCATGCTACACACATTATAGGCGGTTCCCAAACAGAATGGTAAAGGTTACACTCCCCGCCACCAACAAACATCAATCCATGGCTTGTCTGAAACAACGGGTGCCGTCCAACTAACAACAATCCCGAGGGAGATTTTTTTGCAATTATTTTGATTTGATTTGAGCATGGGACTGGCCATCCCGGTTACCGGCCATTTTCTCATGAATGATGACCAAAGTCCACTCATCGTGAGAATAACCCACCTAGCATGGAAGATATAGACATCCCTAGTTGATACATGAGCTATTCGAGCATACAAAACAGAATTTCATTTGAATGTTTAGAGTTTGGCACATACAAATTTACTTGTAACGGCGGGTAGATGCCGTATATAGGAAGGTATGGTGGACTCATATGGCATAACTTTGGGGATTATGGAAGTGGATGCACAAGCAATATTCCCGCTTAGTACAAGTGAAGGCTAGGAAGAGACTGGGAAGCGACCAACTAGAGAGCGACAACAGTCATGAACATGCATTAAGATTAATCAACAATGAGTGCAAGCATGAGTAGCATATAAATCACCATGAACATAAATATCGCAGAGGCTATGTAGATTTTGTTTCAACTACATGCGTGAACATGTGCCAAGTCAAGCCACTCAAATCATTCAAAGGGGGATACCACCCTATCATGCCACATAACAACCATTTTAATAGCATGTTGGCACGCAAGGTAAACCATTATAAACTCCTAGATAATTAAGCCTGGCATGAGCAACTTTAATCTCTAATTGTCATTGCAAACATGTTTCATCCATAATAGGCTGAATCAGAAACGGTGGACTAATCATATTTACAAAAACAAGATAGGTCGAGTTCATACCAACTTCTCTCATCTCAATCAGTCCATCATATATCGTCATTATTGCCTTTCACTCGCACGACCGAACGGTGTGGATAATAATAATAATAGTGCACGTGTGTTGGACTAAGCTGGAATTTACAAGCATTTAATACAAGGGAGAAGACAAGGTAATATGGGCTCGTGGTTAAATCAACAATAATGCATATGAGAGCCACTCAACATTTCCATCGTGGTCTTCTCCTCTCGACCCCCAAAGAAAAGAAAAGAAATAAAACTGTTACACGGGAAAGCTCCCAACAAGCAAAAGAAGAACGAGAAATCTTTTTGGGTTTTCTTTTAATATCACTACTACAAGCATGGGAAGTAAACTATCTAAGAGCTACAACATTTTTTTTTGGTTTTTTCTAAAAGGTTTTTCAAACACACAAGAAGAAAGCAAGAAAAGGAAATAAACTAGCATGGATAGTACAATGAAAAAGTATGAGCACCGACAACTAACATGAGTGTGTGAACATGAATATAATGTTAGTGAGAAATACGTACTCCCCCAAGCTTAAGATTTTGTCCTAAGTTGGTCTGTGGCCACTACTGGCCTGGCGGATATCCAAAGTCGTAGTCGGGGTTGTACTGAGATGCAGCGGCTACTGCCTGACGAGCTGCAGCTTGGAGGCGAGCTGCCTCCGTCCTCCTCTCATATTCGTTCACTTCCTCCCTGATTATAAAGTATGTCCTTTTTGCCTGAAAAACAAAGAAAGTGGGAGCAGGGAGAGCAACATGGACAGTATGCCGTCTGTCAAAGATTAGTCGGTACTGGAGGAACTGTTCATTCCTCTCAAGAAACTGATGGCTAACCATGGCACTATAATCTAAATAAGCAGGAGGCAACTCCATGTCACTTCTATGTATGGGTACACCAAGATAATTATCTACACTAGTTGCATAAATCCCACCAAACAAATCTCCACATGTACCATTAAGATGCAGCGTTCATGCAACAATGGCCCCCCAAGTTATATTGTTTATCACCTAATACCACACTCTTGAGGACACTAAGATCTGGAACGCACATGTGACAAGCCTCATCTTTACCATTAATGCATCTACCTATAAAGAGAGAGAAATAATGTATGGAAGGAAATGAATGCTCCATATGGTAGCTTGCGTGATTTCTCTAGATTCTCCCATAGTGATACTAGCAAGAAAGTCTTTATATTCAGATTTGCGAGGTTCACTCACATTGCCCCACTGCGGGAGTGTACAAGAAATATTAAAATCTTCTACGTCCATGGTATATGATTTATCATAAAGATCAAATAAAACCATGTGAGAATTACGTGAGGATGTAAATTTAAACCTTCTCACAAAGGAATCGGTGAGGTAGTAGTACTGTAAGCACTTATCTGACACGAAGTCCTCAAGATCAGCATTACGCACATACGCGTCAAATTCATCCTTGAAACCGGCTTGGACCATAAACTCTTCTGACGGACATTCACAAGGCCGCACTTGAGCTTCCCTCAGTGGTTCATCATCTGGCTCACGTATCGCGAGCCTTGGTCCTTGCTTCCTTGAGGAACCACCTTGGTACATTTTCCTATGCATTTTTCCTTCTCTGAAAAATTTCTGAAATTTTTGACTCAAAATAAAAGCGAACCAAACTCAACAAGATTGATAGCAACTACTCCCACAAGTGCCTAGAGGCTATATCATGCATTAAAACTACTTTGGACCATATAAATTTGACATGCAAGCTCAAGAACACGGTCACCTCAGCAGCAAAGATTTGCAATAAATAAAGCACCAGAACAAAAACTAATTGGACCATTGAAGGAGTCACATACCAAGAACAAGCCCCCAAAACAGTTTTGTGAATGGATCTTTGAGCAAGGAGATCGAAAATAGCAGCAAGATGATCTAGAACACAGGTTTGAGCTATGGGAGGATTTTTTTTCTCGAGGAAGACAAAGTGAGTGGGTGCTGGAATAAGTGGAGGGGGTCCATGTGGGGCCTACGAGGTAGGGGGCGCCCAGCGGGGTGGGCGCGCCCTATTCCCTCATGGCCAAATGGTGGGCCCCCCTGGTGTGCTCTCAGTGCCAGAAATTCTTAAATATTCTACAAAAAATCATACTTCATTTTCGGGACATTTGTAGAACTTTTATTTTTGGGGTATTTTTTATTGCATGGATAATTCAGAAAACAGACAGAAAATACTAGTCTTGCTTTATTTAAACTAAATAGCAGAAAGTAAAAGGAGGATACGGAGAGTTTTGCTTTCTAACTTCATCCATCTCATGCTCATCAAAAGGATTCCACTAACAAGGTTGATCAAGTCTTGGTAACAAACTTCTTCCGAATTACATGAAACCAAAGAATTTTCGAATAACACTAGGTTACCTCAACGGGGATATGTATGTCCCCAACAATAAGAATCTCATATTTCTTTTTGAGAGTAGGAAGAGGAAATTCAAGACCTCCAATAGTAATCGTTGAAATTTTTCCAATAGAATTGATACTGTGGACTTGAGGTCGTTTCCTTGGGAAGTGTACCGTATGCTCATTACCATTAACATGAAAAGTGACATTGCCTTTGTTGCAATCAATATTAGCCCCTGCAGCATTCAAAAAGGGTCTACCAAGGATAATCGACATACTATCGTCCTCAGGAATATCAAGAATAACAAAGTCCATTAAGATAGTAACGTTTGCAACCACAATAGGAACATCCTCACAAATTCCGACAGGTATAGCAGTTGATTTATCGGCCATTTGCAAAGAGATTTAGTAGGTGCCAACTTATTCAAATCAAGTCTACGATACAAAGAGAGAGGCATAACACTAACACCGGCTCCAAGATCACATAAAGCAGTTTTAACATAGTTTCTTTTAATGGAACATGGTATAGTTGGTACTCCTGGATCTCCAAGTTTCTTTGGTATTGCACCCTTAAAGGTATAATTAGCAAGCATGGTGGAAATTTCAGCTTCCAGTATCTTTATTTTATTTGTAACAATATCTTTCATTTACTTAGCACAAGGATTCATTTTAAGCATATCAGTCAAACGCATACGCAAAAAGATAGGTCTAATCATTTCAGCAAAGCGCTCAAAATCCTCATCATCCTTTTTCTTGGATGGCTTAGGAGGAAAAGGCTTGGGTTTCTAAACCCATGGTTCTCTTTCTGTACCATGCTTCCTAGCAACAAAGTCTCTCTTATCATAATGTTGATTCTATGATTGTGGGTTATCAAGATCAACAGCAGGTTCAATCTCTACATCACTGTTATTACTAGGTTGAGCATCAACATGAACATCATCATTAACATTGTCACTAGGTTCGTGTTCATTACCAGATTGTGTTTCAGCATTAGAAATAGAAATATCATTTGGATTCTCAGTTGTGTCAACCGCAGATGGAATAAAGTGCTAGACACTGAAGAAAGATACGGTGACGATCGTCATACAAAGAGCTATCCAAAACGCAAGCTACTGCTAGAATTCGACGAGGAGGCCGTTCCACCAAAGAATAACACGACCAGGAGGCCAGACGAACCACTTCATAACCGCAACAAATCAGCTACCGACGCAGCGCACGATTTACGTGAACACCTGGATAAGAAAGCTGGCGCGGCTAGGTCCATCTATGGATCTAAAGGACACACGCCAGCACGGGACTATGGTCACCAAAACGATCATACCAATCGGACACCAGTTCGGAATAAACACCAGACACAACAACAGCTGACGGCATGCCATAGCACGTCCAGATACAGAGGGGCTGCTCACCCCCTGTGCTTCACCGAAGAAGTACTGGACCATGAATTTCCACAGGGTTTTAAACCTGTGAACAAAGAGGCATATGACGGAACGACGGACCCAAGGGTCTGGATCGAGGATTTTATCCTGCATATACACATGGCTCCTGGGGATGACCTCCACGCCATCAAATACCTTCCCCTCAAGTTGAAGGGACCAGCTTGACACTGGTTGAAAAGCCTCCCCGAAAACTCAATTGGAAGTTGGGAGGAACTCGAGGACGCTTTCAGGGCCAATTTTCAAGGGACTTATGTCCGGCTTCCGGATGCGGACGATTTAAGTCACATAATCCAACATCCCGGAGAGTCCGCCCGCAAGCTTTGGAACAGATTCCTCACTAAGAAGAATCAAATTGTCGATTGTCCAGATGCTGAGGCCTTAGCGGCGTTCAAACATAGCATCCGAGACGAGTGGCTCGCCAGACACCTCGGGCAAGAAAAGCCGAGGACTATGGCAGCCATAACAAGCCTTATGACCCGCTTTTGCGCGGGTGAAGATAGCTGGTTGGCCCGTAAAGGCACCAACGACCCAAGCACATCCAAAACAAGGGATGGCAACGGGAAGCCACGGCATAATAAAAACAAACGTCAAAACAAGGAAGAGAGCCCGGACAACACAATGGTCAACGCCGCATTCATGGGCTCTCGACCCGGTCATCAAAAGAAGCCAATTAAAGGCAGCAAAGAAGGGTCGTCCGGTCTGAACAGAGTCCTGGACAGACTGTGCCAAATTCACGGCACCACCGACAAACCTGCGAACCACACTCACAGAGAATGTTGGGTCTTCAAGCAGGCCGGCAAATTAAATGTCGAACACAAGGGAAGGGAAACACCAAGTGAAGACGAGGATGAGCCTCGCCAGCCGAACACTGGGGGACATAAAAAATTCCCACCAGAGGTAAAAACAGTAAACATGATCCACGCGACTCACACACCCACAAGAAGGCACGAATGCGTGCTCAGAGACGCATACGCTATAGAGCCTGTCGTACCCACGCCTAACCACTGGTCGGCTTGTCCGATCACTTTCGATCACACGGACTGCCTGACTGGTATTCGGCGCGGAGGATCAGATGCCTTACTGCTCGACCCAATAATCGACGGATACCATCTTACTCGCGTCCTCATGGATGGTGGCAGTAGTCTCAATTTAATATACCAGGACACTGTCCACAGGATGGGGATAGACTCATCCAGAATTAGCCAAAGCAACACCACCTTTGAAGGGGTGATACCAGGCGCCGAAGCTTGCGGTAGGGGCTCCGTTGTACTGGAGGTAACATTCGGCTCCCCAGGCAACTCCAGAAGAGAGGAACTACTCTTCACCATCGCCCCCTTACAAGGTGGCTATCACGCATTGCTTGGGAGAACGGCCTTAGCCCGCTTCAATGCAGTACCGCATTATGCCTACCTTACACTCAAGATGCCTGGTCCACGCGGTGTCATCACCGTTAACGGAAACACAGAGCACTCTTCACGCGCGGAGGAATACGCGATGGCTCTAGCGACCGGACTCTAAGCGGCCTCCAATACCAGAAAGCATGACTGGTCGTTAAGACCACGGACACGGTTAGACGAGTCCGGCAGCCCGGATAAAAATGAACCAGGGCGCCATATATGTAAATCCCATAGAGGACACCAGGGGCTATAAATATTTAATAAAGCCCCAATGTTGGCCTGACCTTATTTACAGGCCAATGTTTTACACTTTTACTATCCATCGCACGCTCACGTTATGCTCTTCTACATGAGTTTTTCTTTTTACAGACAACATTCATGCGATACCCTTCTAGGACATGGCACAACGGAGACAAAGGCGCAGACGTGCAGCAGGGCCCCGCTCAAAGGTTTCTTTTTAGATTAAGCCTCTGTGTAAAACTTTTTATTGCCTCTTGTTGCTTACATATCCCATGGGTACTATACCCACAGAGGGTACTGCCGTTATTGGCATTTCACCACGACAGACTAATGCACGTACCTGGAAATACATGGTTCATAATGAAAGGGCGTTTTCAGCCCATTTTATGTTATAAAGTCTGAATACCTTCGGGAGTGTTCGGCGTCACGAGTTTGGCCTTATATGCATCACCTCTGAATCATGTCTTTGGTCAAATGTTGGGTTTGCCCGGCTCCTGGGTTTGCCGCCTTACGTTCCACTCTTATCGGCTAAGGCGACCAAAGGAGAACTACTGCGACTGTGCCGTGGTTATTCTGGATGAGCACCTCAGTAGAGAAAGCCGAAAACTGACTGTCATGATACAGCGAGAGACTGTTCAACCACTCGAAGACTTACCGGAATCTTTAGGATTCCTCCGCATTAACGAAGGGCCATTTCCCGGCCATGTACACACGTGCCCGTATTCGGATGCATGCAAAAGTACTAGGGGCTACATAGTAGCCCCACCGTCAAACTCCTATGGCTAAGTGAAAGTGTTACAGCTATATAGTCCGGTTGCCTAGTTCGGCGTGCAATCACCTCCTTAATGGACCAAGACGTTGGATCAAGTGTGATTATGCATACTTTTTGCGAACACCCCTGCATTGTATGCGTGGGGGCTGAAGCCAACGACTGCTAACTTTCAGAATTACACGTATACATAAAAACGGCCACAAAGGAGGCACAATAATACTTTCAGGCACAAAGTATAAATATAGCCTCAAAATCAAAATTACATCGTTTTTACAACGAAGCGACTTGTCACTCGAACATGACATTCTTCGAGCACTGAGCCTCTATTAAGCAAGCACCTTCTGTTACTTGCTCCAAGTAGTGCTCGGCCGGATCCTGGCCTCCCGCCGGATTCTAGGTCGCAATGATGGTGGCCTCCATATCTGTCCAATATGCTTTAACACGGGCAAGTGCCATCTGTGCACCCTCTATACACGCCGACCTCCTCATGGCATCGATCTGCGATACGGCACCAAGGAATTGTCTATTACAAACCGCGTGGCAAGCCCGGACAACCTATGAAGCTCCGCCAAAGCAGCCATCTTCTCACTCAACAGAAATGGACGCGGAGGAGCATTGAATTGGGACCAGAACAGCTTCTCCACTTCTTTATCACCTTGATCCTCGAAAAACTTGGCGGCATCAGCTGTACTCTTCGCCAAGTCCGCATAAGCGTCTGCAAGACTCCAGTGTCGATCCAGGAGAGCATACTTCGGATCCAAAAACTTCATCCGCAACAAGTAGGGGCTCCCAGCCGCGATTTTTCCGGCCTGTCAAAGCTCCTCCCGCACATCCCTGATTTTGGTCCGCATCTCTTTGGCCGCATTAAGTTCCTTATTCAGGTCAGCCGAATTAACCTGATTCTCCTTTTCAAGGAGCTCATACCAGTCGGCGGCATTTTTCAACTCAACAGCCATTTCGGCTATCTTATCTTCACTTCGGCGATGAGCAGCCTCTGTCAGATTTCGGGTTCCGGCAGACCCTTGAGGTTCGGACACTGGGGTGCGCGCGGAGATTTAACCCTCTGCTTGCCTGTTCCTCGCCGAATCGCTAAGATCTAAACTACCAAACAGAACAACACAAGAGACACAAGATTTATACTGGTTCAGGCCACCATTGTGGTGTAATACCCTACTCCAGTGTGTGGTGTGGTGGATTGCCTCTTGGGCTGATGATGAACAATACAAGGAAGAACAGCCTCGCGAGGGTCTGTTCTTGGTTGGTGCTACTTGGTTCTAGCTCTTGGGTTCTCGATCAGGTCTAGCTCAGGTCCGGATCCAGGATGCAGGATCAGGCTCTCCTACCCCGGGGGTGGCTAGTCCTATTTATAGGCAAAGTCCCTGGGCCTCTTCCCAAATATTGAGCGGGAAGGGCGCCAACAATTGGCCATTTTGAAGGGGAACAGCAGGTACACTTATCCTGACTAAAGTTGGTCCTCGCCTGTCAAAAGCTCTGGTGGTGACGCCTGCTTGTGCTCCACAATGACTTCTTCCCTGTCATTTGGCTGGTCTTGGTCTTGTTGCACCGAAATGGATGCCTTTGCTTGATGCTCTCGCCTGCTGTCGGTGTCAAAACCGGCGGATCTCGGGTAGGGGGTCCCGAACTGTGCGTCTAGGTGGATGGTAACAGGAGACAAGGGACACGATGTTTTACCCAGGTTCGGGCCCTCTTGATGGAGGTAAAACCCTACATCCTTCTTGATTGATATTGATATTGTGGATGTTACAAGAGTGGATCTACCACGATATCAAGGAGGCTAAACCCTAGAAGCTAGCCTATGGTATGATTGTAATGGTTGTTGTTGTTGTGTCCTACGGACTAAAGCCATCCGGTTTATATAGACACCGGAGAGGGCTAGGGTTACATAGAGTCGGTTACAATGGTAGGAGATCTACATATCCGTATCACCAAGCTTGCCTTCCACGCCAAGGAAAGTCCCCTCCGGACACGGGACGAAGTCTTCAATCTTGTATCTTCATAGTCTTGGAGTCCGGCCGATGATGATAGTCCGGCTGATGTTAGTTCGGCCGATGATGGCGGTCCGGCTATCCGGACACCCCCTAGTCCAGGACTCCCTTAGTAGCCCCTGAACCAGGCTTCAATGACGATGAGTCCGGCGCGCATATTGTTCGGCATTGCAAGGCAGGTTCCTCCTCCGAATAATTCGTAGAAGATTGTGAACACCGGGATAGTGTCCGGCTCTGCAAAATAAATTCCACATTCCACCGTAGAGAGAATAATATATACACAAGTTCAATCTGCTGATGTTTTTTTTGCGGCATGACGTCACACCACTACCAAGCCATTACTTGAATCATTTTTTACTTTACCACCTCAGCGCATTTAGCGAAGCGGTTTCCTTGGCACGTCTTGTCGAAGCAGATATCATGTTCCCCCTTATTCCGGGATTCTCATCAATACGGACGTGGGTAACCCAACCGCGCCATTGATGGTGGCGCTTGGGAGATAAGCGAGTTTTACCAGGCTGGTGGGGGACGCATAGACTTCGTCCGCCCATATATAAGGGGATTAGGATCCACCCTTTCACCTACGCCTTCTTCCTCCTTTGCTTATCCATCTCTGCGCACTCGAGCTCCAGCACCCAAGCCCGCACATCTCGTCTCAACCTTCCCCAGTCATGTCTGGAGCGGGAGGCAAGTGGATGACCTCCTCCGTTACGGAGGGGCACATCGAAAGACTGCGCAGCGCCGGATATCTATCTGGCGACATCGCGCACCGGCTGCCCGACGAGGGACAACTCATCCCCACCCCCAGGCCCCATGAGAGGGTCGTATTTCTTCCCCACTTCCTCCGCGGACTAGGCTTCCCATTGCATCCCTTTGTCTGGGGGCTCATGTACTATTACGGCCTGGATTTCCACGATCTGGCACCAAACTTCATCCTCAACATCTCGGCGTTTATCGTCGTGTGCGAGGCCTTCCTCTGCATCCAGCCTAACTTTGGCTTGTGGCTCAAGACCTTCAACGTCAAGCCGAAGGTGGTGAAGGGCACTCAGGCGGAGTGCGGAGGCGCCATGTTGGGTAAGATACCCAACATCGTCTGGCTCGAGGGTGCCTTCGTGGAAACCATCAAGGGATGGCAATCGGGGTGGTTCTACATCACCGAGCCGCGTGACCCTAGATGGGCAGCAGCCCCCGAATTTAGATCTGGGATCCCCATGCGGCTCTCCTCTTGGAAAGAGAGCGGCCTGACCTGGGGTGATTTGGAGGAGCTGACCGGACTCCAAGCCTGTATCCAGAGGCTGGTGAACAAGAAGCTCAAGCTTGTCAACATGGTCCAGGTCATGCTCATCCGCCGGATCCTCCCGTGCCAAGAACGGGCATTCAAATTGTGGGAGTTCAATCCGGCACAGCACCAGACCTTGAGCAGGCTCTTCGACACTAGGTACGAAGATGCCTAGAAAGTGCTTTTTAAGGGCGCCGAAGCCCCCGCATCCGCCACCGAAGATCGCGGGTTTCGCTCGCAGCACCAAGCTGGCGAGGTAAGTGATTTTGCCCCTTTACGGGATGCTTGCTATTCATAGTTTGACTCTATGCGGATTTCAATTTCCCCTTTTCCTTTGACAGGACTGGATGAGGAAGGCGGAGCAGATCATCTGCCTGGCTCCTATGCCAGAAAACCCAGTAGACGCCCGTCTAGCGGGGCTGCTGGTTCCGGCACCGCACGTGGTGCCGGAGAAGAAGGCCAAGAAGGAGGCCACGGGTACTCGAAAGAGCTCCCGTTTTCAGGTGTCCGATGACTCCGAGGCGGACTCCTGCCCCGAAAATGAGGAGGAGAAAGAGGACTCTCTCCTAGAGGAGGGAGAGAGGAAGAGGAAGGCTTCCCCAACAGGGGAGGCCGAAGGGTCCAAGAGGGGAAGGACTATTCCCCCGGACAGCTCCGCCAACGTCAACATTGGCGACGAAGAATGGCCCTCAAGGGCCAGGCCTCTGGCGAGATCGTAAGTATCCGGATTCCTGAATGATTTATAATTTCTCTTTTGTGTCACATAGTGTCATTCTAATGCCGCATGCTGCCTGTAGTCCGGCCAATGATGATCTCCCCATTTCATCGAGCGGGTCGTTGGCTCCATCGGATGTAGACTCCATCCCGACCACCTCCACCCCTCGCGACGCCGAGGACGCCGAGGTGGGATCCCAAGAAGGGACCCACCAGGGGGAGGCTCCGGAGGCGCCACAAGGCGGCCTCCCAGACTTTGCGCCGTACTCTACGTCAGAACCCGCAGTGGTTCCGGAGTCCGGCCAGCGGCCCCTTCGCAAGAAGGGCAAGACCGTGACGCCGGCGGCTTCCGTCCAACCGGAGGCGCCGGACAATTTGTTGGAGGCGCTCTAGAGCGCTTCCATCGAGGAAGAACACCGCACTATTATGAGTGCGGTGATTCAGAAGGTACAGCTCGCCAAGAATGGGCTGACCGAAGCCTGCAGTAGCCTTCTATCAGGCTTTGAGGTAAGAAGTTTAAAAATATGCAATGTAATACCGCATAGACAGTAGCCCCTGATGCTCGGTTCGGTGTTCGGGAAGAAAAGCCGAACTGAGGATCTAAAAAAGATATACGCAGGGTTGCTAAAAAATTATGTCAATATGGGTTGCAGGCTGCGCTGCTGACCTCTGCCGCACTGACTGCGGAGGTCGGTGCTTTGAAGCAGGAGCTCGAGCGGTCCGAGCAAGAGCTCAGTCGTGCCAAGAAGCAGCTCCAGGACAAAGAAGGTGAGTAACACCACTTTGAATTTGTACCTTACAGAAAAGGATTTAGGTTGCGACAAAAAAATAACGAGGATAACGTGGGTGCTGCAGGGGCCACGAACGAGGTGGCAATCCTGAAGGAGGCCGTGTCTGCGGCCGCGGAACGGGCGGAGCGAGAAAAGCAGGAGGCGCGGGTGGCGGAGGTTTGGCAAGAGCTCCAGGCTCTCATGGAAAAACATGAGAGTTTGGAGCGTGACTCAAAGACTCGAGAGTCCGAGCTTGCCTCGGCTCTCGAAAGTGCCAAAGCCGCCAAGGCCGAAGCCCATAAGTCCCCGAATTCGGAGCTCGCCAGGGGCGTTTGCAGATCTGCCTCGCAGCGTGTCTGATGCCGCCGCATTCTACCGAGCCGAGGAGGGGAGCTCAACGGAGAAGGTCTTCTGGTCTCAGTACGCTGAGACCGGCCATCCAGTGCCCCCTAGCGACCAGCTGAAGCAGCTGGTCGAGCTTCACAAGGTAGCCGAGCAGGCCATGAAGGGCCTCATAGTCCGGCTGTGGCCTGGAGAGGCCATACCTGGGAGCTACTTCGGCCTCGTGCGGCGGTTGGTGGATGCGTACCCCTGGGTGGAGGTTATCAAGCGCTCCGCCTGTATTGAAGGTGCTCGTCGGGCCCTTGCCCGTGCAAAGGTGCACTGGGGCAAGCTGGATGCGGAGAAGCTAATCACTGACGCGCCACCAGCGGGCAAGGAATATCGTACGCCCGAGATGTACTATAAGACTGTCCTAAAGGGTGCCCGCAAGATTGCGGATGAGTGCCCCGGGGATGTAATTATTGAGTAAATTCGCAATGTGTTATCCTGTGCGCTGAAAACTTTGTTCATATGCGCTAAGCAACGCTTATTAATTTAAAATATTACCTTTTGTGCGGCCGTTTATTAAATCTGAGAGATGGCAAGTCGTCGGCTTCAGCCCCCATGCCGCGAGTGCTGGGGTGTTCGGGATAAACTTGAGCACTCTTGTTCCTATTTTTGGGTCCATCTAGGGAGGCGCTCAACACAATGAACAAGGCAACCGGACTTATAGTGCTTGAACACTCTCACTTAGCCATAGAATTCTATAATTTTAAATTTCGGCGAAGCCCCTAGTATTCAGAAGACCGAGTTCGGGGCGCTATCCACGCCTTGGCCGGACATTATCCGGTTCTTCGCTCGAAGTGGCATAAGTCTTTAGGGACTTGAAGGGACCTCTCGAACAGCGACCAGTCTCTCGCCTTATCATGACAGTCAGATTTAGCTTTCTCCACTGAGGCGTTAACCCGGCTCAACCGGGGCGCAATCGTAGTGGTTCTCCCGGTGCTACCTTAGCCGATAGAACGGAACGTAAGGTGCCAAACATGGGAGCCGGGCAAACCCAACTATTGACCCAAGACATGATTTGGAGCCGATTCATATAATGCTATAAGTTCGGGGTGCCGCACTTGTGAAAGTGTTCGGACTTATCACACCATAATGCGGGGAACATAAGCCCCTGGTGTATTTGGCCGTACCAAAATATACGGATGCAACATGTCGTAAATGAACATATATATATAAAGTAATGCAATTATGGGCAAAAAGTGCTGCATTATTTATTCAAGAAGATCTGCTATGAGTGTGGAATGATACAAATAGTGCAGAAAGCAAGGGATTGGACGAATTAAAGGCGTCTCCCTCCAGGGGTAGGCCGCGGAATGGTGTATTTAACAAATTTAATGCTCGTAATGGAGACCACCTGAGTGTTCGTCGCAGCCTTTGTCCTTCCCTGGCTGTTGCATCATGAGTTTGGTAGGTTCACCGCCGGACAGAGTCCTGTAAAAAAAAGAGAAAAATAAAAGATAAAAAGAGCGACACACTTTGGAGCCCCTGATGTGGTCGAACCGCACTCTGGGTCTGTTGTGATCGTGCCTCTCCCCTATGCCCATGGTATCTCCAGGGCGTAATTATGTACGCGGAGAGTTTGTCTTGCAATTGTGCGAGGCCTGGGGTTGGGGCCGCATTGCTACACGTGCTCGGAACGTGCCAGGTGGTCTTGGTTGATATTGCTCCGGGCGCGTTTGGCCGTGTCCGGTCATTTAACGGCCGGACTCGAAAATTGCCTTAAGAGGCTGCTCTGTACTTCTGCCGCGAGAGCCGCTGTATGTTCCTCCGTTCGGAGGGAGCGTTCCGTGTTTCCATTGACCGTCATGATTCCGCGAGGGCCTGGCATCTTGAGCTTAAGGTATGCATAATGCGGCACCGCGTTGAATTTTGCGAACGCGGTTCGTCCGAGAAGAGCGTGATAGCCACTGCGGAACGGGACTATGTCGAAGATTAACTCCTCGCTTCGAAAATTATCCGGGGATCCGAAGACCACTTCCAGTGTGACTGAGCCTGTGCAACTAGCCTCAACACCTGGTATCACGCCTTTGAAGGTCGTCTTTGTAGGTTTAATCCTTGAAGGGTCTACGCCCATCTTGCGCACTGTATCCTGATAAAGCAGGTTCAGGCTACTGCCGCCGTCCAGCAGGACTCTCGTGAGGTGAAATCCGTGACGATTGGGTCTAAAACCAATGCGGCGAATCCGCCATGGCGGATACTGGTCGGATGGTCTCTTCGATCGAAAGTGATCGGGCAAGAGGACCATGGGTTGAATTTTGGGGTGACTGGCTCCATCGCGTATACGTCCCTTAGTGCACGCTTCCGCTCCCTCTTGGGTATATGCGTTGCGTATATCATATTTACCGTCCAAACTTGAGGGGGGAATCCCTTCTGTCCTCTGTTGTTCGGCGGCCGGGTCTCTTCCTCGTCATCGCTGTGTAGCCCCTTGTCATTGTTTTCGGCAATTAATTTGCCTGCCTGCTTGAATACCCAACAATCTCTGTTGGTGTGGTTAGCTGGCTTTTCGGGGGTTCCATGTATTTGACAAGAGTGGTCCAGTATTTGGTCCAAATTGGACGGGCCCGGAGTGGTTCTTTTAAATGGCTTCTTCCGTTGACCAGGTTTGGAGCCTCGGAATCCGGCGTTGACTGTCGTATCCTCATTGCTGTCGCCGTTAATGCGGCATTTGTTTTTGTTTCGACGCGACCAGCCATTGCGGTCCTTGGTATCCGGACTGCCAGCATTTTTGCTAAGGTTGTTGCTGTGAGCTAACCAGCTATCCTCTCCCGCACAAAAGTGGGTCATGAGTGATGTGAGGGCTGCCATGGATTTCGGCTTTTCCTGTCCTAGGTGCCGGCCCAGCCACTCGTCGCGGATGTTATGTTTAAAGGCAGCGAGAGCCTCTGCATCCGGACAGTCGACGATTTGATTTTTCTTTGTTAAGAACCGTGTCCAGAATTGCCTGGCCGATTCGTCTGGCTACTGGATTATGTGGCTTAGGTCATCTGCGTCCGGTGGTCGCACATACGTGCCCTGGAAGTTGTCGAGGAATGCGGCTTCCAGGTCTTCCCAGCACCCAATTGACTCTGCGGGCAGGCTGTTAAGCCAATGCCGAGCTGGTCCTTTAAGCTTGAGCGGGTGATATTTGATGGCGTGAAGATCGTCGCCGCGGGCCATATGTATATGAAGGAGATAATCCTCAATCCAAACCGCGGGGTCTGTTGTGCCATCGTAGGATTCGATGTTAACGGGTTTAAACCCTTCAGGGATTTGATGATCCATTACTTCATCCGTGAAGCATAGTGGGTGTGCGGTGCCTCTGTATTGAGCAATATCGCGACGTAGCTCAAGAGAGCGTTGTCTGCTGTGTTCGGCCCGGCCAGAGTAGTTGTATCCAGCGTGACGGTATTCGTCGTGGGTCTTGGGGCGCCCACGTGATCCATAGATAGATCTGGATTGTCTTGCCTTGTCCTCCAATATATCCCGCAAGTCCAGCGCGTTCCCCCGTGGCTTCATGCTTTTTGAGCGGTGCCGGGGTATGGTTTTGGTGGAGGGCTTACATGCCTCTCTGTCGCAGCCACGAGGTGGTCGGTCTGCCGTATTGTGCACTGGTGATGCAGGTTTGTATGCTTCCTCCTCTAGTCGGGGGAGCAACTTGCGTTTTGGGTAGCTTTTGGAGGGGCGTTCGAGTTCATACTCTTCGGCCGCGAGGACCTCGGTCCATCTGTCGGCCAGCAGGTATTGATCAGCTTGAAGCTGTTGCTGCTTTTTCTTTAGACTATTTGATGTGGCCATTAGCCTGCGTCTGAAACGCTCTTGTTCGATGGGATCCTCAGGCATGATGAATTCGTCGTCGTCGAGGCTTGCCTCGTCTCCGGAGGGAGGTATGTAATTATCATCCTCGACCTCTTCGTCTGCCGCCCTCTCGTGAGGGCTTGCTTCTGCCTCCTCCTGCGCTGAATCTTGCTGGAGGGGGTTATCTTCGGCACTTTCTGGGGTGTTATTATCTCCTGTGCCAGAATCTCCATTCTTGCTATGGCCGGATTTAGAACGGCGCCGTTGACGTCGGCGCTTGGGCTGTTTCTTTAAGGAATCTGCCTCCGCTGCTTCTTCGTCATCCCCATCTTTTGGGGTGTCCACCATGTATATGTCGTATGACGAGGTGGTCTTCCAGTGTCCTGTAGGCATCGTCGTCCATACCGTCGATGTCTTCGGAGTCGTAGTCGAGTACGTCGGTTAGATTGTCAACGGTGGCTACGAAGTGGGTGGTGGGTGGGTTTTGAATTTCTTCGTCGTCCGCGTCCCAACCATCCTGGCCGTAGTCCGGCCAGGGTTCTCCGGATAGCGAGAGGTGCTTCAGCGAATTTAAGATGTCACCGAAGGGTGAGTATTGAAAGATGTCCGCAGCGGTGAACTCCATGATCGGCGCCCAATCGGATTCGATTGGCAGGGGCACAGGAGGTTTGGAGTCCGGCAGGGAGTCCGGCACCTCGGAGTCATGAGCTTTATGAGGGACAAGGTCAGTGTTCGGCTCCATCGCCGTGGAAGTTGCAGCTCCCGAGGCGGTGTCCAGCCACCCGTCCTCGATCTACGCGATCGGCTCCGGACTATGGGTCGGAGCGGATTCGTGTGCGGCCTCCAAGGTACTGTCCGGCGGCAGAGTTAGGTCGTGCCCATCGTGACAGTGCGGCGCGCTCGGCAGTGGCTCGGATCCATCGAAGATCAAGTCCCCGTGGATATCGGCCGTGAAGTTTAGGCTTCCAAAACTGACCTGACGGCCAGGGGCGTAGCTTTCGATCTGCTCCAGATGGCCAAACAAATTGGCCCGCAGTGCGAAGCCGCCGAATACGAAAATCTGTCCGGGGAGAAAAGTCTCGCCCAGGACTGCGTCGTTGTCGATTGAAGAGGCCATCAAGCCTATCGGTGACGACACAGAGGAACTCTCAATGAAAGCACCAATGTCGGTGTCAAAACCGGCGGATCTCGGGTAGGGGGTCCCGAACTGTGCGTCTAGGCGGATGGTAACAGGAGACAAGGGACACGATGTTTTACCCAGGTTCGGGCCCTCTTGATGGAGGTAAAACCCTACATCCTGCTTGATTGATATTGATATTGTGGATGTTACAAGAGTGGATCTACCACGAGATCAAGGAGGCTAAACCCTAGAAGCTAGCCTATGGTATGATTGTAATGGTTGTTGTTGTTGTGTCCTACGGACTAAAGCCATCCGGTTTATATAGACACCGGAGAGGGCTAGGGTTACATAGAGTCGGTTACAATGGTAGGAGATCTACATATCCGTATCGCCAAGCTTGCCTTCCACGCCAAGGAAAGTCCCCTCCAGACACGGGACGAAGTCTTCAATCTTGTATCTTCATAGTCTTGGAGTCCGGCCGATGATGATAGTCCGGCTGATGTTAGTTCGGCCGATGATGGTGGTCCGGCTATCCGGACACCCCCTTGTCCAGGACTCCCTCACCTGTGCTTGCCCCCTTTGCACCAAAGAGGAAAGGAGGACACTGCGTGGGCTGGCGCCCAACTGGTGCCCCTGATCGTCATGGCTTGCGTCATGGGCACCTCGCGAGGTACCCCGCCTTGAACTCTCCGCCTCCTCGCGAGCCCACCTGATGAGGCCGTGCCTGAGGAAGCTCCTTGTCGTCCGCCCCGCGAGGCTTGGCCCCTCGCGAGGGTCTTGAGTTTGTGTTGATGAAGATGGGCTGTGCTGGGCCTCCTTTGAGCCACGCCATAGGCCGCATGCAGGCAAGTCTGGGGACCCTCGTTCCCAGAACACCGTCAGTAGCCCCCGGGCCCATGGTGCGCCCGAACTTGGCCGAGCAGAGAGGCGAAAGGGCAAGTGCGAAGCGTCACGGGCCCTAATAGCCTGCGGCCTTGGGTGCCGCATGGAGGTTGATTGGACGTGGGTGCCTCTGCAACCGCACGAGTTGATAAAGGAGCGGTACCCCCCTTGCCTCCTTTGCTTCCTCCAGTTGCTGCTCAGATTCCCTTTCTTGCGCCTCTCCTCCCCGCTTCCGAAATCTTCAGATCTACTCCGTCCGCACGCCCTAGCCAGACATGGCGCCTCGCCAATCCCCGGCTAGAGCTTGGTACTCGCCCGCTTTGGACTCGCCAAATGTGTTAGAGGCGAGCCTTGCCCGGGTGCGCCAGATGGCTGCGGCGCAGGGCATCGATGGGGCGAAGGTGTTCAAGGCCGGCTCTGCCATCCCTGAAGGCCGAGGAAGCACCTTCTATCTTCTCTTCGTGAGCGCCATTGTCGCCGGTCTGGTGCCTCCCTTTTCTGAGTTCTTCTTCTCTGTCCTCCGCCACTATAACCTTCAAGCTCTGCACCTCCATCCCAACTCCGTCGTTCTTCTTGCAATCTTTGCCTACTATTGTGAGGCTCACGTAGGGGTGAAACCCTCGGTGGCCTTGCTGTGCACTACTTCTCCCTTCGGCCCTCCCGTGGTTCCGTCTCTGTGTGCGCGAGCTTCGTCGCGTATGGCAGTTCCATCGCCATTTCGAACCCTGGGAAAAGGATTGAGGACTTCAGGAGCAAGTGGGTCTTGGTGGATGCTGGGCGCATCCACCCTCGGCCGATCCTGCCAACGGCGCACCCCGTGAGCTCCGACGACTGGTCTCGAGTGGAGCATGTGGATCCCCGCACGAAGCTGGTGTTGGAGAAGATGGACGCGGATCTGAGGCCGGCCAGCATGGCGGTGGCGAAGCTGACCGGCGTGTCGCTGCTGAGGGAGTTCCTAGAGCACCAGCTGGCTCCGCTTCGCCAGTACTCACTTCCGATGTGGAGGCCCCACCCGAGCCCTGCGGTCTTGGCCGATGAAGATCTGGCTGCGGTCCTCCAGTCTTTGGTTGGGGGCGATGTGGCGAGGTTGGAGGGCGCTCCCACGCCCCTGTTCCTCCACGAGGACTGGGAGCAGGTAGTGGGGTCCATGCCCGTCTTCAACGGGGACGGGCCCGTGCCCGCGGAGGCTCCAGAGGACCTGGTGGACATGTCCTCCGGCGACTCCAGCAAAGAGAAGGAAGAAGGGGAGCGAGAAGAGGGGATTGACTTCGAGGCAGAGTCAAGGGCTCCCCCCCTTCGGCGCAGGTCACGCACTCTCCACCTCTCTCAGAGTGACAATGACAAGGATGAGGATGAGCAGGGCGGCGGGAGCCTGCCTCCGATCCCGAAGAAGGACCGGACCGGGCTGATCCCCCGCGGGTCTGCCCCAGCCCCGAGGCGATCCGCAGGCGCACCTCCTGCTTCCGAGCTCCTTGAAGCTGACACTTGCAGCCGACTCTCGGGCTTTAACTACGGCCGGAGGCTGCTTGAGCCCGCAAGCGACGACCTGTAATTGCTTGATTCATGTCTTGATTATTGTTCTGTTGCTGAGGCTTGATGCTCGTATCTTCCGGCTAGGCTGGCGCCCGCGGTCAAGAAGTCGAAGGGAGCTCCTGAGGTCCCGTCCGTGGCAGTGCCTCTGCCCGAGAAAGGAGGCGACTGCGACGCATGGGCCTCTCCTGCCCGGGCGTCCTCGTGAGACAAGGCTGAGCCTGGTGGGGCGAGCTCAGCCCCCATGGCCCAGGCGACTCCCGAGGTGCCCTTACCTGATGCTGCCTCCACAGCCGTCGTGGCGCAGCTGGTTCCGCCTCGGGATACTGTGGCCATGCTGCCGTCTTCTCCTCCTACTCCACCGACTGTTGCTTCCCCGACTACTGTTCTGGATCGCGCCATTACCAAACTAGACCGTCTGCGGCAGGATCTTCTGGGCGCTGACCCTCGTCTGGTGGCCGGGCGCTTGGAGCTGGCTTCTGGCTGGATCCGCTCCGACGCTTTGATACGGGCGGCGCTGGTCCAGGCCTCGACGGCTTGCGACGAGGAGAAGCAGGCCGTCCTTGGGGTGAAGGTTGCTCGCGATGCTGCCTTGGGGGAGGTAGCTAGTGTCCGAGGTCGCTGTGAGACGCTGGAGAGCGAGCTGAAGGGCCTCCAGAACCAGCTTGCCGAGGAGGCCTGCCTTCGCCAAGAGCAGGAGGAAAGCATGAAGGCTCGCGAGGCGGCCGTCAAGGACCTGGAGGCCAAGCTCAAGAGGCGCCGTGGCCGCCTAGGCGCGCTGGAGCAAGAGCTGGAGGCGAGGAAGGTTGAGCTGGATGGCAAGGCCCGGGTTCTCGTCGAGGATCGCGTGGCCTTCGCGGATATGGAGGAGAAGGCTCGCACTTCATTGAAGACGCTTTCTGATAGCGGCCTCGAGAGCCCGCTGGCTCGCGAGGAGGATGGCCCCGCCAAGCTGCTTCCCTTCCTGGTTCGCGCCCTTGAGGATGTCACCCTTGGCCTTGGCCCTACGGCTGAGGCCGAGGCACGCGTCTTGTCTTCCGCAGCGCTGACGCGGGTCTTCACCCACATCTATCTTTGTGACCCCAACATCGGCCTTGACAGCCTGCTGGAGCCAGCATGCGGCGAGCGTGTCGCTGCCGCTACTGAGGCCGTGAAGGGTCATGCGGAGGCCCTGCTGGGGAAGTTCCGGTCCTTCAGCTCCAAGCCGAAGCGGAGCGCTGCCATCCCTGCTGCTCCACAAGGCGAACCTGCTCCGCGCAGCTCCACCGCCGGCAAGTGACTCCGTCGTGGCTCCCGTCCTGCTTTTAATTCCTGCGCATGTACCATGCCTCGGGGAGGCGTTAAAACTTGCTTTTGGTGCTGTGATAACAGTATGGACTGTAATATTTGCTTTTGACCCTGAAATTTGTACTATTCCTTCCTACTTGCTTATGTTCTACGCCGGCAGAGCCCGGCCCCGCGCATACCTCAGCCTCCATTAGCCCCAATGGGAAACCAGGACGGGACCAAGGAGTGAGGGGCTACGTGACAAGTTAGGCTCCTGAATCGCGATGCTCAGGAGTCCCCCTTGGCGCTCGAACAGCAAGTAGGGAGGTGAGATGTGGGTGGGTATGCCGTTCTATGTCTGCAGAGCCCGGCCCCACGCATACCTCAACCGCCATTAGCCTTTCGGAACTAAGGAGTGAGGGGCTACGTGACCAGTTAAGCTCCTGAGTCGCGATTCTCAGGAGTCCCCCTTGACGCTCAAACGGCCTTCGTACCTTGGCTCCGCTCGGGGAGAGACGTGCGACGAACCAGGCCCGGGGGGCCTGGCCAGGTGGCGTGCGTCTGGGCGTGACCCAGGCGCAGCCCCCGTGCCCAGCCCCTTCGCGCGGCACTCCCGAGGGGAGGTGTTGCAATGAGGCCAGACGCTAAGCTCCGGGCTCCCTAAGGTTGGTGCGGACCGGGGGCCACCCTCAGTTGTTTATCACCAGCGCGGAGCATAGCGCTTCCGTATGTGTACGGGCATAGCCGCTCCTCGGCAGTGTTGTCAGCCAGCGCGGAGCATGGTGCTTCCACTGGTGCGTGGGAGGGGGCTCCCCTCCGGGAGGAGCCCCCGGGGCGTATACAGCCCCACCCTGACGCGTGGTTGGCACGGTAGGGCTTGACGAGGTGTATCTGGGCACCCGTGGGCCAGCGCGGGACTCACGGGGCCCTACCTCAAGGCGGGTTGCGCCTGGCTCTGGGCCTTATCTTGGAGTGTGTTCCTGCAAATTTGGCCAGATGCCGGTGCTCTACGTCCTCGGGTCCCGGCTCTCGAGCTGGTCTCAGCCGTCGCTGGCATGCCAAGTCGCGATGCCATAGACAAGACCAGAGGGTGAGGGCTAGAGAGCCGGTAGGAGCCCTGAGTCGCGATGCTCAGGCACCCCCCCTTTAACACGCAAGCTGGGTTAGATGTCGAAACTCTACGTCCTCGGGTCCCGGCTCTCGGGCTGGTCTCAGTCGTCGCTGGCATGCCAGGTCGTGATGCCGTGGACAAGACCAGAGGGTGAGGGCTGGAGAGCCGGTAGGAGCCCTGAGTCGCGATGCTCAGGCACCCCCCCTTTAACGCCCAAGATTCCGACACCCAGGAGAGAAAGGCACCAAATAACAAGCATGGTGGGTCGAAAGCATAGCCCTAAGGTAAACGCAAGAAGGGTACACGCCGCTGGGTCAGGCCCAAGCGACTTGGGGATGATGCAGCCCGAGGGGCGCCCCCAATAAGGTAAGCTAAGAACATGAAAATAAAAGGGATACACGCCGCAGGGACGGACCCACGCGGCCTGGGAATAGTGCAGCCCTGAGGGCGCTCCCAGCCGGAAATGAAACTTGAAGATGTCACCTGATGATGTTGGGGACGAAGGGGTGTTGGTGTAGCAGACTCGGTGGGCTGCGGGAGCCGATCCTCACGAGCCCTCAGGCCCAGGGGCCTCAGGAGGCTCCGGAGGCACCGGCGGCTCCTCGTGGGCCATCTCCATATCCACCAGGGCTGCGGAACGCCCGACCTCTTGAGCCTCCAGGATGGCCCTCATGAGGCGCTGGTGCGCAGCAGCCGCGTTCGGCAAGCCATAAGGCATGCGAACGTAGCTGTGGGGTGGACCCTCGCAGCGTCCCACTTGCGAGGGCCAGAGGCACTCCTGAGACGCGGCTCGGTTGAGCCCCGGTATGTCGATGCAGACGCGCAGCCCACCATCCTCGCCTGGATGGGGGCCACAGCGGGTAAGCGGCGGCTGCCTCTCATGACTCTTGACTCCTGTAGCTCCTGAATGGCCTCGCTGACGAACTCCTGAGGGTTTGGCCCTCCTTGCCTTGCTCCTTCTTGCGGGAAGTGTGCTTCGAAACACGCCTCCACGTGGTGCCCAAGCGCCTCCCTCGTGACCTTGGCGAGGTCGGCGGCCCTCCAGGGGAGAGCCCCCGAGCCCTACCTGAGGAGGGCGCTGGGCGCGCTTCCCTATGTGATGGAAGGAGGTTCCCCCTGAGCAGGCGCGGGCCCTGAGGGGCCTGCCTCCTGAGGGGTCGGGCCTGACGATGTCTTCTTCTTCTTGGGGGCGGCCTCGGGAAGCCTCCTGCTTCCGCGGTCCAGGTCTTCCAGCGATGCGGCCTGAAAGGCTCGCTCCAGGGAGCACACTGCGTCTCTCTCTTTGCAGGGCACCGTGATGACCCCGCCACTCCCTGGCATCTTGAGGATGTTGTACCGTGGTGAGGTACGGCCATGAACTTGGCCAGCGCTGGGTACCCGAGGATGGCGTTGTACGGCAGGCGAATGTGAGCGACGTCAAAGTCGATGAGCTCGGTGCAGTAGTTGTCGCGTGCCCCGAAGGTGACAGGAAGGCGGACCTGCCCAATCGGGACCGTGGAGCCGTCAGTGACTCCGGAGAAAGGCTTGGTTGGCTGAAGCTGGCTGTAGGGCACTTGGAGATTGTTGAACGTTTCTACGGACAGGACGTTGAGCCCTACCCCGCCGTCGATGAGGGTCCTGGTACCAGCACGTTGCTGATGATTGGGGAGCAAAGCATCGGGAGGACTCTGGCTGTGGCCGCGCACTTGAGCTGATCCGCTGAGCTGAACGTGATGGCGCATGCTGACCACCTAAGAGGGCGCGTGGCCTCGAGCTTGGGGAGTACTGCATTCACTTCGCGGAGAAACTGCTTGAAGATGCGCTGAGAGGCTGGGGCTTGAGCTCCACCCAGGATGCAGGCGATTGCACGCGGTTCCTGAAAGCCCCCGGCCCCCTCGTCCTGATGACGGTCTTCATTCCTTCTTGGCTGCGGCGGCAGCGGAGGGAGGCCTGCATTCCCTTGCGGGCGATCCTCGCGAGGCTGATCCCTCCAGCCTCCCTCGCGAGGCGGGTCCTGCCAGCGATCCTCGCGAGGTTGGTCGCGCCACCCTTGGCGTGGGCCGCGGTCTTCCCAGCGTCATGCGTTCCTTCCTCCTCCTCAGCCGTAGCCCCGGTCGCTGCGGTCGGGACGTCTGCCGACCCTTCCTTCACGCATGGCCCGGAGCTCTTGGCATTCATTGGTGTTGTGGGTGTGGAGGTCATGGTACATGCAGTACCGACTGCCCTTGGAGGATTCGGGCTGATCTCTGCCCCGCTTGGTGTCTGGTTCTGCCGCGAGTACGGCAGCCCCCTTGCGCTTCACGTCCTTGGCCTTGGGCTTCTTCTCCTCTCGGTTTACGGCAGGCAGCTCGAGGAGGGAGAGGCGTCCCTCCTCAGCCCTGGCGCACTTGGTCGCCAAGTTGAACAGCTCCAAGGAGGTGCAGAGGTCCTCATGCATCGACAGCTCCTCCTTCATCTTGACGTCGCGCACACCGTCGGAGAAGGCTGAGATGATGGCCTCCTCCGTCACCTTGGGGATCTTGATGCGCGCGTTGTTGAAGCGTTGGATGTACTTCTGCAGAGTTTCCCCTGGTTGCTTCTTGATACGGCGCATGTCGCTCACGGCGGGCGGCCGGTCGTGAGTACCCTGGAAGTTGGCGATGAAGCGGGTGCGCATTTCATCCCAGGAGGAGATCGTGCCTAGAGCCAGGTTCAGGAGCCAGGTGCGGGCTCCGTCCTTGAGCGCCATGGGAAACCAGTTTGCCATGACCTTCTCGTCTCCGTTGGCAGCCTCGATGCCCAACTCGTAGAGCTGGAGGAACTCTGCAGGGTCAGCCGTGCCGTCGTAGCGAGGAGGCAGGTCTGGCTTGAACTTGCCGGGCCACGCGATGCTGCGTAGCTCGAAGGTGAAGGTGCGGCAGCCTGCTGTGGCCCCAGGAGGCCTGGGGCGACGAAGAACTTGGTCTTGCGGGTCCCCATGCGCCACGGCTGGGGCCAGCGCAGGGTCTTGACGTGCTGGAGCAGGGAGCGCTCGGGCAGCTTCTCGAGGGCGAGGGACTTCTTGGCAGCTCTGCTCTTGCCGCGCTGGCGCCTGACGGAGCGGGTTCCGCCCAGGGGCCGCGTGCCTTGGGGCCATGGCGCCTTCTTGAGGAGGAGGCGGTTGGGGCGCCCCAGGCGCTTCATTGCCCATGCAGGGCGGGGTGTGGTGTAGCGAGAAGGACGGCGCGGAGGAGCCCCCGGCGGCGCGGACGAGCTCGGCGACTCGGTCGAGCCACTCTTCGTAAACATCGCTGATGGGGCGGTAGCGCAGGAGCTCGTTTGCCGTGATGAGCGCGGCTCGGGCCTCCATGGCCACGCGGGGCGCGCGTGACGAAGAACCAGTGGGGGTGAGCGAGAGTGTGGCCGTGCGGCCGTCCCGCCTCATGGATGGATGCTGGGACGATGCTTGCTGTTCGTTCCCCGTCGGGCCGGTGGCGGCGTTGACGGCAGGTGACGGGGAATGACGAGGGCGCCCGCCGACGGGAGCCGTCTGGGCGATGCGGGAAGCGAGCGTGGCTCGGCGCTCGGTGCGAGCCCGACGAGCGTCAGACATGGATGCGGTGGTCGGAGAAGAACAAGACGACGGAAGGCAAATTCCGGCACACCCCTACCTGGCGCGCCAAATGTCAGATTTCGGGTTCCGGCAGACCCTTGAGGTTCGAATACTGGGGTGCGCGTGGAGATTTAACCCTCTGCCTGCCTGTTCCTCGCCGAATCGCTAAGATCTAAACTACCAAACAGAACAACACAAGAGACACAAGATTTATACTGGTTCAGGCCACCATTGTGGTGTAATACCCTACTCCAGTGTGTGGTGTGGTGGATTGCCTCTTGGGCTGATGATGAACAATACAAGGAAGAACAGCCTCGCGAGGGTCTGTTCTTGGTTTGTGCTACTTGGTTCTGGCTCTTGGGTTCTCGATCAGGTCTAGCTCAGGTCCGGATCCAGGATGCAGGATCAGGCTCTCCTACCCCGGGGGTGGCTAGTCCTATTTATAGGCAAAGGCCCTGGGCCTCTTCCCAAATATTGAGCGGGAAGGACGCCAACAATTGGCCATTTTGAAGGGGAACAGCGGGTACACTTATCCTGACTAAAGTTGATCCTAGCCTGTCAAAGGCTCTGGTGGTGACGCCTGCTTGGGCTCCACAATGACTTCTTCCCTGTCGTTGGGATGGTCTTGGTATTGTTGCACCGAAATGGATGCCTTTGCTTGATGTTCTTGCCTGCGCTTGCCCCCTTTGCACCAAAGAGGAAAGGAGGACACTTCGCGGGCTGGCGCCCGACTAGCGCCCCTGGTCGTCATGGCTTGCGTCATGGGCACCTCGCGAGGTACCCCGCCTTGAACTCTCCGCCTCCTCGCGAGCCCACCTGATGAGGCTGTGCCTGAGGATGCTCCTTGTCGTCCACCCTGCGAGGCTTGGCCCCTCGCGAGAGTCTTGAGTTTGTGTTGATGAAGATGGGCTGTGCTGGGCCTCCTTTGAGCCACGCCACAGGCCACAGGCAGGCAAGTCTGGGGACCCCCGTTCCCAGAACACCGACAGCCTGTTCGGCTCCCAACTCTTCGGCCGCCTTTAGGGCAGCCGCATTGCTAGCCTGAGCTTGTTCCTTGGCCTGGGCAAGTTCCGCCCTCAGGGCTTCCACGGCAGTAGCACCGTCTGCAATCCATGCATGTCACATCAATATTATGCCCCTCTCATATTCTCCTATACAACATAATAAGGAAAGCAGAGCACATACCTTGTGACTCGTTCAGCCGCTCGTTCACCAGCATGATATCGGCATCAATAGATCCAATCTGCCTCCTTAGTTAGGCAACTTCAACGGACTGGTCGGCTGTCGGATCCTTAGATACCTACGCAGTGCAATCATTACTCACACAATATGATCCTCCGTTTGCCGCCTAGGGCGGGCAACCAGAGTCTCAGGTGCTACTATCCATATGGAGCACACCTAGCGCATGCCTCACAGCCAAAAAAATTGTGTATTTTTCACTACATACCTCAAAGCCTCTGAGCAGGCTCGTAAATGCTTCATTCAAACCGCTTGTGGAGGATGAAATCTTCTTGAGCACCGTGCTCATTAATGAGCAGTGCTCCTCCGAGAGCGCAGCTCACTCCAGAAGGCCCGTCAGTATGTTCGGCCGGACACCGAACTGTGTCGGACCCTTCTCATCACCCCCCCCCCCCGTGGGAGCCGAACACTCCGGGCTCAGGGCGACTGAAGGATTAGCTTCTGGCTTCGGCAGATCCGGACTCCTCCGTGATGACACCTCGGTGTCGCCCGCCTCATGAGGCAGAGAGGCTGGTGGGCTCTCACTCTCCATCATCTCCGGAGGAAGATCCCCCGAAGACGAACTCTGTTGAGAAGAGCTGCTAGTTGGACTGCAAAGATGGATCTTGGTTAGTGTACTCGGAGAAAAGTAGTACCTGTCGGCGTTCTGGGAACGGGGGTACCCAGACTTGCCTACTGCGGCCTACGGCGTGGCTCAAGGAGTGGCCCAGTACAGCCCATCTTCATCAAAGCATACCCAAGACCCACGCGAGGGGCCAAGCCTCGCGGGGCGGACGACAGGAGGCTTCCTCGGGCACAGCCTCGTCAGGCTGGCTCGCGAGGAGGCAGAGAGATCAAGGCGGGGTACCTCACGAGGAGCCCATGACGCAAGCCATGACAACCAAGGCCAGGCGGGCGCCAGGCGGGCGCCGGCCTACGCAGAGTCCTTGTTTCCTCTTTGGTGCAAAGGGAGCAAGCGCAGGCGAGAGTATCAAGCAAAGGCAGCCATTTCGGTGCAACAAGACCAAGACCAGCAGGACGGCAGAACGGAGGTTATCGTGTAGCCCAAGACGGCGTCACTGTCAGGGTCTTTGGCAGGCGAGGACCGACTTTAGTCAGGATAAGTGTACTAGATGTTCCCCTTCAAAGTGGCCAATTGTTGGCACCCTTCCCGCTCAATATTTGGGGAGAGGCCCAGGGCCTCCGCCTATAAATAGGACTAGCCACCCATAGGGTGAGAGAAGAGATTTCGGGAAGATTAGTGAGAGAGAGAGAGGCGACTGAACTCACCCAAGCAGTTAATCGCACCAGCCAAGAACAAACCCTCGCGAGGTTGTTCCTCCTTGTACTATTCATCATCATCCCCTGAGGGAATCCACACACCACAAACTGGAGTAGGGTATTACACCACAATGGTGGCCTGAACTAGTATAAATCTCGTGTCCCTTGTGTTGTTCTTCGTGCAGTTTTAGATCTTTGCGAGGCGATGAGACATGGGTAGGCAGGAGGTGTGATCTCCACGTGCACCCCAGAGTTCGAACCTAGAGGGTCTGCCGGAACCCGGAATCCGATATTTGGCGCGCCAGGTAGGGGTGCGCCGGAGCTTTCCCTTCCACCGACCCGCTCTCCGCCAACACCGCGGTTCGTCCTCATGATGGGCAACATGCCGCTAGCTCCGGTCGCCAGCGCCAGCGCGGGGGCCAGGGGGCTCCGAGCCTTGGCCCCCGCCTTGCGACAGGTCCAATAGCCGAACAAGTTCAAGCCGGAGATGCCACTGCGCTACAACGGCACGATCGATCCGTTGGTTTTCCTGCTTGCATACGAGGAGGCCGTCCTCGAGGCCGGGGGCGACGACAGGGTCATGGCTAACTGGTTTCCCATGGCCCTCACCGGCGTCCCGCGCGTGTGGCTGCTCCACCTGCCGACGGCTTCCGTGGCCTCTTGGGGAGAGCTGCGTGGCCTCTTCCTCACCCAGTACGCACCATCGGTGCACCCGGTCGTCGCAGCTCTCCTAGGTGGCTCGCAGGCACCACCTTCAGGCCGCCACATCAAGTCAATCGTCCGCTAGATCGGTGCCGCTTCCGCGCTGCATGGGGCTCCTCCGGGCTGGGCGGCGCCTAAAGCCGATCTGGCCTTCAGCTCGGATGATCACCCCTCCAACTCGGCCTGCTCGGGTGCGCTCCCAATGCTGTGCACCCCCACCATCTATTAGGTGGCCGTCAACAGGACCCTCATCAACGGCGGTGCTGGCCTCAGCGTGCTCTCGGTGGAGGCCTTCAGCCTCCTCCACGTACCACCGGAGCGGATGCAGCCCAGCAAGCCCTTCTTGGGCGTTGGAGGCGGCTCCACCGGCTCCCTGGGGCAGATCCGCCTTCCGGTGACCTTCGGCACCTACGACAACTTCCACACAGAGCTAATCGACTTCGACATCGCCCCCATCGGCCTCCCATACAACGCCATCCTTGGCTACCCGGCACTAGCCCGGTTCATGGCCGCAACTCACCCAGCGTACAACCTCATGAAGATGCCCGGGAGTAGCAGCGTCCTCACCGTGTCCGGAGACATCGGGGATGCGTTTCAAGCGCTCAAGCTTACCTTCAAGGCCGCGGCGGTGGCGCAACCCACCGGCTCAGACACCCCCAAGCCCAAAGGGGCTGCACCGGCCAAGAAGAAGCAGCTATTCACTCAGGACAAGGCAGAAACCAAGCAGCTACTGGTCGACGAAGACGGATCTACCAGCGCCACCTTCACCATAGGCGCCAACCTCGAGCCCGAGCAGGAGGAGGCCTTGGTGAAGTTCCTACGCGCGAACAAGAAGGTATTCGCGTGGGAACCTGATCAGCTAGCAGGGGTCCCGAGGGGCGTAATTGAGCATCACCTCAACGTGTGTCCCAACGTGCACCCCGTGAAGCAGAAGGCGAGGCGGCAGTCCACTGAGAAGCAAGCTTTCATCGTCCAATAGACCCGCAAGTTGGAGGCGGCAGGGGTCATTCGCGAGGTCCGCTACCCAGATTGGTTGGCTAACCCAGTTGTCGTGCCGAAGAAGGGGGGAAAGGAACGCATGTGTGACGACTTCACCAACCTCAACAAGGCCTGCCCGCAGGATCCATTCCCACTCCCTCGCATTGACCAAATCGTCGACTCCACCGCTGAGTGCGACTTGTTGTGCTTCCTGGATGCCTTCTCCGGCTACCACCAGATCAAGATGGCAGTAGAAGATGTAGAAAAGACGGCTTTCCTGACCCCGTGTGGAGTGTACTGCTATACATGCATGCCGTTCGGGCTGCGCAATGCCGGTGCGACCTTTCAGCGGCTGATGCACATCGCCTTGGGTCGGCAGCTTGGGAGGAATGCTGAGGCTTACGTTGATGACATTGTGGTGAAGTCTCGGGAGGCAAAAACCCTGATACAGGACTTGGAGGAAACCTTCGCGAGCCTTAACGAAGTGGACCTGCGGCTCAACCCAGAGAAGTGTGTGTTTGGAGTCCCCTCGGGCAAGCTCCTAGGTTTCCTCGTATCCCACCGGGGCATTGAGGCCAACCCAGAAAAGGTAAAAGCAGTCGAGGACATGAGCCCGCCGAAGACCCTCAGAGAGATGCAAAAGCTCACCGGGCGCGTGACCGCACTAGGGCGTTTCATCTCCAAGCTGGGGGAATGAGCGCTGCCCTTCCTCAAGCTGATGAAGAAGAAGGGCCCCTTTGAATGGACTGAAGAAGCCGACAAGGCGTTCCAGGATCTCAAAAGGTACTTAACCAGCCCTCTGGTGATGGTGGCTCCGCGTCCTCAAGAGCCCCTGGTGCTCTACCTTGCGGCCACCCCCTACTCTGCCAGCGCAGCCCTGATGGCTGTTAGGGAGGAGCATATGACCAAGGCCGCAGCAACCGTCTAGGTCAAAGCAAAGCAGGACCAAGAGGGCCACATAGATACCGCGACTGCAACCGAGAAGGACCAGCCACAGCAGGGAAGCACACCCAGGACAGAAGAGGCCCTTCCTCCGAGCGACCAGCCGCTGGGGGCTCCATTGTCTTGGGAGGCGCCCCAGCCTCCGGAGGGCGCTAGCAGCGCCATCACTCCCCACCTCGTTGAGCACCCTGTGTACTTCGTCAGCACGGTGTTGCGGGACGCGAGGGCATGGTACCCCATGCCTCAGAAACTCCTCGTGCTATTGGTAGCCTCGCGCAAGCTGCGGCACTATTTCCAAGGCCATCCCATCAAGGTCGTCTCAGCATATCCCTTGGAAAGGGTTCTCAGGAGCCCCAACTCTGCTGGAAGAGTCGCTGAGTGGAACATCAAGTTGCAAGCGTTTTAGATAGAATTCAGCACAACCAGAGTCATCAAGGGGGCCGCGCTTGCAGACTTCGTGGCGGAGTAGGCAGAAGCGCCAGGCCTTGAGGCTGGCGAGGATCGATCACTCTCCCCAGGGAGAGAGGCACCGGACGGATGGGTCATGTACTTCGACGGGGCGTTCTCCCGACACGGCGTGGGGGCTGGTGCGGTGCTCGTATCTCCCACTCAAGACAATCTCTACTACGTCGTGCAACTCTATTTCCAGCACGAAGAAAAGGTCTCCAACAACATAGCAGAATACAAAGGCCTGATAGCAGGCCTAAAAGCCGTAATTGCCCTGGGGGTGAAGCGCCTCACCATCAAGGGTGATTCGCAGCTTCTAGTCAAACTTCTCCAACAAAGTATACGAGACGAAGGACGAGCACATGGAAGCCTACCTCGCGGAAGTCCGTAGGATGGAGAAGCAGTTCTAGGGGCTGGAGTTGCAGCATGTGCCTCGCGGCACCACTCAAGAGGCTGATGACATCGCCAAAAGGGCATCCAGACGGCTACCTCAGGAGCCCGGCATCTTCGAGGAGCGGCTCTTCAAGCCCTCGGCAACGCCATCACTGCCAAGCACGGCGCAGCCTCGGGGGGAGCTCCCCCAGCCACCTGCCTCAGGAGCCCCGGTCTACGGCCCGACCTCAAGAGAGCGCCTGCTCCTGGCGCTGGAGCCTCAAGAGGGGTGCTGGATCACAGAGCTCAGGAGCTACCTGACACGAGGCACCTTGCCGGAAAAGGAGGAGGAAGCGGAGCGTGTGGCACGTCAGGCCACGACATACTGCCTTAAGGATGGGGAGCTCTACCGAAGATGACTGAATGATGTATCCCTACGTTGCATTTCCAGGGAGCAAGGGAAGGAGCTACTGGCAGACATACACGGTGGAGACTGTGGGCATCACTCGTCGTCACGGACTCTCGTTGGCAAGGCGTTCCGCAGCGGGTTCTATTGGCCCACGGCACTCAATGACGCTGTGGAACTGGTGAAAGCTTGTGAGGCCTGTCAGTTCCATGCCAAGCAGATCCATCAGCCGACGGGAGGTCTGCAGACTATAGCCTTCTCATGGCCATTCGTAGTCTGGGGACTGGATATCCTGGGTCTGTTCCCTCGGGAGCCAGGAGGCTACCGCTACCTCTACGTCATCGTGGACAAGTTCACCAAGTGGGCTGAGGTGGAAGTTGTCCGCACCATCCCCGCAAGCTCCACGGTCAAGTTCATCAAGGGCCTCATGAGCCGATTCGGGGTGCCGAACCGCATCATCACCGCCAACGGTTCGCAGTTCACCAGTAACCTCTTCAAAACATACTGTGCTGACCTTGGAACGCAGATATGCTACGCTTCAGTGGCGCACCCGCGGAGCAATGGTCAGGCCGAGCGAGCCAACGCAGAGGTCCTGAGGGGCCTCAAAACCAGGACCTTCAAGAAGAAGCTGGAGGCCTGGGGCAGGGGCTGGTACGATGAGCTCCAGTCTGTGATGTGGTCTATCCGCATGACCGCAACTAAGCCGACTAGCGAGACCCCGTTCTTTCTGGTTTATGGAGTTGAAGCCGTCCTCCCTCATGAGGTCAGACATCGTTCCGCACGGGTCCTGGCACTCGACGAAGCGCAGCAGGACACCATGCGGGGGACGGATCTCGTGCTGGGGGAGGAGCATTGCCGAGAAGCCGCACTGCGAGCAGCAAGGTACCAACAAGCACTGCGGCGATACCACTGCCGCAACATCTTCCCCAGGACTCTTGAGGTAGGGGATCTCGTGCTCAGACAGGTTCTCTCCAGGGAGGGACTACACAAGCTCTCTCCCATGTGGGAGGGCCCATTTAAGGTTGTTCATGTTTCCAGGCCCGGCTCCGCATGCTTGGAGACTCAGGAGGGGGTGCCCATTCAGAACGCGTGGAACATCCAACATCTCCGAAGATTTTACCCCTGAAAAAGGCCCGGTGCCTGTGAAGAAGGCGAACGCCTGTGAAGTAGCCGCGTTTTGGAAAAGGCCCGGTGCCTGTGAAGAAGGCGAACGCCTATGAAGTAGTTGCGTTTTGGAAAAGGCCCGGTGCCTGTGAAGAAGGCGAACGCCTGTGAAGTAGTCGCGTTTTGGAAAAGGCCCGGTGCCTGTGAAGAAGGTGAACGCCTATGAAGTAGCCGCGTTTTGGAAAAGGCCCGGTGCCTGTGAAGAAGGCAAACGCCTGTGAAGCTCGCCGCCCGTGACACTCTCACGTAATAATGAGTGGGGCTGTACATGCCCCGGAGTCTCCGGAGAGCCTCCCTCGGGCCTCGGGGGCTCCCGCCCACGCCCAGTGGCAGCACTTAGCTCCGCGCTGGTGAGAAGACGTCGAAGACTAGACTAGGTGCCAAACGCGGCTTCTTTCATTTGCTTTCCGCAGTTGGCTTGTTTGTTTCTATTTGAAGATTTTCTGAGGTTGTTACCATTTCGAGCTCGCGACCCTACATCCATTTCACTTATTTGTTTTGTTTTCTCTCGCGTGAAGTCTCATGAGGGAGGAACATGGGCACCCTCACGAGTGTTTTTCTGCCCGGTGGTTTGGAACTTCCCTGTCTGAGTCTGTTGCGGGAGCACCCCTCCCATTCTGTGCCCCACGGGCATCGCGACACGATCACGGGGCTTGGGTTGGTTGCCCTCGCCACCAAGGCTGGAGACTACCCCTACTGACTAAACCCTGCAGGACACAAGGCGCAAGGCGAGGCCCTAGCCTCGGGAGGCGAGGACCGCGGCGAGCTTCCCCCCCAAGATAAGTGATTTCCATGCATAGACACGCAGAACAAAAACATAGCGCAAAAACAGTAGAAACAGTGCACCAGTTAAACAGCGACAGTTCAACATGCCCCGTGGGGCATCGGATTACATTCTTTTTCGCACAGGAGAGAAAGGAAAGCAAAAGGGGGCACGACTTGCCCGGCGCCAACTCTCGGCGAAGGCTCGTACTGCCTCCGGGGCTCAGCTGGATTCCGCCTCCCGCTTCACCGAAGCGCGGCGTCGGGCCGACCCGCTGCCCTCTCCCAGGCGAGCGCGACGGCGAGGGGGCTGGTCGCGACCGCAACTGGAGGAGCTGCCGTCCGAGGGGGAGTCACCAGAGCTTGGCGGGCCTCGTGCACCGCTGCCCGCGCGCCCTCCGCCACCTTCACCCCGACCAACGCCGGGGCTGGGCATGCGGCTTGCGGTCATCATCTTCGGGGCAGCATCCGGCACGGTGGCCATCTTCCCCGAACACCCTCACGTAGAGGGTGGCGTCGCCGTCGAACTTAAAGTGTAGAGTGCATCTTTTCAGCTCAGGCCGCGCGCGCGGGCAAATGTTTGCCAGCCGCGGGTCAAGGCCGCCTCCCCGGCGGTGGAGACCTCCAGAGTAGCCCAGGAGGCCCTGCTGCAGCAACCATCTGCCTGAAGCCAAAGGCCGCCTGGGGCTCCAGCCGGAAGTTCACCTATAAAGAAGCGGGGGAGCTGGAGCCAGGTGCCGGTCGGGTCCGCCGACCACACGACGAACTCCGGCAGCACCTCCGCCGAGCGAAAGCGCGGCCTTGGGGGTCGTGCAGCCCCAGCGCACCTCTCGTTGGCAGCCGAACACCCACCACCGCGTAGAGGGCTGTTCCCATGGCCACGGGAGGCCGCAGCGGGGGCCATAGGGTGCTTGCTAGGGCAGCCCCGGTCACGCTTGGTCGGAGGAGAGACGATCCCTTCCTAGCGGGTCTTTCCTTTCTCCGCGGCCGAGAACCTCTTCGGCGGGGCCATGGGGATGGCGAGCGGCCGAGAAGGAGAGGGGGAGTAGCAAGAAGGGGTGAACTGGAAGGGCTCGCGCCGTTCCGTACATATAGCCGAAGGAGGACAACCGCCGGCCACCACGATCACAGGTAATCATGACCCGTTTTGCGTGCAGGGACTTGTCAAATCGTGCAGTTACCGAGGTGTCGTGGGAGCCAGGACGCCCATGTCCAATCAACCACCGCACGACTCCCAAGGCCGCGGGCTATTGGGGCCCGCGGCGCTTCGCACTTGCCCCTTCGTTTCTCTGCTAAGCCAAGTCCAGGCGCGCCTTGGGCCAGGGGGCTACTATCGGCATTCTGGGAACGGGGGTACCCAGACTTGCCTGCCTACGACCTGCGGCGTGGCTCAAGGAGTGGCCCGGTATGGCCCATCTTCATCAACACATACCCAAGACCCTCGCGAGGGGCCAAGCCTCGCGGGGCAGACGACAGGAGGCTTCCTCGGGCACAGCCTCGTTAGGCTGGCTCGCGAGGAGGCGGAGAGATCAAGGCGGGGTCCTCACACGGTGCCCATGATGCAAGCCATGACGACCAAAGGCCAGGCGGGCGCCAGGCGGGCGCTGGCCTGCGCAGAGTCCTTGTTTCCTCTTTGGTGCAAAGGGAGCAAGCGCAGGCAAGAGTATCAAGCAAAGGCAGCCATTTCGGTGCAACAAGACCAAGACCAGTAGGACGGCAGACCGGAGGTCATCGTGGAGCCCAAGCCGGCGTCACCGTCAGGGTCTTTGGCAGGCGAGGACCGACTTTAGTCAGGATAAGTGTACTAGATGTTCCCCTTCAAAATAGTCAATTGTTGGCGCCCTTCCCGCTCAATATTTGGGAAGAGGCCCAGGGCCTCCGCCTATAAATAGGACTAGCCACCCACAGGGTGAGAGAAGAGATTTCGGGTAGATTAGTGAGAGAGAGAGAGAGGTGACTGAACTCACCCAAGCAGTTCATCGCACCAGCCAAGAACAGACCCTCGCGAGGCTGTTCCTCCTTGTACTATTCATCATTAGCCCCTGAGGCAATCCACACACCACAAACTGGAGTAGGGTATTACACCACAATGGTGGCCTGAACCAGTATAAATCTCGTGTCCCTTGTGTTGTTCTTCGTGCAGTTTTAGATCTTTGCGAGGCGACAAGACATGGGTAGGCAGGAGGTGTGATCTCCGCGTGCACCCTAGAGTTCGAACCTAGAGGGTCTGCCAGAACCCGAAATCCGACAGTACCTTCGAATTTACGATTAACTTACAGCTCGGTGGAGGGCTGGCCCGTTGGCGGGCATGACGCGGTGAGGGTGCCCGTCGGGGCAGAGCCCCCTAGTGATACATTTTTCCCTTGCTTGGGCATCTCCGTCTCCAAGTCTTCGGAGGCGGCCCTTTTCTTCCCGCGCGGGGAGGAGACTTTAGACTCCCCTTCCCGACTATCCTCCTTAGGGGAGGTAGCAATTCCCTCGGTTTGGATGCGCAGTGTGTGAAGTTCGGCTTCTCTGTTCTTCCCTTCGTCTTTCCCTGAGGGCATTTTGCTGAGCACCCGACCAAGCATCTTGGCAATGGTTGCACTAGACGAGCCTTCGGGAAGTGGCGCCGGACACCTGATTCTCTCCGCATTGCTGAGCCATTCCTGGCCACGGAGGATTTTCAGAATAATGACTATGACAAATATAAACGAAGTGCCCGGTGTCTAGGTTACTTACTTGGGTATCTAGGCGATTGCAGCTTAGGCCCGCATCCTCGATGGTGTCCTGACACTTTACTTATGGTCCGAAGAATAATTTACACATCCCTTTGAGCTTCAGGCCAAAGAAGTGCTTAATAGTCCGCGAACCCTCTGGATTGAACTCCCACATCCGGAGAGGCCGGCGTTTGCACTGCCGCATCCGTCGGATTAGCATTACTTGAATTATGCTGACAAGGTTACTGTCCCTCTCAAGAAGCTCCTAGATACAGCTCTGTAGTATCGGTACATCGCTAGCGGGCCCCCAATTCCGTCCTACGTTGGTCCATGACGCCAGTTGTGACGGAGGGCCCGAGCGGAAGTCGGGGGCAGCCACCCACGTTGTGCATCTGGGAGCCGTGACGTAAAACCACCTCCGCTGCCACACATCGGATACTTCTGGGAAAGAACCCTCTGGCCACGGGGCATCGACGTTCCTGCTTATTATGGCGCCTCCGCACTCCGCATGTCACCCCTCGATCATCTTAGGCTTCACTTTGAATGTATTGAGCCATAAGCCGAAGTGTGGAGTGACGTGGAGAAAAGCCTCGCACACAATGATGAACAACGAGATATGGAGGATAGCGTCCGGGCTAGATCGTGAAAATCTAACCCGTAATAGAACATGAGCCCCCTCACAAAAGGATCAAGGGTGAGGCCCAAGCCGCGGAGGAAGTGAGGAACAAATACGACGCTCTCGTTATGCTCGGGAGTCGGGATGACCTGCCCTGGAGCAAGAAGCCTGTGCTGGATGTCGGCAGTCAGATATCCGACCTCCCTAAGCCTCACAATGTCCTCCTCTTTGATCGAGGAGGCCACCCATCGACCCTAAGGGTTAGATCCGGACATATTGGAGGATCTGGGGTGTTTGCGCTTGGGTCTCGGGTGTTAGAACTCGAGATGCGAAAAGGCGCAAGGGTGGTGGAAAAGAGGCATAGGCCTCGGCCCCTTTATAAGGGGGGTGAATATCAAGAGTCCTCAGCGTGACCGCTTGAGACTTATCCAAAAACACACGGAGTCATGCCAACAGTTGTCGTGGGGTTGCGCACGCCCGTATCGATGGAAGATCCCGTAATAAGGGGAACACGATCTCTGCTTAGGCAGGGCGTGCCAATAAAACCACCTCGCAACGCGAGTCGAGGTGGGTCGAGAAACACAGGTTCGTGTTGGGCCGGGCCATGATGCAAGGACACGACGTACGAAGATTGCCAGCAGATCAGATTTATACTATGTTCCCTACAATGCTTTGTGAAGATCATCTTGCAGATCTGGACACGGTCTAAGTGTTCGGTAATTACTTTGGAGTATTCGGAGGTGGACCCGCCTTGCAATGCCGAAGACAAGACTACGCGCCGGACTCATCGTCATTGAAGCCTGGTTCAGGGGCTTCTGAGGGAGTCCTGGGTTAGGGGGTATCCGGACAGCCGGACTATATGCTTCATCCGGACTATTGGAGCGTGAAGATACAAGAATCAAGACTTTGTCCCGTGTCCTGATGGGACTCTCCTTTGCGTGGAAGACAAGCTTGGCGATCCGGATATTATATTTCCTTCCTTGTAACCGACTCCATGTAAACCCTAGCCCTCTCCGGTGTCCATATAAACCGGAGAGGTTGGTCCTTAGAAGGCCGATCACGATCACAATCACAACCATCATAGGCTAGCTTCTAGGGTTTAGCCTCTACGATCTCGTGGTAGATCTACTCTTGTACTACTCATATAATCAATATCAATCAAGCGGGAAGTAGGGTTTTACCTCCATCGAGAGGGCCCGAACCTGGGTAAACATTGTGTCCCTTGCTTCCTGTTACCATGAGCCTAAGACGCACAGATCGGGACCCCCTACCCAAGATCCACCGGTTTTGACACCAACAGCGGACACGGAGAAGCTGGCCACCGACTCGTCTTCTGTCTCTGCCTGCATGGCACTGATGCAGGCACGGGAGGCGCGCCCACAGACACGGGAGGCGCGGCCATGGCAGACACTGGTGGCGTGGTACGACGCGGCAGCGACGACGCTCGTACTGGCGTGCTCGCCGCTGTGCCAGCATGGAGCAACTCACCACTCCTCATCGAGCTGAACTGGAGCGGCGAGTTGCTGAACCACGCGCCTGCTTGGGGCCGCAACTGGCTCCGTCGGGCCAAGCGAGGTTCGTGAAGCATCGAGCAGCCTCGCCCGTATCCAGAGGGCTCGGCGGGCCACCCAGCCGGGTAATATGCCAGAGAACAGCTCCTCGGAAGCCATCGGAAGAGTGGAGAAAATGGTGAAGAAGGAGATGGGGAGCGGCGGAGGGGTGTGATTCTTGCCTGCTGTCTGCCTGGCCTCGTGTAAATAGAGGGCGGACGATAGCAGCTTGGCCGGCATCTGGCCTCGTTTAAATCGAGGGCGGACGGGAGGAGCTCGGCCGGTGTTGCGTTTAATTCCGGCCCGCTCATGAACGGACGTGTGGCCGGAGTAGGATTCTCGGTTTGCATGTGGGTTTAATGGAGGCGAGGAGGCGTGTTCAGCCGGGCGTGCAGCGGGCAGCACAGTACTATTCAATTTGACAGCAGTAATGAGCCGTCAAATCACAAAGGCACTCGCCTCTCGTGAAACCGACCAAGCTAGGCTACCCCACCCTCTAGCCTTTTAAAAAATGTATATACTCCACTTTCGTATAGTAGTAGTTTCAATGGATTGCGCCATGGAGCAAAACTTGAAATTAAAAAAAAGGTGGTACATATAGAGAGCGCTCGTCGCCAAATTATGCATATAGTACTATTTAAAAAGCTAGTACGTGCTTAAATGGGGTGCTAAATTCTATTAAAGAAACACTAGTAGTATGTACATACTGAAGAGTTAAAGTAACGAGAAGAAACATAACATAGTTCTGCTGGGGGCTCAGCATAACACACCCCTCAAATTAAACTAAGCACACCTGAAATTAAACTATGCAACTAATCCGGTAGACACTGGATTAGAACCACCATGAGCAACGACGCTGACACCTTACTCACTCGGAATCCTCGTCCACGTCCTCGACTTCGTCCGTGTCCCTCTTCCTCTTGGCTGATACTTGTTTGCTTGAACCGCACACTTGGCTCTTGCTCTTCTCCAACCCTTGTAGATATTGAAACAAATGTAGCCATCCATTGCAGCATAGTGGATGTGGTCTATATCTAGTACATTCTGCTGCCATGCATGACGATGAAACGTGTATTGAGGTGTCTCCAGTTTACCGTACGAAGGATGAACCATGGCTCTTGCCAGGGTCAGCATTGAAGGCTGGACATTGGAGGGCAGCAGCCGATTCTTCTGGAGGTCGAAGGGGTTGCCTACAACAAGGCCTATCCGACCCAGGACATCCTTGTCGTTCCTAAAGTCTACAGTAACGAATTTGACTAGGTTGCTCTTGAGGAAGTTCTTAAAATCCAGGCATTCAACGTCGGCATGGCAGATGTGGTATACCAAGCATAAGTCATGCACGCAAACCTGGATCACGGCGGGCTTCTTCCTCTCTTCCTCCTTTAGATCCTTCTCTCGTCCCAGGACTGTGGTGTACTCAATATCTAGCCCAGCGACCCACTCATCATCTGAGTTTTTGAACATGCGTCTGAAGTGAGAAAGGCTTCCTTTCACCATCGCGGAAGAACGGGTGTAGATGACGTCGAACTCATCGCCGGTGATGGTTCTAACCTTTTACTCACCGCCGATCATGGAGATTTGGGACGCCATGGATTTGGGAGGAGGGTTAGGATTAGTGGAACTGCCGTAATGTGAAAGGACGGGACGACTAGGAGCGAACCGCCGTAATATTAAAGGACGTGCAGGGACGAGTAGGAGCAAACTGCCAGCGTGCGAATGGTAGGGTAGTGGCTTTCCATTCTCCCATGATACGGGCTTCCGAGAGCCCTTGGATCTGAGATCGAATGGTTGCATGGTGTGATTCTAGACATATGGGTGAATATCCTATCCTGGAGGGTTATTCTGCAAATTTTCAGCAACTTAGCATGCAACCGTTCGATCTCAGATCCAAGGGCTGCTAGCAGCCCGTATCATGGTCGCGCCTACCATGACCGTCGCATCGCTCGCGCGGTCGCGGCCTTGGAGATTTAACACGGTGCGTTAGGCTATCTGACGTTGGCATGTCATCACTTAGTCACTCATACTACAACAAGGTTAGCTATAAGGTTGGCCATAAGTGTATTTTTTTACTTCTCTCTATGTATTTCTTCGTACTCCTTCCGTCCCATAATATAAGAACGTTTTTTACACTAGTGTAGTGCCAAAAACATTCTTATATTATGGGATAGAGGGAGTAGTATTTATTGCATTTGCCAAGGAGTGACCTCTTCCAATGAAATGGTGCTTAGATGAGGTGCTAAGGGCATTAAATGGCTTAGCAATCAAGTCCCCAATGCATAGGTGCTTATTAGTTTTTTGTTGCTAAGTTTGCTTCATTTAATTAGCTATAGACTCAAAATTGTCTTTTCACCTAGATACACGCGCTTAGCACCGTTTCTTCCTTGGGTCACCGAACTTGCCACATCAGACTTTATGCCTATGTGGCAAGCTTAGCACCTATAGGAGCAAGTAAGTACTACAATAGTGGGCTATAAGCCCGCTTTACATGGCATTTTTGCATATGTGGAGGAAAGAGGCAAGGAAAAAGTGGAGAAGTGGGCTCTAATGCAAGAGCCAGCCTCAACTACATGGTGGAGCATTGGGAGAGGCACATGTATGGAGGTGGTCAGGAATCGGGAGACTCACGCCAGTCATAGCGCCGCAGTTAACATGATAATGGCAAGTCAAATCATGGGCCCCACCTGTCCAGCAGTAACCCGCTATCAAATCACAAAGCCCTACATTTGCAGCAGCCTACTCCCTCATCTTCTCGCGTCTCTGTCGAACCGACTAGGCGAAACTGCCCCGCCTACCGCGCAGGAAAAGCCATGCCCTCGACTTTTAAATAGTACACTACAGTATACTCCCTCCATCTAGGTGACCAAGGTGGAGAGGAAAACAAGAGAACTTAATGTTTATTTGCTAAGGCTGGTTGTAATAGTAGTATCATAGCTAGTATCATGCATGCCAACTAGGCAATTTTGATGAGGTGTCATAGAATTAAATGAAGAAAGTGAGAGTTGAGTATCATATCATGATACCGTACCATAATAAATGCTATGCTACTATGTGTCATACATGGCAATAAATAAAGTACTACTACACGATACTAATATATGATACTAAGCATTATTAATATCATTGCGTGCAACGAACTGACCACTGCATGTCATGTTTCATAGTCTCAAGTCATTAAAAGCATACAAGCCCCACATCTCTATTGGTTGATTCCTCTATTTATGTCAAAAAATAAGAAACAACGTGAGAGTTAATGCACCGCGCCTATGTGTTTACTAGTATTTGGTTTTCGTAAGATGACTTACTCACCTAGACGGAGGGAGTATTCGATTTGACAGCGGGCGGCGCAGTTCCTGATACGGCTTTAATGCAGACGAGGGAGGGAGTGGCGGTTCCTGAAATGTTGAACAGCTAATGCATCCTCCTTAAATTAATGCATGAGGGAAGTAATGGAAGGAGGTCCGAGAAAAGAGGTTGCATGATGTGAAAGCAACACAGTTTGCCCTCATATAAAGGCGCCCATCCATTCCAATGCATCTACCACATCGTACGCACCTAAGCATTTGCCTAAGCACCTACACTAAGTGCAAAAGAGCTCACTCCAGACCCATGGCGGCGATGCGTGTGAGCGGCCAGCGGTTGTGCCAGATGGTCCACGACACCAGCCTGCGGCATATGGCGTCGAGGATTGTCTCCAGACGGTGTTGGAGACCGGTTGGTGGATGGCTGCCGTCGACGCCAACTACCACTCTCAGTTGGACCAGATGATCATTGCCACCAGCAAAAAGTTCACCGTCCTCAAGAAGCTCGTGGACGACATCGTCGTACTCCTCCAGCCCGCGCGCCCGGGCTCCTCATTGCCTGCCACCCTAATCAGCCTCCATGGTCGGAACCTCTTTCAAGCACTGGTGGCCCTGCGACTGCCGGCGACGCCACGAAGAATGTCCACCTGGAGGTCGCGCTCGCCACGAGGTGCCTTGCCCTGCAAGAATTCTTCGACCTACACATCCACGAATACGAGAAAATCGTGTACATAGGTATCTACAAGGCCAGTGAGGACGCTACTACGTTGGCCTTCCTCAACCGGCTGGAAGCCTTGGATGCCTTTGCTGAGAAGCACCTCAACCTCGCCACAAAAGCCACTGCTCCTTAGCCACCGGTCGGTGGCCCGATGCACTAAGTTGAGGAGGAGGAGGTCGTAGTCGTACGTTGATGGATCCATCTATCTTCTTGCCTTTTGTAACCACCACTGCGATCGCATCATCGTGGCCTTAATTCTTATTGTGCTGTTGCATTCTCGTTCCAGTCAATACCGACATGTGCGATCCCTTTGCTTAATTATATGCATCACTGTAAATAGTACTCCATCCGTCAATTTATAAGTTGTGCTTACCTTTTCCATCAACTTCGTGTAACGCGCGGGCATCTTGCTAGAAACACTAGAACATGTCGGACCGCGTGTGACCAAACCGACGATGCGCCAACCTAGTACTACGTACCCTGCTTATCTGGCAGAAATAGCCCCTCCCTAGCATTTTTTATCGTTATTTATATCTATCAATCGTGCCAAGGAGCGGAACCAAATGTTACTCCCTCCGTTTTTACTTACTCTGCATATTAGGTTTGACTGAAGTCAAACTTCATAAAGTTTGACCAAGTTTATAGAAAAAATATAAACATTTACCATAACAAATCTACATGACATGAAAGTACATCCAACAATGAATCTAATGAAATCGATTTCTAATTGTATATGTTAATATTTTTGTTTATAAACTTTGTTAAAGTTTACAAAGCTTGACTTTGACCAAAGCTAATACGCGGACTAAATAAAAACGGAGGGAGTACAATTTATCCATGTTTCTCTACTCCTACTCCTATAAAAGACTCAGTTGGTGATGGTGGTGTGTCTCTCATCCATCGTTTCTGACCATTAGATCTGCATCTAACGGCTGTGAGGTAAGTTGTGGCATTTTTGCAACAATATCCCACTTCTCTGCTCCAATTTGTAGAAAACACCTTATTATCTTGAAAGCAACCACATCCCTCCCTCACCTCGTCAAAACAGCCTGAGAAATATATTTTGAGTGAAAAGTACTCCCTCCGTTCCTAAATATTTGTCTTTCTAGATATTTCAATAAGTGACTACATACGGAGCAAAATGAGTGAATCTACGCTTCAAACTATGTCTATATAATCCGTATGTGATAGTCCAATTGAAATCTCTAAAAAGACAAATATCTAGGAACGGAGGGAGTAATATATTAGGAGTATATCAAAACAAGAGTGATTTGTTTCAAGTTTGTGAACAAGTACTACTATTTCTACTTTGGATCAGTCGCAACGCACGGGCACATTGCTAGTAAAAGGAAAAGGCCTGCCGCGTTCGCGTCGCACCCCCACACGCCCGGGAATCGGGAGTACTCCATGGCCCGTCCGACACAACACATAGCCTAGGGAAGGCGTGTTGCCCAGCATTTTCACTTTCATGTGGGACCGCCGTTGAGCAAACCGTCTATTGGCAAACCGCACCCCGCTCGCCGCCGGGTTGGAAAACAGAAACGAGGGGAGGATCTAGTTGTAGCACGGAAGCCAAGAAATTTGGTGTCAGATGGGGCTCGTTGATAGAGTAGGAGCATGCCATACTAGTACTACTCCTACTAGTACCAAGTTTGTACTCCTAATATATTACTAGTACTACCACTATACAACTAGTAGGTACGTGCACAACACAACATCGTTGGAACAAAAAAGGGAAAGATCTTGTTTTGGGTGATTTATCTTTTTTCAGTCAACGTAGTATGAATAATATGATGTGGGGGCACCCATGAAGCTAATGTGGCTTGGTTGCATGGCTACGAAAGGTTAGAGAAAAATAAATAGATAACGTGTTTAGAGTGCACTCCACTAAATAGATATACTTTCGATCCATTGCAACGGACCGGCACATCTATATCTATACCCCCTATATAGTGTGTGAAAAACTTTGAAAGTTGGTCGTTGGATGAAGCCAATCCGACGGTACAAAGAGGGCAAATCCGAGCACTACTGGCCATTGGATATCATCCACCAGATTCTGCCACATGTATAATCTAGAAGACTCCATGGTTGAACTTAATTCATGACTAACTTTGCCACAACTAAGCTTAGGCAAAGTTATTAGTTCTTCAAAATGAGAGCCACAAGTTGGCAAGCCTAAGGGAATCTTGCCACATTTTTTGTGTGTATGTCATGTGGGGCCTTAGTGTGGCTTGCCTAAGGTGTGGCTTGAACCAAACACTCACCTAAGTTGGTCAAACTTGCCTAACCTTACTTGTGGCAATCTTTGGAAATCTTAAAGTGTAGCAAGATTCCCTTAGGCAAGCCAAAGTGTGGCTAACAAAGCAACTCAACTAAGGCAAGGGTGGCAAGTGTGGAAAAAATCATGTGGCAATATATGGCAAAGATGGTCACAATTCAAACAGCCCTACTAACCAAACAGCCCCTAACCTTAGGCGAGTTTGGCAACATTGTATGGTAAAGTGTGGCATTGCTAGGCCTAAAACCAAACAACCCCTGTGTTTGCCACAAAAATGTGGCTAACAAAATGGGCACCACAAGGGGTTGTTTGGTTTGAGACTAAGTTTGCCAAAGCTTGCCACACCTAAGGTTAGGCAAATTTGACCAACTTAAGTGTGTGTTTGGTTCAAGCCACATCTTAGGCAAGTCACACTATGGTCCCACATCACATACACACAACAAGTGTGGCAAGATTCCCTTAGGCTTGCCAACTTGTGGCTTTCATTTTGAAGAACTAACCTTAGGCAAGTTTGGCAACATTGTATGGCAAAGTGTGGCACTCCTAGGCCTAAGAAGTTGAGTCTATGACATGTGGACCATGTAGCAAGAAAAGTGTGGCAAGCCACGAGTGTAGCAATGAACCAAACACATGCCTAAGATATTGTGGCACGCCTAAGCTTAGGCGTGGCAACCTTAGGCTGTAAACCAAACATCTATATCTATATCTATACCCCTATATAGTGTGTGAATAACTTTGAAAGTTGGTCGTTGGATGAAGCCAATCCAACGGTACAAATATGGCAAATCCAAGCACTACTTGATGTTGGATATGATCTACATTCCACCAGATTTTGCCACATGTAGAATCTAGAAAACTCCACATGTAGAAGCATAATGCACAAACCACCAGAATCTCATGCGTGCAATGCACGTGTACCTTACTAGTACTAGTTGGTAGTAGTAAGAAACAAATTCCGGTTTTCGCACGAGCTCGTACTGCGGGAGCACCACAAGGCCTGCCGCAGGAGTTACATTTCCCTCTCGGGGCCCACGAGACCGAACTTCAGTGGCTTAGTGCCCGGCCTATGAATCAATGACATGCGGACCTTAAATGCGGCTGGCCCACATGTCATTCTCATGGTGATGGCGTGGTTCGCGACTCACTCGTTCGAGATGAACCGGCCGGTGGTGGCGTACCCGTGGCGAGGGCGCCACAGCTGGGCGTCGGGGCATTACGAGGCGTAGATGGCCACACCGGCGGGTACTACCTATAGTACAGAAGCACTCCAGCTGAGGATTGATGCCCGGGACGAAATGTGTCACAGTCGCTGGATGAAAATTCGATGGTGCGGGAGTACGGATCGGAGCACAGCAGCGGAGCAGGCAAACCGCGTCCAATCGGGTGTGTCTATGGTAGAAAGTTGATGGTCGCCGCAGTTCAGTTGGCCCGCATGTCATGCACACAAAGGCATAGGAGCGGTGGGGCCGAGAGGGGGAGGCGCACGTCGGGGGACATCGTGCCGTGGGTTGGAGCAGCGTCGTGGGAATCGCGTGTGGGTGTGGCAGTAGTAGAAACAAGAAACGTGATGGTCGTCGTGGTTCAACTTCCATGGACAAGCTGTCATGTCTGCTGACACATGTATATCAAAACTAGAATGTTTATATTTCAAGCACGTGAACAAGTATTATTCTACTACTTTGGATCCATTGCAATGCACGGGCCAGCACATTGGTAGTAGTAGTGTCTATCTCTATCTCTAGAGGCCTTCCCTCATTCATCCTTTTCTCTCACAAGATAAATTACTCATACAAATGCATCTTGATGTTCCATGGAACGCACGAGGATGTTTACTTGGGGGTCTCTCCAGCGCGGCGTGGCCATAGTTGCAAGTTGACGCCCCGTGAGATGCTGACGTTGAGGGGCACTCGGATTGCCTATGAGCAAGTAAGATAAGTTTGATCACGTAGTAAATGCATTCTAAAGACTACTTCCGTGTCCATTTCCTAGTTCTCCCCCTGCCCACTATTTCACAGGTTAGGCTCAGTGCGAGTGGAGATTGGCTTGCATATGTACGGGAGGGTACCAATATCAATTTGCACAACATTTACAATGGTGACACCGTTCCCGTAGAACCTTTGTCCAACATTGGGATCAGCCGTGCAACGGGCCACCACATGAATTGGTACGATGGAACCACGGTGAGATTGAATAAGATAGCACGAACCTTGAACTTGGCGGTCAAAGGAGGACCATGCTGTCTGCGGCCGATTTGTTGTTGTACGAGTACGAAGACGCTGTGCTCCTTTCTAACCACATCTTCGTGGTGACAAACCAGGGGACTTATTTCGTATGGGACACATCCTACGATATACTCCCTCTCTCCCAGTTTATTTGTTTTGAATCTTTTCATTTTATAAGTTTCAAATTCAAATTTAGATCTCCCCATCACATGTTGAGATTACAATGTCCATTAAATTGTTGCATGCATGTATAGTAAAGAAACAAATCTCAAGTTTGGCACGAGTTCGTGCAGCAGTAGCACCACAAGGCCTGGCGTAGGAGTTACATTTCCCTCTTCAGCGCCTTACTACACCTGCCTTTGAGTCAATAACATGTGGACCCGATAGGTGACTGGTCCACATGTAATGCTCCCAAAGGCAGAGGGGCAGTGGGGCCAAGAGGGTGAGCTGCAGGTCGGGGGACGTGTGGAGTCATGGGTTCGAGCGGCGTCATGGGAATCGCGTGTGGCTGTGGTAGAAACTTGATGCTCGCCACATTTCAGGTGGCCCACATGTCATGCACACAAAGGAAGAGGGGCAGTGCGGCCGAGAGGGGTGAGTCGCACGTCGGGGGACATGGTGCCGTGGGTTGGAGCGGCGTCGTGGGAATCGCGAGTGGCAGTGGATGAAACGTGATGGTCGCCGTAGTTGAACTTCCATGGACAAGCTGTCATGTCTACGGACACATGCATTGCATACCGATCACTGGAAGGAGTAGTAGAGAAAGCTATATATGCGGATAAATAGTTCCTTATAGTCAAGCGTACCCACGCCACTACTTTGTTCCAAAGACATGCACACCATCGAAATAGTCCATCTATATCAATATACACCGAGAGGGAATAATTTTTTTTTACAAGAGAGGAAATAGTTCATCCATCCATAATGCCCTCCTGCTGGTGCAGCCTTTTCTTCTTCTTGTTGTTCTCATTTTCTGTGGGAGACGGCTTCGCAACAAGCTCTTTGGACCTTGCAGCTATCTCAAAACTCACACGGGCATCGAGGGCAGCATATTTTATCCGCTCGTACGTCAAGGGATAATTCTCCCATCCAGACGACCTTAATGCCACCGTCTCGTCACCCTTCTGAAGATTTGTACCGAGCACAAAATTTGCTACGTCGAATAGGGATGGTGTCTATTTATCACAATCTTCTACAGGAATTTTGATTCTGGTTTGTAGGTCAGCGATGCTTTTCAAATCAAGGTTGTACGGCTCCAGCTTCTGTTTGTCCCCTTCGATGGATGACCCACAGAAGTATACGTCCTCCTGAGACAAGAAATCATGAAGCTCACCTAGTATGGAGGGCATGTGTATGATGTGGTACACCAAAACATCATCTTCGAGGCACAGCTGAAGGACGACCGCGCGTTGGATCTTTCCAGTGGCACGCTCCATGTACTCTGCGTCGAGACTGATGACCCTCGTCTCTACCTTTTCGAGGGAGTTGGATACATTGTTGATCCACTGCCGAACAACCCTTGGGTGGACGGTGACGGTGGCAACTATGCTCAACGAGCCTTCGACGAGGACATGTTGGACGCTAAAAACTTGCATCTTGATCTCTTTCGCCATTTGGAACCGCTGGAACGGAGGGCTATGGTTTGGAGAATTAGGATTAGATGGCTAGTCTGACTGAAGTAGTAGATGATTATTTAAAGAGGTTAAAACAATGTGAACGCAGTGGGGTTTGGATGCAAATGAAGACGAAGGGGAGGTGAAGAAGCCAAGGAAAATCGGTTCCCGATGGAGAAGTAAATGGGAGAAGTGGCGTGCAGGCAGTTGATTAGACGGCTAGGTAGACTAAACAAAAAGGCTATGCGAGTAGACTAAGGAGTCGTACCTGTTCGTGTACGTGCCCATCCTTCCTGATAGGTGGGACCTATGCAAACTGATAAAAAAATGTGTTGTAGCTGGTTTAGATGGATATTGGCACGTGAATGGGAGACACAACATTCTCCAGTTAAGGAATACTCCCTCCGTCTAGGTGAGTAAGTCACCTTATGAAAATCAGGTTTTCCCAAAACCTTTAGGCGTGGAGCATTAACTTCCTACTCGATCCCCTCCCAGCCTTGTTAGCCAGCATTCTGTTCCTCTGCTGCCGCGTTGTACCTTTCCATTTTTCTTCTTCTCAAGTGTGGAATGATCTGCATGCCGTCCTTGATGCACCAGAACGACCACTGCATGCATCGCGGCAGGGCGTTGATGCTTGGAGAGCTGAAAAGGCATCCTTATAACTACACATTAATTGCTGATTTTGCTTCCATTTGTAACAGTATCGTGGTTGGAAGTTTTGCTCGTCCCGGTGCTCTTTCTCGTCCAATCTACAGCCACCTAGGTTGCGCTCACCTAGACGGAGGGAGTACACAGTTATCCTCATCAAAGGCCCATCTTCGTGCTTCCGCATGCACAAGAATTTGGTTCTGCTCGCAATATGGATGATACCTGGAGGATGAAGTGAACAGGCATGCTAGCTTGGGAGACCTATTTCCGCTATACAATACTAGAGTACTCATGTTCCTACTACTAGTAGTAGTAGTACAACTGTGGTACACTTGATGGTCAAAACACTATTCATCCAGTCCCCATAGTGAAGTGACAACACCCTGCGCCTGACACTAGTCCAGGCGGCATGTTCGGGTTACCAAAGTCAGACTCACCCTATGCACTGTGCAGTCTGTCACCGCCGCTGTACAGCACATTGGCATGCCTCGCCTCGTCTCCCTATCCCCTCCCATAGCACCACTCCATCTCCATGTTCATCTCCGTCTCCATATCCATCTCACTGTGCCCCCGTGTACCGTCGCCTCGCTCGCCTCCCCCAGTACCACTATTCCCTCACTAGCCGCTCCAGCATCGACAGCCTTCTCCCCCGTAAATCGAGCCCCCAAAAAACCCCCCACCTTACAAACTCCACCATGGCCGAACGCGAACCACGCAGCATCCATATGAGCCGCAATTGGAGCAATCTCCCCAGTGACATCCTCGATCTCGGTTGTTCGTGTATGGATGTGTTGAGCGCCCTGCAGCTGGCTGCATGCTCGAGGGACATGCACACGGCCATCATCGAAGTGAGGTCTAAGCTTATTCAAGACACCCTGCTTGCTGCTATCGGGTCTTGCGAGATTGGCTCACCATGATACAGAGGCGTACATGATGCCCCTCGACTTCAATCCGATCTCCATTAGCCGAAACTTCTTTGCAGGTATGTAGTGGGTCGCCGTACATCATTTCCCTCGACTTCGATCCGATCACCATCACCCGAAACTTCTTGGCAGGTATGTACTGGGTCGGCATGAACTCCCACTGGATGGCTGCCTTTAGAGAAGACGGTAAAAAGTTGGTGCTCGTGAACTTCAAGACCTCCCGTGAGATTATCCTTCCTCCGTTGGATTATATAGAGTTTTATCATCGCGGTCCAAGTCATCTATATTACCACGTCAGTTGGACGGACCTTGTTTTGCAGAAGATGTTAATCTGCCAAGTGCCCACACGACACGCGAATTACGCAGACTTCAAGCTAATTGCCTGACTCGCCTATCTTTATGCCGGTGCCTTCTTTAGCTGGAGACAACTCGGCTCGCAGTGGACCATCGTCAAAGCTGATACACACTTCTGTGATGCTATTGAACACAATAGCATCATCTACACGATCGACAAAGCAGATGGCACCATGTATTTCTGGGACGGCGCGTGTAAGTTGTTTCCATCTCATGTTAATGATGACGCCATGACATTGTTTGAACTTTTTGTGATGATTGGCATATCCCTGTTTGAGCAGAATTTGAGTAGAACTATGGCAATGTATTAGAGACGTCGTAAATCAGCTATATTTGGAATGAGTTAATTCATGCGATTGTGACCATGTCATTACAGCCAATTTGTACCCCTGAATAATCAAACGGTTAGGAATATTTGGATATTCTCCTTATTTTACAGTAATCTATGTACTACTATTAAATATGAGTGTGTATCAACGGCCATGTTAGTTTCCTCATTTTCATGATGTAGAAACATGCACCACGCTGTTGGTTTCATCTAACCATACATTAGGGAAGTAAATGTGCATATGGAGAACTCTATATTTGGAAGTAGTGAAATCCTGTAATGCTTACCATGTGTACATACCTATATTCGCCCTTCAGCAATCAATGGCTAGAATAATATCCTGACAAAAAATTTGCCCATGGAACACGAGTATATAACAATGCATGGTCTGTTAGTTACCTTGAAGAATTTGTTTGTGAGGACAGAACATGATTATATAACATGCATGACATGGTAGTTTCCTATGAAGAATCGATTGCGAGATAACATGAGTATAACCATGCATGGAACTTCTATATTTTCGAACCCAGTATACATTTCCCTGTATTTTCCTCCCAGTTCCAACAGGGACATATCAATGTTGTTTCTTGCATTATCCTACTCATACTCTGAACAATGCTGATCTTACATTAACAATGTCAGTCCTTTTTGATATGATGCAGTGTCCCTACAGTTACTACCCTTTGTAATCACACCACCTTTGCCAAAAACAGGGAAGCACAACTGGTTCCTCGCTCGATCAGACGACGGCAAAAGACTGATGATCATTCGGACACATGAGCCGGAAAAGTTATATTGCAAAAACCCCACTGTATACAAGCACCGTGAAATATGTGAGTATCCAGACAGTGGTTGTTACGTCTATGAGCAGGATACCAGCTTGTTGGGGCCTTCGGGAATTTTTAGTTGGAGGCGGGTAAATAGCCTTGGTTCACACTCTCTGTCTCTCGGACTCAATTATCCGATTAACCAGGAGATCACCATTGTCAAGGACCTTGATGGCAGAGAGGCTCAGTTTGCTATGGAAAACTATGTCTACACGGCGAGCCCTAGGAGTTCGGGAGCAAACTTCCCTGATTGTCAACGATACAGCCTGCAGCCAAAAGAAGGTGAGAATGACAAATGCATCTGGATTAACTTTGATCCTTGGATGTCTCAATTACGACAGATAGTGATGTGGTTCAAGCCTTCAGGTTGATAGGTAATTGGGCTATTGCATCGAAAGGGTGGAGTACTGGTATCTCCGGATCACTGGTCACTGAAGCAGAGCTGCAAATTATGATGGTGTTGGATCATCTCTTCGAATGACTTTGTTGTCTTTGCTGCTGGTTCTGGATGGGTAGTTCTTTCTTTTGTTATGCATATTCCTTGTCATTTGGTCATCCTCGTCTATGTCACTCTTACTATGTAATAGTTGCCTCTGTTTAGAATGTCATTCTCGTCTGGATCACGAGAGTCTGAGCGTTGTAGATGGGTGGTGGTGTAGCAAGACTTCTTATGAACTATCATGTCTTGTTGTTTATGTCAGTAGTAGTCACTAGTCAGTGCTTGAATGTTGTATATATCGTTGTTTCAAACTGTTTATTGTCTCGAACTACTGGTGGGCTAAATGAGGGCATCACCATTCTCTAGTGTTCAGAGTATATCTCCTTTTTTCAAGTTATATAATATGAGCTCAGTGCCTTTTCGATGATGTACACTTGTTTGGGACAGTGAGGTGTCATTGAATATAGGCCGAGTAGTAACGCAATGCCAAATAGGTCAATTATGACTCTCAGGCCGGGCTCTCAAAAGATCCTCAAAAAAAGGTCAGGCTCTCCAAAAAAGAAAGAATAAGGACTCTTAGGCCGATATGTGGGCGCCATCGGTGTTTTCGTGCGCTTGCGCGCCGAGAGCATATTGGCGCGTGTTCGAAATTCATGCTACCTTTTCGTCCCCAATCTCCTGCCCCTCCCCCACCTCTGGAATGTCGATTCCTACTCCAGTTCCCCAAATCCCCCTCCTGTACTCCATGTACTCAAGCGCACTACCATGTCGCCGGTCAACGCGGATCTCCGAGCCGGAGATCCTGGGGTCCGTCCTGCTTTCGGTCGCTGCATGTTGTCACTCAATAGTGGCATGGTAGCGCTTGATGACCAGTTTGCCGGCAAAGTGCTGATGGTAACCATCAACGGTGACCGGCCTCTCGTCTCGCCAGACGACCTTTTCAAAGCTCTTGGCATTGCGCACGGCATCCAAATAAGTGACTTTCTCGTTGAAGTCTGTCCGCCACCGGCTGATTTCTTCGTCAGGTTCCGGACAACTTTCGACTGCAGTCGTGTGTTCGAATCTCCCCAGCGTTTGTTCTGCGATGGCGCGCTGGTGAGCTTTGATCGGTGGCACCTGCTACGTCTTGAGCTTGCGTTGGTTTTCCTTGAAGAGGAAAGGGTGATGCAGCAATAGTAGCGTAAGTATTTCCCTCAGTTTTGAGAACCAAGGTATCAATCCAGTAGGAGGCTCCTCAAAAGTCCCACGCACCTAAACAAACAAACAAAGAACTCGCAACCAACGCAACAAAGGGGTTGTCAATCCCTTCACGGCCACTTGCGAAAGTGAGATCTAATAGAGATAGTATGATAAGATAAATATATTTTTGGTATTTTATAATATAGATGCAAAAAGTAAAGATGCAAATAAAAGTAGATTGGAAACAAATATGATAAGAGATAGACCCGGGGGCCATAGGTTTCACTAGAGGCTTCTCTCGAGATAGCATAAGTATTACGGTGGGTGAACAAATTACAGTCGAGCAATTGATAGAAAGGCGAATAATTATGAGATTATCTAGGCATGATCATGTATATAGGCATCACGTTCGCAACAAGTAAACCGACTCCTGCCTGCATCTACTACTATTACTACACACATCGACCGACTCCTGCCTGCATCTAGAGTATTAAGTTCATAAGAACAGAGTAATGCCTTAAGCAAGATGACATGATGTAGAGGGATAAACTCATGCAATATGATATAAACCCTATCTTTTTATCCTCGATGGCAACAATACAATACGTGCCTTGCAACCCTTTCTGTCACTGGGTAAGGACACCGCAAGATTGAACCCAAAGCTAAGCACTTCTCCCATGGCAAGAAAGATCAATCTAGTAGGCCAAACCAAACTGATAATTCGAAGATACTTGCAAAGATAACTCAATCATACATAAAAGAATTCAGAGGAGATTCAATTATTTCTCATAGATTAACTTGATCATAAACCCACAATTCATCGGATCTCGACAAACATACCGCAAAAAGAGTTTACATCGAATAGATCTCCACAAGAGAGGGGGAGAACATTGTATTGAGATCCAAAAAGAGGAAGAAGCCATCTAGCTAATAACTATGGACCCGAAGGTCTGTGGTAAACTACTCACAACTCATCGGAGGGGCTATGGTGTTGATGTAGAAGCCCTTCATGGTCGATTCCCCCTCCGGCGGAGCGCCGGCGAAGGCTCCAAGATGGGATGTCGCGGGATACAGAAGGTTACGATGGTGGAAATTGTCTTTTGTTGGCTCCCTGGATGTTTTCGGGGTACATAGGCTTATATAGGAGGAAGAAGTACGTCGGTGGCCGCCCGAGGGGCCCACAAGACAGGGGGCACGCCCTGTAGGGGGGCGCGCCCTACCCTCTCATGGCCGCCTCGGATGCTTCTTGACTTGCACTCCAAGTCCTCTGGATCATGTTCGTTCCAAAAATCACGCTCCCGAAGGTTTCATTCCGTTGGACTCCGCTTGATATCCCTTTTCTTCGAAATACGGAAATAGGCAAAAAAAACAGCAATACAGGTTGGGCCTCCGGTTAGTAGGTTAGTCCCGAAAATGGTATAAATGTGTAAAATAAAGCCCATAAACATCCAAAAGGGGTAATATAATAGCATGGAACAATCAAAAGTTATAGATACGTTGAAGACGTATTAGCATCCCCAAGCTTAATTCCTGCTCGTCCTCGAGTAGGTAAATGATAAAAACAGAATTTTTGATGTGGAATGCTACCTAGCATAATTCTCAATGTAATTTTCTTTATTGTGGCATGAATGTTCATATCCAAATGATTCAAAATAAAAGTTCATATTGACATAAGAAATAATGATACATCAAGCATACTAATCGAAGTAATCATGTCTTCTCAAAATAACATGGCCAAAGAAAGTTATCCCTACAAAATCATATAGTCTGGATGTTGCTCTATCTTCATCACACAAAGTATTTAATCATGCACAACCCCAATGACAAGCCAAGCAATTGTTTCATACTTTAATAATCTCAAACTCTTTCAACTTTCACGCAATACATGAGCGTGAGCCACGGACATAGCACTATATGTGGAATAGAAGGGTGGTTGTGGAGAAGACAACAAGGGAGAAGATAGTCTCACATCAACTAGGCGTATGAACGGGATATGGAGATTCCCATTGATAGATATCAATGTGAGTGAGTAGGGATTGCCATGCAACGGATGCACTAGAGCTATAAATATATGAAAGCTCAACAAAAGAAACTAAGTGGGTGTGCATCCAACTCGCTTGCTCACGAAGACCTAGGGCATTTTGAGGAAGCCCATCATTGGAATATACAAGCCAAGTTCTATAATGAAAAATTCCCACTAGTATATGAAAGTGACAACATAGGAGGCTCTCTATCATGAAGATCATGGTGCTACTTTGAAGCACAAGTGTGAAAAAAGAGATAGTAGCATTGTCCCTTCTCTCTTTTTCTCTCATCTTATTTCTTTTCTATTTTTCTCTTTTTTCTTTTTTTTTCTTTGGCCTTTCTTTTTTTCCTTTTGGCCTTTCCTTTTTTTCTCTTTTTTTTCTTTTTGTAAAGTCCGAAGTCTCATCCCGACTTGTGGGGGAATCACAGTCTCCATCATCCTTTCCTCACTGGAACAATGCTCTAATAATGAAGATCATCACACTTTTATGGATTTACAACTCCAGAATTACAACTCAAAGCTAGAACAAGATATGACTCTATATGAATGCCTCCGGCGGTGTACCGGGATATGCAATGAATCAAGAGTGACATGTATGAAAATTATGAAGGTGGTCTTGCCACAAATACGATGTCAACTACATGATCATGCAAAGAGCAATATGACAAAAGTAATGCGCGTCATATGAACGGAACGGTGGAAAGTTGCATGGCAATATATCTCGGAATGGCTATGGAAATGCCATAATAGGTAGGTATGGTGGCTGTTTTGAGGAAGGTATATGGTGGGTGTATGGTACCGGCGAAAGTTGCGCGGCACAAGAGAGGCTAGCAATGGTGGAAGGGTGAAAGTGTGTATAATCCATGGACTCAACATTAGTCAAAAGAACTCATGTACTTATTGCAAAAATCTAGAAGTCATCAAAAACAATGTACTACGCGCATGCTCCTAGGGGGATAGATTTGTAGGAAAAGACCATCGCTCGTCCCCGACCGCCACTCATAAGGAAGACAATCAATAAATAAAATTGTGCTCCAACTTCATCACAAAGCAGTTCACCATGCGTGCATGCTACGGGAATCACAAACCTCAACACAAGCATTTTCATAATCACCTCAACTAGCATGACTTTAATATCACTACCTCCATATCTCAAAACAATTATCAAGCATCAAATTGATCATAGCATCCAATTCACTTTCTATGATAGTTTTTATTATACCCAACTTGGATGCTCATCATTCTAGGACCAAATTTGTAACCATAGAAAATACCATGCTGTTCTAAAAGACTCTCAAAAATATATAAGTGAAGCATGAGAGGCTAGCAATTTCTTCAAAATTAAGCCACCGCCGTGCTCTAAAAGATATAAGTGAAGCACTAGAGCAAAAACTATCAAGCTCAAAAGATATAAGTGAAGCACATAGAGTATTCTAGCAAATTCTAATCAAGTGGGCTTCTCCCAAAAGGTGTGTACAGCCAGCATGATTGTGGTAAACTAAAAAGCAAAGACTAATATAATACACGATGCTCCAAGCAAGACACATATCATGTGGCGAATAAAAATATAGCTCCAAGTAAAGTTACCAATGAACGAAGACGAAAGAGGGGATGCCTTCCCGGGGCATCCCCAAGCTTAGGCTTTTGGCTATCCTTGAATATCTTGGGGTGCCATGGGCATCCCCAAGCTTAGGCTCTTGCCACTCCTTATTCCATAGTCCATAAAAGCTTTACCCAAAACTTGAAAACTTCACAACACAAAACTCAACAGGAAATCTTATAAGCTCCGTTAGTGAAAGAAAAGAAAACCACCACATAAGGTACTGTAATTAACTCATTCTTTATTTATTTTGGTGTTAAACCTACTGTATTCCAACTTCTCTATGGTTTATAAACTATTTTACTAGCCATAGATGCATCAAAATAAGCAAACAACACACGAAAAACAGAATCTATCAATAACAAAACAGTCTGTAGCAATCGGTAACTAACGCAAACTTATGGAACTTTAAAACTCCTACCAAAATAGTAAATCCTGGACAATTTGTCTATTGATCATCAGCAAAAAGAATCAATGCAAAATCACGTTTCTGTGATTTAACAAAACTAATTTCGTGAGCGCAAAGTTTCTGTTTTTTAGCAGAATAAAATTAACTATCATCATAGGTTATCCTATAGGTTCTACTTGGCACAAACACTAATTAAATGATAAAAACACATCTAAACAGAAGGTAGATGCAAAATATATTAAATAACAGCAAGGAAAAATATTGGGTTGTCTCCCAACAAGCGCTTTTCTTTAAAGCCTTTTTTAGCTAGGCATTGAGATTTCAATGATGCTCATATGAAAGACAAGAATTGAAGCACAAATGGATCATCATAAAGCATGCGACAAACACACTTAAGTATAACATACTTCCTATGCATAGGCATCTTGTAAGCAAACAAATTATCAAGGCAAGCAAAAACTAGCATATGCAAGGACGAACAAAGAGATGATAGCAATCTCAACATGAAGAGAGGTAATTTAGTAACATGAAAATTTCTACAACCATATTTTCCTATCTCATAATAATTACATGTAGGATCATAAGAAAATTCAACAAAATAGCTATCACATAAAATATTTTCAACACGATCGACATTCATGCGAAGTTGACACTCTTGCAAAATAGTGGGATTAACATTAACTAAAGTCATGACCTCTCCAAACCCACTTTTATCAAAAATACCATAAGATTGAACATTCTCCAAATATGTGGGATCTAAAGTTGACACTCTTCCAAACCCACTTTCAATAATATTGCAAACACTATTATCAATCTCATATTCATCATGGGGGTTAAATAAATTTTCAAGATCAAAAGAAGAATCACCCCAATCATGATCATTGCAACAAGTAGTAGACATAGCAAAACTAGCATCCCCAAGCTTAGGGTTTTGCATATTATTAGCACAATTGACACCAAGAGAATTCATAGTAAAATCATTGCAATCATGCTTTCCACTGAAGGAACTACCAAGTATGTGTGCAATAGCAACGATCTCATGTTTAACATAAGGAACTATAGCAAATTCATCTTCATAAATATTGGCATCATGGCCACAAGAATAGCAAGTATCATGTTCATCAAGGGTTATTTCAATCAAATCATCGGAATCATAATTATCTAAAGATTCATGCAACATATCATTATTTTCTTCCAAAGCAACGGTCATTCTCTCAATAATTCTTTGACATGGACATTATGAGCATAGTTTTCATGGCAATATTTAAGTATGTCAAAATTTTCAGATTCGTAGAGAGTAATATCATACTTTTCAATCAAAGAAGCAACTTCATAAGCACCCTTAAAAGCAACAAATTCTTCAATTTGTTCGATATCATAGTAACTATAAACACCCTTTGCATAAGAAGATAAGATTTCATTATCATTAAACTCACATAGGTAGGGAAGGTGTTTTTTAGGGTTCTTAGATCAACAAGTAAAATCACAAATTACACAAAGATTCCAAGCATAGCACATCAATCTGTTTATTTGATCCCATAAGAGTATTCCCTTTTCAGACAAACGGTGATGCACAAAATGAGCATGCTCATTTAAAGATTTCCCATCAACTAGGCTAGTTGGGGTTTCAGCACGAGCGCATAAGGATCGAAGATGACCCAAGTAAAACACTTTAAGTGGATCCATAAAAATAGATTTTAAGCAAGAAAATATGCAAGCACATAGAAGGCACATGGAGACACAAGCAAACAAAAGGCAAGCAAAATAGAGAGGAGAAGATTGGGAAAGAGAGGGTGAATAATACAGCAAGGGTGAAGTATGGGAGAGGAAAATGAGAGGCAAATGGAAAATAATGTAAATGCGAGGAAGATAAGTTTGTGATGGGTACTTGGTATGTCTTGACTTGAACGAAGACCTCCCCGGCAACGGAGCCAGAAATCCTTCTTGCTACGTCTTGAGCTTGCGTTGGTTTTCCTTGAAGAGGAAAGGGTGATGCAGCAATAGTAGCGTAAGTATTTCCCTCAGTTTTGAGAACCAAGGTATCAATCCAGTAGGAGGCTCCTCAAAAGTCCCACGCACCTACAGAAACAAAAAAAGAACTCGCAACCAAAGCAATAAAGGGGTTGTCAATCCCTTCACGGCCACTTGCGAAAGTGAGATCTAATAGAGATAGTATGATAAGATAAATATATTTTTGGTATTTTATAATATAGATGCAAAAAGTAAAGATGCAAATAAAAGTAGATTGGAAACAAATATGATAAGAGATAGACCCGGGGGCCATAGGTTTCACTAGAGGCTTCTCTCGAGATAGCATAAGTATTGCGGTGGGTGAACAAATTACCGTCGAGCAATTGATAGAAAGGCTAATAATTATGAGATTATCTAGGCATGATCATGTATATAGGCATCACGTCTGCAACAAGTAAACCGACTCCTGCCTGCATCTACTACTATTACTCCACACATCGACCGACTCCTGCCTGCATCTAGAGTATTAAGTTCATAAGAACAGAGTAACGCCTTAAGCAAGATGACATGATGTAGAGGGATAAACTCATGCAATATGATATAAACCCCATCTTTTTATCCTCGATGGCAACAATACAATACGTGCCTTGCAACCCTTTCTGTCACTGGGTAAGGACCCCGCAAGATTGAACCCAAAGCTAAGCACTTCTCCCATGGCAAGAAAGATCAATCTAGTAGGGCAAACCAAACTGATAATTCAAAGAGACTTGCAAAGATAACTCAATCATACATAAAACAATTCAGAGGAGATTCAAATATTTCTCGTAGATAAACTTGATCATAAACCCACATTTCATCGGATCTCGACAAACACACCGCAAAAAGAGTTTACATCGAATAGATCTCCACAAGAGAGGGGGAGAACATTGTATTGAGATCCAAAAATAGAGAAGAAGCCATCTAGCTAATAACTATGGACCCGATGGTCTGTGGTAAACTACTCACAACTCATCGAAGGGGCTATGGTGTTGATGTAGAAGCCCTCCATGGTCGATTCCCCCTCCGGCAGAGCGCCGGCGAAGGCTCCAAGATGGGATCTCGCGGATACATAAGGTTACTATGGTGGAAATTGTGTTTTGTTGGCTCCCTGGATGTTTTCGGGGTACGTAGGCTTATAAAGCAGGAAGAAGTACGTCGGTGGCCGCCCGAGGGGCCCATAAGACAGGGGGCGCCCTGTAGGGGGGGCTACCCTCTCATGGCCGCCTCGGATGCTTCTTGACTTGCACTCCAAGTCCTCTGGATCACGTTCGTTCCAAAAATCACGCTCCTGAAGGTTTCATTCCGTTTGGACTCCGTTTGATATTCCTTTTCTTCGAAATACTAAAATAGGCAAAAAAAACAGCAATACGGGTTGGGCCTCCGGTTAGTAGGTTAGTCCCAAAAATGATATAAATGTGTAAAATAAAGCCCATAAACATCCAAAAGGGGTAATATAATAGCATGGAATAATCAAAAATTATAGATACGTTGAAGATGTATCAGCACCCAGGATGGGGCTTAGTGCCCTCTGAGCTTGAGTTTTTAACAAAGCTTACCTTCCACGGCATGCCTCGACGTGCTTGGAACAGCGAGTCCATGAATGAGCTTATCAACGACCTTGGAGGTGAGCTCGTAAGTATGTTTGTTCCTCCAGCCAGCTGGGATCTGACGGTTATGGCATGGATGAAGAAGCCGTCCACCATACCGAAGGTGATTGGTGTTGAGATACCGGTGCAGAAACCAGGGTTGTACTATTCGTCGCCAACAAGGCTGTCGCGGACCACGTTAGGGATGTACCTGTATCGAGTGTCCGTGCATGTCGAAGAAGTAGTTAATCCATCAATCGAAGTCCTGCCGCCGCTGCTGGTGCCAGGGTCAGTCGACGACGTCCATTACAGGAGTCAACGTCAGACTTTCCCCATGTTGCTCAGAATGATGGATGGCATAGGGCTTACTCCATCGCGCGGCGGAGGCCACTGCTTCTTTGGGAGAAGAGGCAGGGATGGCTGCCTGTGCTCTAATTTGAGTAACAACTGAATTTTGTCAGATACTAGTTAAATCCGAGGTATGGGTGTGAAGCACTGATATGCCAGTACATTTGATTGTTGCATGTTCTAATTTTGTACCTGAACTTTTTTTAGAAAGGGTTGTATGTCAACTTAATGTGCTAGCAGAACTTATTGTGTTGTCTGTCTGTTTTCTTCACACAGCATTCAAGATATTTCCCCATCATTGATAAAGACGATGAACCATTATGTACGACTTCGTTGGTTTCAACATAGCCCTACCCGTAGCGATCCACTGCTTCCATCCTGATTGTGCCGCCTGAGTGAAATTTTTGTATGCAAGTTCAGTGTGCTATGATGTTCTATATGATTGTGTCAACTATATAAGTTTTTACTGAGCATCAGCAATGCATATGGCTGAAAGATGTATTTACGAGCATCAAACGATGGGTCTCTCTCTCTCTCTCTCTCACACACACACACACACATGCACACACGCACAAGTGGGACCTGTTGAATTATTTATTTGCTCGTGATAGCTTTTAATTAGGTTCCACTGTAATCTAACTTTTTTCTTAAGTTATTAATTGAGCTCAATGACTTCAAAAAGTTGTACAGAAGCCTTGTTTGGGCCTTTCCGGCGTCGTTGAATGTGGGCTGAGTAGCCATGTTAGGTTGTATTGTACTACACATGCCTTTTTTTTAACATCAGCAATGCAACTGGGCCGACAGTTGTACACAATATTCGGGTCAACTTGTCATTCTCCGCCCCGCTGGGCTGCAAACTTTCCTTGGAGGTATGCATTAGGCTTAACAAGAAAATGGATTTTAAGAAATAATAAGTGGGATGTATTTATAATAACTGGGCAGTAACTATAAAAAAATGCACCAAACGCATAATTAGTTTAAAATATATATTATTTTTGGAATTTGAAATTTTTAATTTCATTACTTGTTGCGCGCGCAATATTTCGTTGGATTTTAACGTAATACAAATTTATTATGAAATTATATTTAATCTGACAAGAAATTTTGAATAAAAATATTTTGGATCCCATCAAAATGTGGGAATTTTTTTGAATTTTGTTTTGAGCGGTTGTTTGAAATTATTAATCATTGTCCTGGCTAGAAGTTGGGTTGTACTTTTAACAAACTGTAAATGGGTTGTAGTAAATTCCATTAGAATTAAAAATGGGTTGTACATTCTTACAAATCGCAAATGGGCTATATGTTCTCTACCACACACTTGTGGGCCTTCTATGTTGACGCGTCCCCTAAAAAAACTAAGTTGACGCGTATGCAAGGCTTTGTCAACAACACACGGTTCTAGCAGCTGTGGCCGTTGGATGTCCATCCAACGGATGTCGTGCTTCTTCTTCAATCTCGGATATTCTTGCTTCAGCAGCCCAAAAAATGATTCCTCCCCCTGACATCTGGGGCGTGCTATTTCGGAGGCTAACCTGTGGGCCTACTAAGTTGACGCGTACCAAGGGCTTTGTCAACTTAGTCAATATAAACGATTCTAGCTGCAGTGACCGTACGATGTCCATCCAATGGTCGTAGTGCTTCTTCAACCTCTGGTCTTCTTGCTCCATCCGCCCAAAGCAGCGCCGGTCCTGTCGCGTGCTCCTACCTCCCGTGGCCGGCTGTGATGAGGCGGAGGCCTCACCGCCCCGTACTACTCCCATCGCTGGCCAGGCCATCCCTCTACTCACCCACACCCCCTGTTATTCTGCAGCGAGGAGTCAGGACCCCGACTCAATGCCACATCGATCTAGCATGTAACACCTCATATCACTTTGCGGCCTCACGCACGGTATTCCCACGGGTGTCGCCTTACCTTTGCCCGGGACCGTTTGCGCCTTTTGGCACACGTATATGATAGTGTCGCTAGCATCCATATGATAAGGAGCCCGGGCAGATATGGCTAGTCGTAAACCCAAAGTGGCACAAACTTATAGGGACAGGCATCCATGACCCAGCATCGAACATGTCGGTCATCAGCGAGTGAATCCAGGCTGTAGCACTGGGCTAGCAGGACTCCGGTGAACCGGGCTGTAGCGGGCTAACAGGACTCCGGTGGAAACGGCGGGTACACGGCGCAACAGAGCACGGGGAGAGAGGGGAGCGGCAGAGGAGCTCACAGTGAGTCAAATGGGATGGTCAGCGAGCTCGGGGAGGCACCGGAGGCAGCAAATCGACAGCGACGATCTCTGGTGGCCGACAAGGGGAACGGCGATGCTTGCAGCGTCCAGGGGCTTCCGGCGTCGGGCGTCTCGGTGAGGAGGAAGAATGGGACGAGGCGGAGCTCGTGGCCACGTCGGTGAGGCATGGGGTGACCGGTGGTCGCGGCAATGACGGGCGGCGGCGACGGCTGCGCTCGGGCATGAGAGGGAGAGGGAGCAGAGGAGGGGAAGAGCTCGAGAGAGAGTGAGGGTGGTCGGGGAGGCTGCATGGCGTGCGCGGAGGCATCCAGGGCGGCGGGGACGCAGGCAGGCAGGGAGCTCGCGTGGCGCGCGGAGCGCACGCGCGCGTCGGGCACGCGCCCTGTCCGACTGCGAGAGGACAACGATGACTGGCACAGGCCAAAGGGCTGGGCTGTGCTGGGCCAGGCCAGGTGAGTGCCAGGTAAAACTCTCTCTCTCTGCTTTCTGTTTCTGTTTTCTATTTTTATTCCTCTGTTTTGAATTAGTAAAAATGCTAATTCATTTTTAAAACTCCTGAGACAAATTGTGGACACTATTTGGTTTATTCCAACGGCCCACAAATTATACCAGAATATGTGGGGCATTCTAAAATATATATAGAATTCAAATGCCCCAATTCAAATACATTATGATTTAATTCAAAAATCCAGGAATGACCTATAGTTATATTCATCATTTTTGGCAGAGGTTTTCACCTTTATCAGAAATCATGAACATTTCCAAAGGGCATTCTGGGTCATTGAAAAAGTATTTTAGTAACCCTAGTTGGTTTGAGTGGTGCTGGGGGTTTCTGCCATCCCCATTTCAAGTTTTTGAGAAAATTAAACATGATGATATGATGATCATGCAAGGACAAGCAAAGCCTAAGCTAGGGCTATGACAACTCACCCCCACTAAACAAGAATCTCGTCCCGAGATTCAGGCGTAGGGTAAGATGAAGGGGAAACGCAACTAACGCAATCTTCACGATCCAGGTTGCACTCCAAATGAACGTTGATTCAATCACCATCTTTGACTCGATGTTTTCCTCTGAGAACGCCAACTGTCATGACAAGAAGAGGAAAGGAAAACTCTATAAGAATCAATCTTCTTGAAGACCGAACAGCTTAGGATCAGCTCATGGGGTGAGATATAAACATCTCTTGAGCTGAGACACAAGACACACATTCAGAGGGATGGGGTGTAACAGATGATGAAGGTTCACTAGGTAGGCAACAAATCCACGCTTGATCACGACGTAGTGGGGAGTTAAGTTGCCATGATACCATAGCGGAACATCCTGAAGGAGGGTGGTTCATAGACTATTACCTTAAGTGGCAAAAAGAATTACCTTTGATATAGAGATTACTGAAACTCTCTATACGAGCCTAAGGCAAATCTCGAGCGATCGTTCGAGGAAGTTCGGTAGAATGGCATACTCGGGCTAGTATGGATGATGTGGATTACCTTGTTGAGGACAACATAAGGGACAACTAAGGGGTAAATCCTGCAAAATCCCTATGGGGAGGTGGCCAACTTTCTCAATCAAGATACTACAATAACAGGTCTTCCGGTTGGGTGTGTTGGCCACGACATCCACTTTACCGGTTACAGAGAGACCAATATTATAATTCTTGGGAAACGTTCCAACCATCATATCTGCCTGAGATTCAGATCTGGTTGGTGTCAGAATAATCTAGAATCATCGAGTCTAGAAAGAAAAATGAAAGTTTACAACACAAACCGACGAGAAGATGTTGCGTGATTCTCGGGAAATGAACTACGATAGCAAGCTCCAAAACATGAGTTGGTTCTGCTACAAACATGTGAACACGTTGTCCCAGACAAACATGATCCCATGGTAGTCTTACAATAAAACACTACCGAGTTCCGGTGGGGATCCATCATCGAGGATATCGAAGTCCTTGCATAGGGTATACTCTTAAGAAGGAGCTTCTTCTCCTTGAACAAATCAATCGGTGGCTTGGTGTGCTACAGAATACATATGGAGTGGAGGTAATTAATCTACCAAACCATAGTATACTTTGCACATGTGTGACTAACTTGGGATGATTCCAAGGAAGCAACATTGACTTTATCGAATTCACGGCGGCAACTTACACCAAGTACCATGAATTAGAGGAAGTCACTTCTTTCATCCGAACATATACTTCATGAACGGAACACGAAGATAATGCTTACACAAGTTTCCAACACTAGCCTGATGTTCATCATGAATTATGGAGGAGATAAAATGTTGCTGATGGGCTCAAGAACAACTCATCCAGATTCCCATGGAGATGGAATTCCATAACTATGTGAACAAGGTGATAGTATTGGTCAGACCCAAAAGACATAATGGTGTATGCTCGAGGGAAATCCACGAGTAAGACAACATTACGAACATTGTTGGTTCTGATTTAATTTGAGGATAGCCCATACTCAAATCAAAGTTTTGGCAAGACAATAGCTCCAACAACTAGTCTCGAGGATTAATCGATGAAGATATCATCTTTCTTCAACACACACACAAAACGATATCCCTTAAAATGAACTAAGCCAGGCGAGCTTTTATCCTCCAACTCTCCAAGTTGTTGTTTGGCTTAACCAACTAGCTTAGGGGTATCCAACACGGATTCTTGGGGAAGGAGTGGTTTATTGGAAACCAACTTCATCACGAACTCAACATAGCGGTCAGGTGACAACCTGGTAATACTTCCGAGAGGATAAACAGAAAATCACGAACCACCGATATGCTACTAAGCTCGAGAACAATCTTGCTTCTGAGGCAAGATGATGTGATCAATTAAGCAAGGGATTGAAATCCTAACTCATTGATCGAAGAGTGCACCAAAAATAAGGACTAGGTAGCACGATCTGTCTTAGAATGATGATTCAAGAACCAACACGCTAAGAATGAAATTATTGTCCTTTAACTGCCAAGCAACGAGGTTGCTAGGAGTATTGATTTCACACATCACATTCCAATTGTCGGTATTCTGGTTACAATAACACGGGGACCGAGGAATGAAAAATGATGGCGAGAGTATCACTACGTCAAGAATTCACAAGAGCCGATGCAATTCTCATGAAAATCCTGACATAAAGACGGTAATACTTCAGGGTAGAACAGAATCAAAAGCTGGGTTGGCATTTTGATCTGCGGAGCACAAATATTTTGACCCAATCCTGGATATGGATGAGGTACTGGAATTTGTTTCTCCTAGCCATCCTGAATAGAATGGCTTGACGGACCACAAGAATAATAAGCATCGATAACACGAATGCACAATTACTCCTAACTATCAATTGATAGATGGAGGTCAGAAAACAACTAGAGAGGGACAACTCAAAGGAACATATAGCTTTCTGAGTTGAGGATGCATAAATTAATGTGTCGAACCAGGTTCAACAGGTTTCTTCCGGATAATCCATGCGGGGAAGGTAGGACTGGCAGGGTCACCATATAGAATGGAGAACTCTTCGAGAGTACTCTTGTTGTGATCTTTTGATCCAACAAACTTCTGCCATAAGTGGTTCATAGTATTTGGAAGAAGGAAATACCACGGACCTCGAGGATTAATGCAAAGGTTACTAATTTCCTAAAGGAACTAGCAAACACTATCAACATGAGGTAAGTGGGGTGAATCTCGGGTTCAAAACCCAGAAGTAGATTACCTACTAACTAAATGGCATCACGGGATGCTTTCGAGAATAAAGGCCAGAATCATCACACTGGGAACACATAACATGGCTAAATTACTAGGTGACTCCCTAAAACACCTAGGGTCATAATAATAGCTCCAACATATATGTCAAGGCAATAAATTACCTCAACGCACCGGTTAGTGTGCTTATTCTGACCATAAAGGACATCGGGAACAGAAAGAAAGGATTTGCAAATGCATCAGACTAATCAGAAACCTGGGATGACTCGGACAACATAACGGCTGTAAATGCCCAAAATGATTTGAGACATCCTGAAAAATGGTGGCATAACCACTTAATATCACAATATCAAGGTTCTGAGACCAGCTATGAACATACGGAAGTAGTAAAAGCTGAACTGAGATTTGAAACTAACAATTCTATAAGTCTATGGATTAGTAACACGTCATCCTGATAGATAGATGAGAACGCCTAGTTCTTAATCCCCGTAGAAGAGAAGAGGTTGACTCAGATCAGAAGGCCATGAGGTATAAGGAGTAAAAAGAGCCTTATGTTCCATCCCACAATCAATTCCCCTACATATAACTAAAGCATTTCTAGACTCAACTTCGACCAGTTTGGCTTGGTAATCCTACATGCAGTCAGGCTCTGATACCAAAGCTGTTAGGACCCCGACTCAATGCCACATTGATCTAGCATGTAATAGCTCATATCACTTTGCGGCCTCACGCACGGTATTCCCACGGGTGTCGCCTTACCTTTGCCCGGGACCGTTTGCGCCTTTTGGCACACGTATATGATAGTGTCGCTAGCATCCATATGATAAGGAGCCCGGGCTGACATGGCTAGTCGTAAACCCAAAGTGGCACAAACTTACAGGGACAGGCATCCATGACCCAGCATCGAACGTGTCGGTCATCAGCGAGTGAATCCAGGCTGTAGCACTGGGCTAGCAGGACTCCGGTGAACCGGGCTATAGCGGGCTAACAGGACTCCGGTGGAAACGGCGGGTACACGGCGCAACAGAGCACGGGGAGAGAGGGGAGCGGCAGAGGAGCTCACAGTGAGTCAAATAGGAGGGTCAGCGAGCTCGGGAAGGCACCGGAGGCAGCAAATCGACGGCGACGATCTCCGGTGGCCGACGAGGGGAACGGCGGTGCTTGCGGCATCCAGGGGCTTCCGGCGTCGGGCGGCTCGGTGAGGAGGAAGAGAGGGATGAGGCGGAGCTCGTGGCCGCGTCGGTGAGGCGTGGGGTGACCGGTGGTCGCGGCAACGACGGGCGGCGGCGACGGCTGCGCTCGGGCATGAGAAGGACAGGGAGCAGAGGAGGGGAAGAGCTCGAGAGAGAGTGAGGGGCGGTCGGGGAGGCTGCGTGGCGTGCGCGGAGGCATCCAGGGCGGCGGGGACGCAGGCAGGCAGGGAGCTCGCGTGGCGCGCCGAGCGCACGCGCGCGTCGGGCACGCGCCCTGTCTGACTGCGAGAGGACAACGATGACTGGCACAGGCCAAAGGGTTGGGCCGTGCTGGGCCAGGCAAGGTGAGCGCCAGGTAAAACTCTCTCTCTCTGCTTTTTGTTTCTGTTTTCTATTTTTATTCCTCTGTTTTGAATTAGTAAAAATGCTAATTCATTTTTAAAACTCCTGAGACAAATTGTGGACACTATTTGGTTTATTCCAACGGCCCACAAATTATACCAAAATATTTGGGGCATTCTAAAATATATATAGAATTCAAATGCCCCAATTCAAATACATTATGATTTAATTCAAAAATCCAGGAATGACCTATAGTTATATTCATCATTTTTGGCAGAGGTTTTCACCTTTATCAGAAATCATGAACATTTCCAAAGGGCATTCTGGGTCATTGAAAAAGTATTTTAGTAACCCTAGTTGGTTTTAGTGGTGCTGGGGGTTTCTGCCATCCCCATTTCAAGTTTTTGAGAAAATTAAACATGATGATATGACGATCATGCAAGGACAAGCAAAGTCTAAGCTAGGGCTGTGACACGAGGGCAGCCTCACACCACAGCCGAACCAGTGAACCCTCGTACTCCTCTCCGCGCGGGCTTCCACTGTCGTGTCTTCCCCGGCTCCGCGTCATCCCCTTCATAAGCCTCGCCATCGTCCACCGCCCTGGTGCTCTTGGCGCGGCGTGGTCAACGTGGTCAACTACCGACTTCCATCGGAAGAGTACTGTACGTGGAGAGGCTGACAGCTGGGTCCATGGCGGCCGCAAGGAAGTGCCTCCTTATTACGCGCAAAATAATTATTCCTCCACCTGACAGCAGGGACCCACCGGACGAGCCACCTTATTTTGCAAAAAAACATTTCCCCCCTGACTGCTGGGACCCACCGGACGGGTATTTCGTGAAAAAAAACGTTCCCCCTGATGTCAGGTCGGACCCACCGAAAGTGCCTCCTTATTACGCACAAAAAAATGAATACTCCCCCTGCTAGCTGGGACCCACCTTGGTGGGAGGCTGACTTGTGGGCCTACTAAGTTGACAGGGACAAAGGGCTTTGTCAACTTAGTCAATATGAACGATTCTAGCTCCAGTGATTGTACGATGTCCATCCAACGGCCATAGTGCTTCTTCAACCTCTGGTCTTCTTGCTCCAGCCACCCAAAGTAGTGCCGGTCGTGCCGCATGCTCCTGCCTCCCGTGGCTGGCTGTGCTACCGCGGAGGCCTCACCGCCCCCTACTATTCCCACCGCTGGCCAGGTTCTATGGCGACGGCAGCCTCACACCGCAGCCGAACCAGTGAACCCTCGTACTCCTCCCCGCGCGGGCTTCCACTGCCGTGTCTTCCCCGGATCCACGTCGTCCCCTTCCTAGGCCTTGCCGTCGTCCACCGCCCTGGTGCTCTCGGCCCGGCATGGTCAACATGGTCAAGGAACGACTTCCATTGGACGTGGATTGTACATGGAGAGGCTGACGGTTGGGTCCACGGCCGCAGCAAGGAAGTGCCTCCTTATTACGCAGAAAATAATGATTCCTCCGCCTGACAGCAGGGACCCACCGGACGGGCCACCATATTTCACGAAAAAAATGTTTCCCCCTGACTGCTGGGACCCACCAGCTACATCTTCGCACGCAAGGAAGTGCGTCCGGGCAAAAGAAAAAACGATTCGCCCCCCTGACTGCTGGGACCCACCAGCTACATCTTCGCACGCAAGGAAGTACCTGACAGTCGGGACCCACCTGGTCGAAGCGTACGTAGCATTGTCATTCTGGTCGCGAACATGTACGTTCATACTGGTCGATGTAGAGGCGCACATGTGTCGTAGTAGAGGCGCGCACGTGTCGTAGTAGAGGCGCGCACGTAGCATGTACACGTACGTACAACGGCTAGGGTGCAAGAAAGTAAATATGGCCACGTACGTACATACGGGCAGGGTCTCGAACGCCTACTCGTGCATACGTACGGCCAGGGCTCGTGTACATGGCTGGGTCGGACGGAGAAACAGCGTCATCGTCGTGTTCATGGGGAGCCAACCGACTGGGTCGGAACAGAATGCGTCGTCGTGTTCATCGGGAGGGCTTGGACGGAACAGGCGATGGAAACGAGGCCTGGCGTACCACAGAACGGAGGAAACGGCCTTGTGTTTGACCGGCCACATTCGAAACGGGACCCTGTTCATCGGGAGGGGTCTGGCATACCGCAAAATGTTGGAAACGGACTTGTGTTGGACCTCCTACGGTCGAAACGGGGTCCTTTTGATCGGGAGGGGTGTGGCGTACCGCAAAACGGATGAAACGGACTTGTGTTGGAGCGCTACGGTCGAAACGGGGGTCCTGTTCATCGGGAGGGGTGTGGCGTACCGCAAAACGGGACTCCACGGGATACTGTTCATCTCCACCGTCGACCTCCTCCAGCCTCCACGGGCTATTGTTCATCCACCATCGACCTCCTCCAGCCTCCACCTGTGACTATTCATCCACGGGCTCCTGTTCATCCAGCCTCCACCGCACGCTACTCCACCGGCTACTGTTCAACCACCCCTCTCCACGGGCTCCTGTTCAACCACCCCTCCACGGGCTACTATTCATCCACCCCTCCACCTTCTACTGTTCATCCAGCCCTCCACGGGGTCATCCTATTCATCCAGTCCTCCACGGGGTCCTGTTCATCCAGCCCCAACCGGCTCGATCGGTCGGGGTCCTATTCATCCACCCCCACCGCTCACTGTTC
>NC_041391.1:415991137-416008573 GCF_002162155.2 Triticum dicoccoides | reverse complement strand
AACATCGATCGGCTTCAGTTAGGAGCAGTAGCGAAGGAATCGCTCGATCGGGTTCAGTTAACATCCATTGATCGATCGCTCGGGTTCAGTAACGCGTAGCCTGCAGTGCAATCGCTTGGGTTCAGTTAGAGCCCAATGCCTCGCTCGGGTTCAGTTAGAGCCCAACGCCTCACACACGCGTGTACGTGTACGAGAGAAACGCGCATCGCTCGGCCCCCGACCACCCACCGTGACCGGGAACTCGCCGAAATTTTCCTCGCCCTCGCTTCTACCACGGCTTTTCCATCATGGATGGCCCAAAGAATGTCACGCAGTTGCGTCTCTGGCCCGGCCCTGGATGAAAAGCCCATTTTCTATCATGATTTTTTGTCATAGAAGTAGGAGCCCACCACATCTATGATGATACTGGGTTTTGTCACAATTATCGTCAGAGAAGTGTCATAAGTATGACAGAAAAAAATCGTTCGGCCCAAAATGTCACGGATGTGTCTTTTTTTTGTAGTGTTGTCACTTCGGGGTTGCCGGATCATAACACATAGTAGGTGACTAATGACTTGCAATATAGGATCAAGAACTCACATATATTCAAGAAAACATAATAGGTTCAAATCTGAAATCATGGCACTCGGGTCCTAGTGACAAGCATTAAGCATGGCAAAGTCATAGCAACATCAATCTTAGAACATAATGGATACTAGGGATCAAACCCTAACAAAACTAACTCGATTACATGGTAAATCTCATCCAACCCATCACCGTCCAACAAGCCTACGATGGGATTACTCACGCACGGCGGTGAGCATCATGAAATTGGTGATGGAGGATGGTTGATGATGACGATGGCGATGGATTCCCCTCTCCGAAGCCCTGAATGGACTCTAGATCAGCCCTCCCGAGGAAGAACGGGGCTTGGAGGCGGCTTTGTATCGTAAAACGCGATGAATCCTTCTCTCTGATTTTTTTTTCTCCCCGAAAGTGAATATATGGAGTTGGGGTTGAGGTCGGTGGAGCCTCAGGGGGCCCACGAGGCACGGGGCGCACCCTCGTGGACAGTGTGTGGGACCCCTGACGTTGATTCTTTTTCCAATATTTTTTATTAATTCCAAAAAGTTGCTCCGTGTATTTTCAGGTCATTCCGAGAACTTTTATTTCTGCACAAAAATAACACCATGACAGTTCTGCTGAAAACAACGCCAGTCCAGGTTAGTTCCGTTCAAATCATGCAAGTTAGAGTCCAAAACAAGGGCAAAAGTGTTTGGAAAAGTAGATATGTTGGGACATATCAACAAGCTCAGTGTGGCTGATGTGCAAATCTTCAAGAAGATGATGCAAGATCTCAAGGCAGAATTCAACAAGAAGCGTGAAGAAGCCAAAGGCTCTCGTGAGCGCACGAAGTACTATGCGCAGAAATGTGTGCAAGCACACAATGCAGCTGAAAAGAGGAAGGCTCTTGGGCGTCCTGGCATTGACCCCAACATGGCTGCCAAGAAAAACAAGAAGCCTACTAACACAAATCTCAACGCTCCAAGGTAGGGACAACCGAACATTGTCTTCCCTGCCAGCATGACTGGCTCGAAGCCAAAGGTCCCCTCAGCAGCTTCTGAGCAGAAGAAGACCAGGCAAGCTGAGGCTGAAGCTAGGAAGAGAAAGCTTCAAGACGCCCCTAACACTGCTCCCTCCAAGAAGAAGCTGAAGACTAAAGCTTCAAAGTCTTCACACAAAGCGCGGTTTCTGCCCTAGAACCACTAAATGTCAAACCAATCTCTGTTGCCCTACCTGCCTCAACAAACCATGAGCGTTGTCTTGTGATCCATGAGCCTACTTCCACAGAGGCTCCTGAATATGAAGAAATTCCAGGTGCTAATCCCATCACAGCTGAAGACATTGGTCATGATGACCATGTTGAAGATGATGAAGTCCTTCCTCAAATCGAACCAAATCCCATGGTATCATCGCCTGCTCCAACGAGCAGTGAATTGATCAGTATTGGCCGTCCTCTGACTCCTTGTCCTATGACGCCAATCACTCAAGATATGCCAGTGGATGATGAAGCTATTCTACGCACTCCTACAGCTCAAGTCACCACTCCGGTGCTTGAGACTCGGCAAGAAAGTCCTAAAGACTATGATTTCACAATCCCTTCACCACAGGTGTCACCTTCCTTCAGGAGGCTTCGCAAAGGTCCCAGGTCTTAGGCATCCATGTCAAGCATACCAGAAGAGGATGTGCAACCAACTGGCTCAGTAGCACGTCGAGTGTTCCATGACGCCATCCCCTCTGCGACTGCCAAAGCTGCTGAAGACATTTCGGCTGCATCAGCCGATGAAGAGAAAGAAGAAAAGAGAGAAGATACTCCCCCTGCCAGTGATCTAGTCCTACAAGCCGAGACTGTGCTTGTGCCAGACCCTCCAGTCGTTGAAGAGATGGAGGTTGAAACCAATGTGGCTACCACCAACACCACCATTGAAGCCAATGACGTTGTCATGGCTGAAGACAATGTGGAGCCCGGAGCCAATACTGCAACTGACAACATTGTGCAGAAAATCACTTCTGATGACGCCGTTCCTCCACCAAGGCCTCATACAATGGAACATGCCTTCAATCGAGGTGAGTTGGTGGCTGTCAAATGGCCTATCATGGTTCCACCCACTGCTCCCGAGCCACAATATGATTATCATGTGGAGCAGAGGCCTCAAACTTTGAAGCCAAAGCCAAGACTGCCAAGGCTTCCAAGTGCTGCAACAACATATGGCTCATTGAGTGTGCTCAACTTCAGAGAGCATAACACATTCTTCGACAGTGCCAAGAACCCATACAGGAAACCCAAGATCTCCTTTGACAGGTTTTGGAGCCGACAGCAACGAAGCTATTACTCTTACATCCTATACAACCAAGACCAGATTTTTCCTCATAAGCGTCTGGATTGTGATGCTATTGCTGGGCTGCCTTGCCTTGAAGAGGCTCTTGACTGCTTCAGAGATGTTGGGCTGCTGCCATTTGTGACGGACAAAGAGCACTGGAATGAAAAGCGTCTGCTGCAGTTTTACGCAACATTGCACATTCGAGGCTACAACAGGGATCCGAAGACTTGGATCCTTGAGTGGATGACAGGTGACGTTCATCATGAAGCCAAAGCTCAGGACATCATTGAGCTTACTTCACTACCCATTCCTGGTGAGTTGTATGAACCAGGTTGTCAGCTATATCAAAATGAACTGCAGAGCATCTTTCAGAAGCCAGAGCCCAATATGAGCCAGATGATGAGCATGATGAATCCATTGCCCCAAGATGCCGAGTACCCTAAGGAGTTCTTTGTTCAGGACCTAGAGTACTTGCCCCGCATGGTATATCACATTCTGAGGCGTACTATATGGCCTATGAAAGGCAACTCTTCTGAGGCCAAACTCGGCGGTGCCATGAAGACATTGGTCTTCTATATTGTCAATGGCATGAGATTCAATACCCAGGATTTCTTCATCCTCCAGCTTGCTGCTTCTAGCATTGATCTCTTTGGACTGAAGTTTTATGCTCCCTGGATTATGCGCCTGATAAAGCTTCATCCACTGCCGACTATCACCCTTCAGCACGCAATCACGTCATATTCTTGCGTGAAGTTGACATGTCCTATGAAGCCATCTACACTGATCCAGCAAAGGAGCCACTCCACTTGCAGAATGCTGAATATCAAAGCTTCACTCAACCTATTGATGGCATTCATGTACCAAACTCTGGTACTCCTACTTATCCTCTGGCTGGCAACTTGCATTTGCCGCATCCTGCCAATACTAAAGCCACTGCCGGCACAATTGCTCAAAGGCCTCAGAAGCATCCCCATGTCCTCAACGACTGTGAGCTTCTGGTATCTTTGCATCAAAAGCAGGATAGACATCATGAATGGCTAAAGCGCCAAATGCATAGTCTTCTGGTTGATGTCAATCGCATTCGCAACTTGGCCACCAAGAACTCTTTCGTCGCACATGAAGCCTATCGACGGTCCTGGAAGAGCCTTACATTGCTCCGCCCTGAAGATGATCTTCGCGAAGATGGCTTCACTGACAAATTCAAGTTTGAGTCCAGACCACCGCAATCTGCAAGTTGGCGTTCAACACCTTCTATTAAAAATTCTGAGTATTCATCTTCGTCTGCAACTATTATTGCGAGAGTCATCAATGACGAAGACGACGCCACTTCACCAGCATTAGCTTCTCTGCGTCAAGATTCTGCACCAGGCCCGTCTGCACCACCCAACTCCAATGTCGACCCTGCTACGCCAACATCTTCTCCACCTGGGAACGCGTAGATATTATATGTCTTCGAACCTTTTTGGTCCTTACTGACAAAAGGGGGAGAAGCATATGAGGTTGGTAGTCTTCAAGCGGGTCCATATGGGGTGGCTGCCTTATTTTTGCTAAGTGCTTGCAACTCTCGTTTTTGAAACTATTTGGCTCTTGAGTTGTAACACTTAAAGTTGATGGTTGTCTGCTACTTTTGCTGCTACTTTGTGATGCGATGATAAATTTTGCATGAAGTCATTCTGCAGATGTCCATTTCTCATTATGCATATCATTACTTTCATATATGCATGATGAATTGTCTTCATGATTGAAGATGGTCTCCACAAAGCAAAACCTGCCATGTGCATTTGCATTCAAAAGCAAAATACTATATGCACATCTTCAGGGGGAGCCTCTTCTAATCACTGAAGACAATGCTTATAAACCTAAACTTGTTGGAGAACGCAGTAATTTCAAAAAAAATCCTACGCACACGCAAGATCATGGTGATGGCATAGCAACGAGAGGGTAGAGTGTTTGTCCACGTACCCTCGTAGACCGTAAGCGGAAGCGTTAGCACAACGCGGTTGATGTAGTCGTATGTCTTCACGATCCGACCGATCCAAGCACCGAACGTACGGGGCCTCCGAGTCCAGCACACGTTCAGCTCGATGACGATCTCCGGTCTCCGATCCAGCCGAGCTCCGGAGATGAGTTCCATCAGCACGACGGCATGGTGACGATGATGATGTTCTACCGGCGCAGGGCTTCGTCTAAACTCCGCGACGATATGATCGAGGTGGAATATGGTGGAAGGGGGCACCGCACACGGCTAAGGAACGATCCGTAGATCAACTTGTGTGTCTATGGGGTGCCCCCCGCCCCCATATATAAAGGAGGGAGGGGGGAGGTGCGGCCGGCCCCCTAGGGGTGCGCCTGTAGGAGTCCTACTCCCACCGGGAGTAGGACTCCCCCCTCTTGTCTTAGTGGAGAAGGAAAGAGGGGAGGGGAAAGAGGAAAGGGGGGCGCCCCCCCCCCCTTCCTTGTCCTATTCGGACTAGGGGGGAGGGGGCGCGCGGCCTGCCCTGGCCGTCCCTCCTCTTCTCCCTCATGGCCCACTAAGGCCCATTAACCCCTGGGAGGGTTCCGGTAACCCCCCGGTGTTCCGGTAAAATCCTGATTTCACCCGGAACTATTTCGATGTCCAAACATAGGCTTCCAATATATCAATCTTTATGTCTCGACCATTTCGAGACTCCTCGTCATGCCCGTGATCACATCCGGGACTCCGAACAAACTTCAGTACATCAAAACTTATAAACTCATAATAAAACTGTCATCGTAACGTTAAGCGTGCGGACCCTACGGGTTCGAGAACTATGTAGACATGACCTAGAACCATTCTCGGTCAATAACCAATAGCGGGACCTGGATGCCCATATTGGTTCCTACATATTCTACGAAGATCTTTATCGGTCAAACCGCATAACAACATACGTTGTTCCCTTTGTCATCGGTATGTTACTTGCCCGAGATTTGATCGTCGGTATCCAATACCTAGCTCAATCTCGTTACCGGCAAGTCTCTTTACTCGTTCCGTAATACATCATCTTATAACTAACTCATTAGTTACAATACTTTCAAGGCTTAGGTGATGAGTATTACCGAGAGGGCCCAGAGATACCTCTCCGACAATCGGAGTGACAAAACCTAATCTCGAATTATGCCAACCCAACATGTACCTTCGGAAACACCTGTAGAGCACCTTTATAATCACCCAGTTACGTTGTGACGTTTGGTAGCACACAAAGTGTTCTTTCGGTAAACCGGAGTTGCACAATCTCATAGTTGCAGGAACTTTGTATAAGTCATGAAGAAAGCAATAGCAGTATACTAAACGATCAAGTGCTAGGCTAACGGAATGGGTCAAGTCAATCACATCATTCTTCTAATGATGTGATCCCATTAATCAAATGACAACTCATATCTATGGTTAGGAAACTTAACCATCTTTGATTAACGAGCTACTCAACTAGAGGCATACTAGTGACACTATGTTTGTCTATGTATTCACACATGTATTATGTTTCCGGTTAATACAATTCTAGCATGAATAATTAACATTTATCATGAAATAAGGAAATAAATAATAACTTTATTATTGCCTCTAGGGCATATTTCCTTCAGTCTCCCACTTGCACTAGAGTCAATAATCTAGTTCACATCGCCATGTGATTTAACACCAATATTCATATCTGTATATGATTAACACCCATAGTTCACATCGTCATGTGACCAACACCCAAAGGGTTTACTAGAGTCAATAATCTAGTTCACATTGCTATGTGATTAACACCCAAAGAGTACTAAGGTGTGATCATGTTTTGCTCATGAGAGAAGCTTAGTCAATGGGTCTATCACATTCAGAGTCGTATGTATTTTGCAAATATTCTATGTCTACAATGCTCTGCACGGAGCTACTCTAGCTAATTGCCCCCACTTTCAATATGTATCCAGATTGAGACTTAGAGTCATCTGGATCGGTGTAAAAGTTTGCACCTATGTAACTTTTACAACGAACTCTTTTATCACCTCCATAATCGAGAAACATCTCCTTAGTCCTCACTAAGGATATTCTTGACTGCTGTCCAGTGATCTACTATTAGATCAAAATTGTATTCCTTTGTCAAACACAGCAAGGTATACAATAGGTCTGGTTCACAGCATAGCATACTTTATAGAACCTATGACTAAGGCATAGGGAATGACTATTCATTCTTTTCTATTTTCTGCCATGGTCGGGTTTTTAGTCTTACTCAACTTCATACCTTTGCATCACAGGCAAGAACTCCTTCTTTGACTGTTCCATTTTGAACTATTTCAAAAATTTATCAAGGTATGTACTCATTGAAAAATGTTATCAAGCGTCTTGATCTATCTATATAGATCTTGATGCTCAATGTGTAAGCAGCTTCACCGAGGTCTTGCTTTGAAAAACTCTTATTCAAGTATCCTTTCATGCTATCCAGAATTTCCATATCATTTCCAATTAACAATATGTCATCCACATATAATATTAGAAATGCTACAGAGCTCCCACTCACTTTCTTGTAAATACAGACTTCTTCAAAAGTCTGTATAAAACTATATGCTTTGATCAACTCATCAAAGCGTATATTCCAACTCCGAGATGCTTGCACCAGTCCATAGATGGATCGCTGGAGCTTGCACAATTTGTTAGCACCTTTAGGATTGACAAAACCTTCTGGTTGCATCATATACAACTCTTCTTTAAGAAAACCATTAAGGAATGTAGTTTTGTTTATCCATTTGCCAGATTTCATAAAATGCGGCAATTGCTAACATGATTCAGACAAACTTAAGCATAGATACGAGTGAAAAACTCTCATCATAGTCAACACCTTGAACTTGTCGAAAACCTTTTGCGACAATTCTAGCTTTGTAGATAGTAACACTATCAGCGTCCGTCTTCCTCTTGAAGATCCATTTAATCTCAATGTCTCGCTAATCATTGGGCAAGTCAATCAAAGTCCATACTTTGTTTTCATACATGGATCTTATCTCAGATCTCATGGCCTCAAGCCATTTTGCGGAATCTGGGCTCACCCTCGCTTCTTCATAGTTCGTAGGTTCATCATGGTCTAGTAACATAACTTCCAGAACAGGATTACCGTACCACTCTGGTGCGGATCTTACTCTAGAAGACCTACGAGGTTCTGTAGTAACTTAATCTGAAGTTTCATGATCATCATCATTAACTTCCTCACTAATTTGTGTAGTAGTCACAGGAACAGATTTCTGTGATGAACTACTTTCAAATAAGGGAGCAGGTACAGTTACCTCATCAAGTTCTACTTTCCTCCCACTCACTTCTTTCGAGAGAAACTCCTTCTCTAGAAAGGATCCATTTTTTAGCAACGAATATCTTGCCTTCGGATCTGTGATAGAAGGTGTACCCAACAGTTTCCTTTGGGTATTCTATGAAGACGCACTTCTCCGATTTGGGTTTGAGCTTATCAGGATGAAACTTCTTCACATAAGCATCGCAGCCCCAAACTCTAAGAAACGACAACTTGGGTTTCTTGCTAAACCACAGTTCATATGGTGTCGTCTCAACGGATTTAGATGGTGCCCTTATAACGTGAATGCAGCTGTCTCTAATGCATAACCCCAAAACAATAGTGGTAAATCAGTAGGAGACATCATAGATCGCACCATATCCAATAAAGTGCGGTTACGACATTCGGACACACCATAACGTTGTGGTGTTCCAGGTGGCGTGAGCTGTGAAACTATTCCACATTGTTTTAATTGAAGACCAAACTCGTAACTCAAATATTCATCTCCACGATCAGATCGCAGAAACTTTATTTTCTTGTTACGATGATTTTCCACTTCACTCTGAAATTCTTTGAACCTTTCAACTATTTCAGACTTATGTTTCATCAAGTAGATATACCCATATCTTCTTAAATCATCTGTGAAGGTCAGAAAATAACGATACTCGCCACGAGCCTTAATACTCATTGGTCTGCATACATCAGTATGTATTATTTCCAACAAGTTTGTTGCTCGTTCCATTGTTCCAAAGAACGGAGTTTTAGTCATCTTGCCCAAAAGGCACGGTTCGCAAGCATCAAATGATTCATAACCAAGTGATTCCGAAAATCCATCTTTATGGAGTTTCTTCATGCGCTTTACACCGATATGACCCAAACGGCAGTGCCACAAATAAGTTGCACTATCATTATTAACTTTGCATCTTTTGGCATCAATATTATGAATATGTGTATCACTACGATCGAGATCCAATAAACTATTTTCATCGGGTGTATGACCATTGAAGGTTTTATTCATGTAAACAGAACAACAATTATTCTCTGACTTTAAATGAATAACGTATTGCAATAAAAATGATCAAATCATATTCATGCTCAACGCAAACGCTAAATAACATTTATTTAGGTTTAACACTTATCCCGAAAGTTTAGGGAGTGTGCGATGATGATCATATCAATCTTGGAACTACTTCCAACACTCATCGTCACTTCCCCTTCAACTAGTCTATGTTTATTCTGTAACTCCTGTTTCGAGTTACTAATCTTAGCAACCGAACAAGTATCAAATACTCAGGGGCTACTATAAACACTAGTAAGGCACATATCAAGAATTGTATATCAAATATACATTTGTTCACTTTGCCATCCTTCTTATCTACCAAATGTTCAGGGAATTTCCGCTTCCAGTGACCATTTCCTTTGCAGTGTAAGCACTCAGTTTCAGGCTATGGTCCAGCTTTGGGCTTCTTCTCAGGAGTGACAACTTGCTTGTCTTTCCACTTGAAGTTCCCTTTCTTTCCCTTTGCCCTTCTCTTGAAACTAGCGGTCTTGTCAATCATCAACACTTGATGCTCTTTCTTGATTTCTACCTTCGTCGATTTCAACATCACGAAGAGCTCAGGAATCGTTTTTGTCATCCCTTGCATACTATAGTTCATCACGAAGTTCTAGTAACTTAGTGATGGTGACTAGAGAATTCTGTCAATCACTATCTTATCTGGAAGATTAACTCCCACTTGATTCAAGCGATTGTAGTACCCAGACAATCTGAGCACATGCTCACTAGTTGAACGATTCTCCTCCATCTTTTAGCTATAGAACTTGTTGGAGACTTCATATCTCTCAACTCGGGTATTTGCTTGAAATATTAACTTCAATTCCTGGAACATCTCATATGGTCCATGATGTTCAAAACAACTTTGAAGTCCCGATTCTAAGCCATAAAGCATGGTGCACAAAACTATCAAGTAGTCATCATATTGAGCTAGCCAAACATTCATAACGTCTGCATCTGCTCCTGCAATAGGTCTGTCACCTAGCGGTGCATTAAGGACATAATTCTTCTGTGCAGCAATGAGGATAAACCTCAGATCGTGGATCCAATCCGCATCATTGCTACTAACATTTTTCAACACAATTTTCTCAAGGAACATATCAAAATAAACATATGAAAGCAACAACGCAAGCTATTGATCTTACAACATAATTTGCAAAATACTACCAGGACTAAGTTCATGATAAATTTAAGTTCAATTAATCATATTACTTAAGAACTCCCACTTAGACAGACATCTCTCTAGTCATCTAAGTGATCACGTGATCCAAATCAACTAAACCATAACCGATCATCACGTGAGATGGAGTAGTTTTCAATGGTGAACATCACTATGTTGATCATATCTACTATATGATTCACGCTCGAACTTTCGGTCTCCGTGCTCCGAGGCCATATCTGCATATGCTAGGCTCGTCAAGTTTAACCTGAGTATTCCGCGTGTGCAAAAACTGGCTTGCACCCGTTGTAGATGGACGTAGAGCTTATCACACTCGATCATCACGTGGTGTCTGGGCACGACGAACTTTGGCAACGGTGCATACTCAGGGAGAACACTTCTTGATAATTAGTGAGAGATCATCTTAAAATGCTACCGTCAATCAAAGCAAGAATAAGATGTATAATAGATAAACATCATATGCAATCAAAATATGTGATATGATATGGCCATGATCATCTTGCGCCTTTGATCTCCACCTCCAAAGTACTGTCATGATCTCTATTGTCACCGGCACGACACCATGATCTTCATCATCTTGATCTATATCAATGTGTCATCACATGGTTGTCTCACCAACTATTGCTCTTGCAACTATTGCTATCGTATAGCGATAAAGTAAAGCAATTATTTGGCACTTGCATCTTATGCAACAAAGAGACATCCATAGGGCTTCTGCCAGTTGCCGATAACTTCAACAAAACATGATCATCTCATACAACAACTTATATCTTATCACGTCTTGACCATATCACATCACAACATGCCCTGCAAAAATAAGTTAGACGTCCTCTACTTTGTTGTTGCAAGTTTTACGTGGTTGCTACGGGCTTAAGCAACAACCAATCTCACCTACGCATCAAAACCACAACGATAGTTTGTCAAGTTGGTGTTGTTTTAACCTTCGCAAGGACTGGGCGTAGCCACACTCGGTTCAACTAAAGTTGGAGAAACTGACACCCGCTAGCCACATGTGTGCAAAGCACGGCGGTAGAACCAGTCTCGCGTAAGCGTACGCATAATGTCGGTCCGGGCCGCTTCATCCAACAATACCGCCGAACCAAAATATGACATGCTGGTAAGCAGTATGACTTATATCGCCCACAACTCACTTGTGTTCTACTCGTGCATATAACATCAACGCATAAAACCTAGGCTCGGATGCCACTGTTGGAGAACGCAGTAATTTCAAAAAAATTCCTACGCACACGCAAGATCATGGTGATGGCATAGCAACGAGAGGGGAGAGTGTTCGTCCACGTACCCTCGTAGACCGTAAGCGGAAGCGTTAGCACAACGCGGTTGATGTAGTCGTACGTCTTCACGATCCGGCCGATCCAAGCACCGAACGTACGGGGCCTCCGAGTTCAGCACACGTTCAGCTCGATGACGATCTCCGGTCTCCGATCCAGCCGAGTTCCGGAGATGAGTTCCGTCAGCATGACGGCGTGGTGACGATGATGATGTTCTACCGGCGCAGGGCTTCGTCTAAACTCCGCGGCGATATGATCCAGGTGGAATATGGTGGAAGGGGGCACCGCACACGGCTAAGGAACGATCCGTAGATCAACTTGTGTGTCTATGGGGTGCCCCCCGCCCCCATATATAAAGGAGGGAGGGGGGAGGTGCGGCCGGCCCCCTAGGGGTGCGCCTGTAGGAGTCCTACTCCCACCGGGAGTAGGACTCCCCCCTCTTGCCTTAGTGGAGAAGGAAAGAGGGGAGGGGAAAGAGGAAAGGGGGGCGCCCCCCCCCCCTTCCTTGTCCTATTCGGACTAGGGGGAGGGGGCGCGCGGCCTGCCCTGGCCGTCCCTCCTCTTCTCCCTCATGGCCCACTAAGGCCCATTAACCCCCGGGAGGGTTCCGGTAACCCCCCGGTGTTCCGGTAAAATCCCGATTTCACCCGGAACTATTCCGATGTCCAAACATAGGCTTCCAATATATCAATCTTTATGTCTCGACCATTTCGAGACTCCTCGTCATGTCCGTGATCACATCCGGGACTCCGAACAAACTTCGGTACATCAAAACTTATAAACTCATAATAAAACTGTCATCGTAACATTAAGCGTGCGGACCCTACGGGTTCAAGAACTATGTAGACATGACCTAGAACCATTCTCGGTGAATAACCAATAGCGGGACCTGGATGCCCATATTGGTTCCTACATATTCTACGAAGATCTTTATCGGTCAAACCGCATAACAACATACGTTGTTCCCTTTGTCATCGGTATGTTACTTGCCCGAGATTTGATCGTCGGTATCCAATACCTAGTTCAATCTCGTTACCGGCAAGTCTCTTTACTCGTTCCGTAATACATCATCTTATAACTAACTCATTAGTTACAATGCTTGCAAGGCTTAGGTGATGAGTATTACTGAGAGGGCCCAGAGATACCTCTCCGACAATCGGAGTGACAAAACCTAATCTCGAATTATGCCAACGCAACATGTACCTTCGGAAACACCTATAGAGCACCTTTATAATCACCTAGTTACGTTGTGACGTTTGGTAGCACACAAAGTGTTCTTCCGGTAAACGGGAGTTGCACAATCTCATAGTTGCAGGAACTTTGTATAAGTCATGAAGAAAGCAATAGCAGTATACTAAACGATCAAGTGCTAGGCAAACGGAATGGGTCAAGTCAATCACATCATTCTTCTAATGATGTGATCCCATTAATCAAATGACAACTCATGTCTATGGTTAGGAAACTTAACCATCTTTGATTAACGAGCTAGTCAAGTAGAGGCATACTAGTGACACTATGTTTGTCTATGTATTCACACATGTATTATGTTTTCGGTTAATACAATTCTAGCATGAATAATAAACATTTATCATGAAATAAGGAAATAAATAATAACTTTATTATTTCCTCTAGGGCATATTTCCTTCAAAACTTTCACATACTTTTATCCCCGTTGAAAACTTCAACCAGTTTGTCATCAATCACCACAAAGGGGGAGATTGTAAGTGCATCTAGTGCCACCCCTAGTTGGTTTTGGAGTATTGGCGACAAACGTGGTTGAGGGACTAATGTGTTTGTGAGAATTGCAGGATAACACGGGTAGTAGTCCCTCATTGATTCGGTTTACCTACCAGAGATGACCCCTAAAAATGTGTGAAGACATTGAAGAAAATGGTGGTTCGTGAAGACATTCATGATGAAGATTATGACGTGTGAAGATATTCACTTGAAGACTATGGAGTGCGAAGACATAGCCGTTTCGTAGTTTCCTTCTTCTTTATTGAGTCATAGGAACCACCGTACTGTTAAGTGGGGTCCAAGTGAGCAAAGTCAGAGTGTCTGATGTGATTCTCAACCAAATCCTATGTCTTCGTGCGAAGACAATGAAAGCAAATCTTATCCCAAGTCAAGCTATCGCGTGTGTTTGAAATCCGACCGTTGGACACGTGTCGGTTCCTTAGTGACTGTCACGCCCAAGATGCGACCCTATCCTAAAGGAACTCCAAGGTCCCACCAAGGATAGAAGTGCATCTTGAAGACGCTTTTGCAAGGTGGATATCATTACGTCAACATTACATAATAGTGGGGATACATCCAATACATATAATGTCACATGAATACAACAATACAACATACAAGAACAACATCCGACTACGGATGAATCATAAACAGAAACTCAAACAATATCCACCCTGCTAGCCCAGGCTGCCGACCTGGAACCTATCCCCTGATCGAAGAAGAAGTAGAAGACAAACTCCAAACAAGCAAACATCCCTCTCGCGTCAAGATCATCGCATAACCTGTACCTGCAACTGTTGGTGTAGTAATCTGTGAGCCACGAGGACTCAGCAATCCCATTACCATGGGTATCAAGACTAGCAAAGCTTAATGGGAAAGGAAGGGGTAAAGTGGTGAGGTTGCAGCAGCGGCTAAGCATACATGGTGGCTAACATATGCAAATGAGAGCGAGAAGAGAAACAAAGAAACGGACGTCATCTAGTAATGATCAAGAAGGTGATCCTGAACTCCTGCTTACATCAAACATAACCCAGAAACCGTGTTCACTTCCCGGATTCCGCCGAGAAGAAACCATCACGGCTACACACACGGTTGATGCATTTTAATTCGGATCTGGTGTCAAGTTATCTACAACCGGACATTAACAAATTCCCATCTGCCACATAACCGCGGGCACGGCTCTCGAAAGTTTATACCCTGCAGGGGTGTCCCAACTTAGCCCATGATAAGCTCTCGCGATCAACGAAGGATATTCCTTCTCCCCGGGAAGACCCGATCAGTCTCGGAATCCCGGCTACAAGACATTTCGACAGTAATAAAACAAGACCAGCAAGACCTCCTGGCGTGCCGACATCCTGATAGTAGCCGCGCGTATCTCGTCTCAGGCCACGACCGGATGAGCAGTACATACAACTAGAACCAGCCCTCAAGTTTCCCCGAGGTGGCGCTGCAAGTGGCTCTAGTTTGGACCAACACTTAGACAAGCATTGGCCCGAGGGGGCTAAAATAAAGATGACCCTTGGGATGCGTGACTCCCAAGGGAAAAAGGTAATAGGTGAGGCAAATGGTAAAACCAATGTTGGGCCTTGCTGGAGGAGTCTTATTCAAAGCGAACTGTCAAGGGGGTCCCATAAATCACCCAACCGCGTTAGGGACGCAAAAACCGGGAACATAACACAGATATGACGGAAACTAGGGCGGCAAGAGTGGAACAAAACACCAGGCATAAGGCCGAGCCTTCCACCCTTTACCAAGTATATAGATGCATTAATAAAATAAAAGATATTGTGATATCCTAACATAAAATAATCCAACATGGAGCAATCTTCATCTTCACCTGCAGCTAGCAACACTATAAGAGGGGTTGAGCAAAGCGGTAACATAGGCAAGCAACGGTTTGCTAGGAAGGGTGTCAAAGGTTAGAGGTTCATCGCAATTTGGGAGGCTTGAAGAGCAAATGATAGGTAACGCGGCATAGCGATAGAACGAAGCAACTAGCATAGCAAGGATAGTAGTGAGATCCAGGGTAGCGGTCATATTGCCTGAAATCCCGCTAGGAAGAAGAACGAGTCCATGAAGAAGATGAACGGATGAAGCCGAACCAAGCGTAGACGAACGAATCCTCACGATCGCAACGAAACAGGAACTATCGAGAAGAAGCACACAACATAGTAAACACACCACACATGAACAAAGCATGATGCACAACAAGCATGATGCATGACAAAGCTACATGGAGCTACTCATGGCAATAGATGATGCAAACAAGAACAACACATCAAAGCAAGTTTAAATGAGGCCGGAAACAACATATAACAAATCCGGTAAGTCCTCATATGCAAATTTCGAAATTGGTCCAGATCTGAATAAACCTTATGTTCAAGTTGTTAAACAGCAAGTTAAGATGCACCACGATGAACTACATGAAATTCCAGTCAAGTTACATATAAAGTTCATTTAGTTCGGAGCTACGGCCTAGAAGATATGAGCAAAACAAGTTAAACATGGCATTGATGCAAAATGCATGCAAACATCAAGCAAACACACCAAAACAAGGATGCAACATGATAATATGAAACTACATGCAATTCTAAGCAAGTTTCATATAAAGCACACCCAAAACGGAGCAACGGTTCAACACATACACTATACAAGTCATAACAACAATCTGTCCAAAACAGCAACTAGGCATATTGCAAGCATCAAAACAACATGCTACAGCACCTCAACGTAAGAACAAAAGGCATGGGCATGAAGTACAGGTAAAGCATGACAAAATATGAACACTAAGCTATCTCCAGAAATCACTAGAACATGCTCAAACACACATGGAAAGATTGCAAATAATGACAGTTTCAGACTCATCAGGAAATAACATCAGGTTGCAATGTTTAGAGCAAGCAAACAACATGTTACAGGAACATATCATGGCAAACAAAGGCATGACATGAATCTACTAATTGCATAGAACAAAAGTCCCTTACTGACCATGAGCCAAAAGGGCACAGAAAATATGATGGCACCCATGTAAACATGGCAAGTTATATTACAGATTCATACATGGCAGGAACAACAATAAGTATGCATGTTGGTGAGCTTGAACCACTCACCACAGAGAAATACATGGCCTAGAAAGGCAACCAACAGTAAGAAGACATGTTCATGAAGTTAAGCATGGCAAGAACATGTTCATAGGGTGCATGGATTACTAGAAAAGCACATGGCCAAAACTGAACTTAATGTTAACAGGCTAACAGCAACATTATTTAGCAAGTTTGGAGCAAGATTACAACATGTTACAACAGACTATAAATGCAACCAGGGGCATGAATGGAAATAATAAGACATGTATAACAAAACATCCTTAGTGAACATCTCCAGATTATGCATGGAATGACTTGTGGAAGCAGGTTTACATAGCATCAAAACATAACAGAATATGTCAGAAAAACAGCAACAGCAAGTACCATACTTAACAAGCTCGATGCACTCAGCACACAACTCACAAAAATACATGGTTTGCACCTATGGAAAGATGACATATCATAGATCAAAACACATGTAGACATCAACCTCATAGGATGCACACATCAAACATGGCAAAAATGACAAATCAGCATGTTATAACAGTTCCAGCAGATTAACATCAATATGCACTCTTCCAACAGCATTTCGGGCATCAAGATGAGCTCAAATGAAAATGATGCAATGGAACGAAATGAATTACCCATCGAAGCAAACAATTTGACATATTACACGCATGAAACGGAGCAGTGTGCAGCAAGTTATGATGCGATGAACATGGCATGATTATGCAAAAATCTCAGGGACTTGGAAGATTTTCGAGGTCAACCTTAGGGCTGGATCTGGATCCGGGGCGCGGATCCCGAGGATCACCGGAGCTCCGCCGGAGATTCGTCGGGGAAGAAGAGGAAGCAGTGGTCGGGGCTTGCGGGGTTCGCCGGAGACGCGAGGAGCGCGGGATCTGGGGCGGCGCGGGCGGCGGGCACGGCCGCCGGCGACCTCGGCGCAGGGCGGC
>NC_041391.1:415972175-415990529 GCF_002162155.2 Triticum dicoccoides | reverse complement strand
CGCGGGCGCGCGGAACCAGTCGAGCGGCGGCGGGGGCGCCGGGCCGGGCGGGCCTCGCTCGGGCCCGCGCGGGTTGCGGCGAAGGACGGCGGCGGGAGGACACGTGTCGCACCCGGATTCGCCACGGGGGCGGTGGCGGACATGTCCGATGGGAGGAGAAAGCGTCCGGCGGCGCGGGGAGGAAAAGATCTAGGGTTTGGACGAAAATTTCGGGGAGAGAGGCCTATTTATAGGTAGAGGGAGCTAGGAGAGTCCAAATGAGGAGCGGTTTTCGCCCACACGATCGTGATCGAACGACCGAGAGCATGGAGGGGGTTAGGATGGGTTTTGGGCCACTTTGGAAGGGGTGTTGGCCTGCAAACAAAAGAGGCCTTTGCGGTTACCCGGTTAACCGTTGGAGTATCAAACGACCTCCAAATGGCACGAAACTTGACAGGCTGTCTACCGGTGCTATACCAAGGCCGCTTGGCAAACCTCGGCCCATTCCGAGAACATTTAATACCCGCTCACAACAAGAGACAAAAAGGGGACGCCGGAGGACATAGGAGTGCCGGATTGCAAAACGAACAACGGGGAAAATGCTCGGATGCATGAAACGAATACGAATGCGAAATGAGATGCACATGAGGACATGATATGAAATGCATAAGATGACATGGCAAAGTGCAACACGCAAGCAAATGACATGGCAACGACGGCGAATAACTGGCAGACACCTGGCGCATCGAATCCGGGGCGTTAGAACACTCCTCCACTAACAAGAGATCTCGTCCCGAGATCTTAGGACCGAGACGGAAGGGAAAAGGGATGAGGTGAAACAAGAACTCAAGAGAAGGAGCAAAGAATCGAGAGCACTCGAGAAGAAGAGAGGAACGATGAGAATGACAAGAATCGAAAGCTCATGGAATCAGATAGACTATGTAACCACTCCTGTTTGAACGAGATAAGAAATGAATAAGACTGAAAGGATTTAGGCAGCACTCCGGCTGAAAATGGAAGGAATAGAACACGAGCTCCACAAGATGGGATGGCACTTGATGAACTCTTGAAGAATGAATTAAATCATGAAGAACCATCATGAAGAACTCCGGTGACAAAAGTATGATGAGATAGAATGAAGGAAGAAAGAATAAGATTAAAGCCTTGCGTTGATTTAGATGGAGGTTCCGACGAAATGGCCGAGGAAAAATTTGAACTCCGGAAAAGAAAAGATGAAAACACTTGAAACTAGAATTTATTCATCAAGAACAAACTCCGAAGAAAGGGATTAATCACTTGGATGAAATAAGAATAACATTTATTGTATGCTTATATCCTTCATCAAATTAAATTGATGACAAGCAATGGATTTTGCATACTACTTATTCTCATTGAAAAATGATTACAGATAGAGATATAGCGCAAACTTGAGAAGGTATTCATGAATCACCGGTAGGTTGAAAAGAACGAATGGATTAATATGATAAACAAGGAAAAGAATCTTGAACGAACCACCGTAAGAATTCAGAAATGACTGGCGAAAGAGAATGAATCACCGGGAAGAATTAGGAGAACAAATATGCTTGAGGGGATTTAGATGCAAGAGGACAAAGAGATCATGAGCTGATTGAAGAATACTTGAGCGAAGCACCGGAAGAATATTGAGACGAACGAAAGAGCACAGATATCGAATAATTGGAGAACGAATCTGAAAACTTAGAACGAAGAAATCTTCCGAAAAGATGGCCTCCAGATGATCGAGAGAGAAAGCAACTCCTAAAATGCTCCGGATGGATGAAAAGAATTTGCATGACTTGAAACAATTTGATAGGATAACATCGAGCTAGCACCGCGAATCTCCGGGGAACGGACAAGATTTAGAGGAAAAACTCTTCTTCGGTCTTCAAATGGTGACGGAAAACAACACCAAAATTACTGAGATACTCCGGGAGAATGAAAAAGTGAAGAGGTTAAGCCAACAATGAAATGATTTGAAAGAGATCTTGGAGAAGGCAAGTGACTGATGGGATCCATTCTTACATCACACTTGAAAAGAATTGAGAATAACTCCGGGGAAATTAGAAGAGTCAGGTAAGATCCTGGGAAAAGACCTATGGGTTAGGGCCCACCGAAGAAAACACCGTTGGAAAGGATTGTTGAAAAGATAGATGATGCACCGGAACAATTGAAATATATGAATGAGGTGACAACCTCGAGATAATTGAATGCAAACACAAATCTTCTGAGATGTCTTCATCACTCCGGAATGATAAAATGGCGAGAGGCGAACAAGCAAAGGGAACACTTGAGTCGAGGAAAAGAATATGATCGAACCGAGAAAATTGAGTTGAAATCCACCGGAAAGAAAAAGAGATGAAGAATGTTAAACGAGACGAGACTTCACCGGTTGAAATAATTGAGGGAAGACTGAAGAGGCTCCGAGCGAATGAAATAGCTTCTCGAATAGATGCTCAGACTCCGGGAAGAAAAGGGGTGGAAGGGCGGGGAAAAAACAGGCAACTGGAAGGGGAAACCGACGAATATCTAGAGAGAAAACACTGGTTGAAATCATTGAGGAAAGAAAGCAAAGACTTCGCACGAGTAGGAAGGATACTCGATTACAGACTCTGGTTCCAAAAAGAAGAAGGGTGGGTGGGTGGGTAAAGAAAACAACTGAGGATTGAACTTGCAAAAACGGAGAGGGTCGAATCACCTTGACGAGAAATGCACCGGATGAAAAAAAAAGCTAAGAACCAACGATCGGAAAACCAACTGCGTGATCCTAAAGAAAATTTGAAAGGGAAGAGGAGTAGTTCAAAACACCTATGTCAAGATTCCTCACCAGAGCGACGAAGGGGCTGAGGAGTAAAAAGAATTCCTACTCTCTGATATAACTAGACTCCGAAAATAGTTTTCTTCTAGACTCAACAACGGCCAAACTACACGATCAAACAAGGGGGCTCCTAGGGTCAGTCGAGGCTCTGATACCAACTTGTCACGCCCAAGATGCGACCCTATCCTAAAGGAACTCGAGGGTCCCACCAAGAATAGAAGCGCATCTTGAAGACGCTTTTGCAAGGTGGATATCATTACATCAACATTACATAATAGTGGGGATACATCCAATACATACAATGTCACATGAATACAACAATACAACATACAAGAACAACATCCGACTACGGATGAATTATAAACAGAAACTCAAACAATATCCACCCTGCTAGCCCAGGCTGCCGACCTGGAACCTATCCCCTGATCGAAGAAGAAGCAGAAGAAGAACTCCAAACAAGCAAACATCGCTCTCGCGTCAAGATCATCGCATAACCTGTACCTGCAACTGTTGGTGTAGTAATCTATGAGCCACGAGGACTCAGCAATCCCATTACCATGGGTATCAAGACTAGCAAAGCTTAATGGGAAAGGAAGGGGTAAAGTGGTGAGGTTGCAGCAGCGGCTAAGCATATATGGTGGCTAACATACGCGAATGAGAGCGAGAAGAGAAACAAAGAAACGGTCGTCATCTAGTAATGATCAAGAAGGTGATCCTGAACTCCTGCTTACGTCAAACATAACCCAAAAACCGTGTTCAATTCCCGGACTCCGCCGAGAAGAGACCATCACGGCTACACACACGGTTGATGCATTTTAATTCGGATCTGGTGTCAAGTTATCTACAACCGGACATTAACAAATTCCCATCTGCCACATAACTGCGGGCACGGCTCTCGAAAGTTTATACCCTGCATGGGTGTCCCAACTTAGCCCATGCTAAGCTCTCGCAATCAATGAAGGATATTCCTTCTCCCCGGGAAGACCCGATCAGTCTCGGAATCCCGGCTACAAGACATTTCGACAATAATAAAACAAGACCAGCAAGACCTCCTGGCGTGCCGACATCCTGATAGTAGCCGCGCGTATCTCGTCTCAGGCCACGACCGGATGAGCAGTACGTACAACTAGAACCAGCCCTCAAGTTTCCCCGAGGTGGCGTTGCAAGTGGCTCTAGTTTGGACCAACACTTAGACAAGCATTGGCCCGGGGGGGCTAAAATAAAGATGACCCTTGGGATGCGCGACTCCCAAGAGAAAAAGGTAATAGGTGAGGCAAATGGTAAAACCAATGTTGGGCCTTGCTGGAGGAGTCTTATTCAAAGCGAACTGTCAAGGGGGTCCCATAAATCACCCAACCGCGTTAGGGACGCAAAAACCGGGAACATAACACCGATATGACGGAAACTAGGGCGGAAAGAGTGGAACAAAACACCAGGCATAAGGCCTAGCCTTCCACCCTTTACCAAGTATATAGATGCATTAATAAAATAAGAGATATTGTGATATCCCAACATAAACATAATCCAACATGGAGCAATCTTCATCTTCACCTGCAGCTAGCAACGCTATAAGAGGGGCTGAGCAAAGCGGTAACATAGCCAAGCAACGGTTTGCTAGGAAGGGTGTCAAAGGTTAGAGGTTCATGGCAATTTGGGAGGCTTGAAGAGCAAATGATAGGTAACGCGGCATAGCGATAGAACGAAGCAACTAGCATAGCAAGGATAGTAGTGAGATCCAGGGTAGCGGTCATCTTGCCTGAAATCCCGCTAGGAAGAAGAACGAGTCCATGAAGACGAACGGATGAAGCCGAACCAAGCATAGACGAACGAATCCTCATGATCGCAACGAAACAGGAACTATCGAGAAGAAGCACACAACATAGTAAACACACCACACATGAACAAGGCATGATGCACAACAAGCATGATGCAAAGCTACATGGAGCTACTCATGGCAAGAGATGATGCAAACAAGAACAACACATCAAAGCAAGTTTAAATAAGGTCGGAAACAACATATAACAAATCTGGTAAGTCCTCATATGCAAATTTCGAAATTGGTCCAGATCTGAATAAACCTTATGCTCAAGTTGTTAAACAGCAAGTTAAGATGCACCACGATGAACTACATGAAATTCCAGTCAAGTTACATATAAAGTTCATTTAGTTCGGAGCTACGGCCTAGAAGATATGAGCAAAACAAGTTAAACATGGCATTGATGCAAAATGCATGCAAACATCAAGAAAACACACCAAAACAAGGATGCAACATGATAATATAAAACTACATGCAATTCTAAGCAAGTTTCATATAGAGCACACCCAAAACGGAGCAACGGTTCAACACATACACTATACAAGTCATAACAACAATCTGTCCAAAACAGCAACTAGGCATATTGCAAGCATCAAAACAACATGCTACAGCACCTCAAAGTAAGAACAAAAGGCATGGGCATGAAGTACAGGTAAAGCATGACAAAAGATGAACACTGAGCTATCTCCAGAAATCACTAGAACATGCTCAAACACACATGGAAAGATTGCAAATAATAACAGTTTCAGACTCATCAGGAAATAACATCAGGTTGCAATGTTTAGAGCAAGCAACCAACATGTTACAGGAATATATCATGGCAAACAAAGGCATGACATGAATTTACTAATTTCATAGAACAAAAGTCCCTTACTGACCATGAGCCAAAAGGGCACAGCAAATATGATGGCACCCATGTAAACATGGCAAGTTATATTACAGATTCATACATGGCAGGAACAACAATAAGTATGCATGTTGGTGAGCTTGAACCACTCACCATAGAGCAATACATGGCCTGGCAAGGCAACCAACAGTAAGAAGACATGTTCATGAAGCTAAGCATGGCAAGAACAAGTTCATAGGGTGCATGGATTACTAGAAAAGCACATGGCCAAAACTGAACTTAATGTTAACAGGCTGACAGCAACATTATTTAGCAAGTTTGGAGCAAGATTACAACATGTTACAGCAGACTATAAATGCAACCAGGGGCATGAATGGATAGAACAAGACATGTATAACAATACATCCTTAGTGAACATCTCCAGATTATGCATGGAATGACTTGTGGAAGCAGGTTTACATAGCATCAAAACATAACAGAATCTGTCAGGAAAACAGCAACAGCAAGTACCATACTTAACAAGCTCGATGCACTCAGCACACAACTCACAAAAATACATGGTTTGCACCTCTGGAAAGATGACATATCATAGATCAAAATACATGTAGACATCAACCTCATAGGATGCACACATCAAACATGGCAAAAATGACAAATCAGCATGTTATAACAGTTCCAGCAGATTAACATCAACATGCACTCTTCCAACAGCATTTCGGGCATCAAGATGAGCTCAAATGAAAATGATGCAATGGAACGAAATGAATTACTCGTCGAGACGAACAATTTGACATATTACATGCATGAAACGGAGCAGTAGGGAGCAAGTTAGACGCGATGAACCTGGCATGATTATGCAAAAATCTCAAGGACTTAGAAGATTTTCGAGGTCAACCTTAGGGCTGGATCTGGATCCGGGGCGCGGATCTTGAGGATCGCCGGAGCTTGCGGGGTTCACCGGAGACGCGAGGAGCACGGGATCTGGGGCGGCGCGGGCGGCGGGCACGGCCGCCGGCGACCTCAGCGCAGGGCGGCGGGGTCGGGGTTGGGGAAGACGGGAGAAGGTGGCGCGCGGTCCGGCCGGAGGCTCGGCGGCGGAGGGGCGGCGCCGGTCGGGGCGCGGAGTCGGCGGCGGCTCCCGAGCACGGGGAGGCGTGCGAAGGCGGGTGCCTCGGGACGCCGGCGGCGAAGGAGCACGGCGGGGACTGCACGGCGAGGACGGCGGCCGGCGGGGAGGCGCCGGCAGGGCGGCGGCGGAGGCGAGGGCCCGAGGCGCGGGCGCGGGGAACCAGTCGAGCGGCGGCGGGGGCGCCTGGCCGGGCGGGCCTCGCTCGGGTCCCGGCGGGCCCGCGCGGGTGGCGGCGAAGGACGGCGGCGGGAGGACACGTGTCGCGCCCGGATTCTCCACGGGGGCGGTGGCGGACATGTCCGGTGGGAGGAGAAAGTGTCCGGCGGCGCGGGGAGGAAAAGATCTAGGGTTTGGACGAAAATTTCGGGGAGAGAGGCCTATTTATAGGTAGAGGGAGCTAGGAGAGTCCAAATGAGGAGCGGTTTTCGCCCGCACGATCGTGATCGAACGACCGAGAGCATGGAGGGGGTTAGGATGGGTTTTGTACCACTTTGGAAGGGGTGTTGGGCTGCAAACAAAAGAGGCCTTTGCGGTTACCCGGTTAACCGTTGGAGTATCAAACGACCTCCAAATGGCACGAAACTTGACAGGCGGTCTACCGGTGCTATACCAAGGCCGCTTGGCAAACCTCGGTCCATTCCGAGAACATTTAATACCCGCTCACAACGAGAGACATAAAGGGGACGCCGGAGGACATAGGAGTGCCGGATTGCAAAACGGACAACGGGGAAAATGCTCGGATGCATGAAATGAACACGAATGCGAAATGAGATGCACATGACGACATGATATGAAATGCATAAGATGACATGGCAAAGTGCAACACGCAAGCAAATGACATGGCAACGACGGCGAATGACTGGCAGACACCTGGCGCATCGAATCCGGGGCGTTACAGTGACCCAGGGTCATTTTAGACATATCAGATCGGGTTGCCTTGTGGCTATAAATATCCCACCCCCTACACCATAAATTGGTGGCTGCTCAGAGTTAAGTGCACGACTTTTGTTGTTTGAGAGCAACCCACCTCCGAAGCATTTGAGAGAGAGATCCTTGCGAGGACAAAGCCCAAAACACCCAGAGCCAAAGAGTGTTAGGCATCACTGAAGTCTTTCTGTCCGCGTGATCTGAAGACTTGTTACACTTGTGGACTGTGAATCCTCCAGCCGGTTAGGCGTCGCGTTCTGAGCATCCAAGAGTCATTGTGGATCGCCGGTGAATGAAGTTTGTGAAGGTTTGGAAGTCTACCTTGAAGACATACCAGAGTGATTGGGCGAGTATTGGGTGTCCTTAACTCAAGGGGAATAAGGTGAAGACACGGTCTTCTGAGTTCAATCTCAGCCTCCCTAACTAGACGCAGTTGTCACATCAACTGGAACTGGTCTATCAAATCCTTGTCTTCACCAAACTACTGGTTCTATCCACTACTCTCCTTACTTTTCAGTTTGTCTTCGTGAAGTCATTGCTTGCCTGCCTGATTCATTTGGCTTCATTGTGTGAGGACTTCTATCTGTTTGGCTTCATACTGTCTTCCATTCTGATCCTGCCTACCTAGTTGCTGATAGTTTTTGTGCTTTCTCTGTACTGCTTGCTTGACTATTGCTTGCCTAGTGTAGTTTACATTCCGCTGCATATCATATAGGATTCAGTATTGCCTGTTTGTCTTCATAAAAATCGCCTATTCACCTCCATCTGGTCGATAACTAGCACTTTCAATGTGTGGAGTAATAGTAGTAGATGCAGGCAGGAGTCGGTCCACTAATCTTGAATGTGATGCCTATATATTGATCATTGCCTTGGATATCATCATAATTATTCGATCTTCTATCGATTGACCAACAGTAATTTGTTTACCCACCGTATGATATTTTCTCGAGAGAAGCCACTAGTGAAATCTACGGCCCCGGGTCTATCTTTTATCATATTGCTTTCAGATCTATTTTTCAGCACATTTGTTTTCAGATCTATTATTCCAAAAACCCAAAAATACCTTGTTGCACTTTTTCTTTACTTATTTTATTTTGTGTTTTATTCAGATTTATTTATCCAAACACATACAGACCAATCTATCTTTTTATCGGGAGGGATTGACAACCCCTCTTATGCGTTGGGTTGCGAGGATTTGTTCTTTGTGTGCAGGTACCGTTTACATAGTGTTGCTTGGTTCTCCTACTGGATTGATACCTTGATTTCAGAACTGGGGGAAATACCTACCATAGCTGTGTTGTACTGCATCATCCCTTCCTATTTGGGGAAATACCAACGCAGTTTCAAGCCGCATCAAGAACATATTGTTGATCTTGATAACCCACCTCCTAAGAATAAAGGATATGATAAAAGTGATTTCATTGCTAGAAAACATGGTAAAGAAAGAGAACCAGGGGTTAAAAAACCCATGCCTTTTCCTAGTAAGCCTCCAAAAAATAAGGATGAGGAGGATTTTGAGCGCTTTGTTGAGATGCTTAGACCCATCTTTTTGCACTTGCGTTTGAGTGATATCTGAAAATGTCTCCTTATGCTAAGTACATGAAAGATATTGTCACTAATGAAAGAAAGATACCTGAAGCTGAAATTTCCACCATGCTTGCAAATTATTCATTTAAGGAAGGAGTACCTAAGAATCTAGGAGATCCAGGAATACCAACTATACCATGCTTCATTAAAAGAAACTATGTTAAAACTGTTTTATGTGATCTAGGAGCCGGTGTTAGTGTTATGCCTTTCTATTTGTATCGCAGACTTGATTTGATTAAGTTGACACCCACTGAAATCGCTTTGCAAATGCCTAATAAATCAACTGCTATACCCATCGGTATTTGTGAGGGTGTACATGTCATAGTTGCAAATGTTACTATCTTAACAGAATTTGTTATACATGATATGCCCGAGGACGACAGTATGTTGATTATCCTTGGTAGACCCTTTTTTAATATTGCAGGGGCTGTTATTAATTGCAACAAAAGCAAGGTTACTTTTCATGTTAATAGTAATGAGCATACGGTATATTTTCCAAGGAAACAAAGTTCAGTGAATAGTATCAACTCTATTGAAAAAATTGTGACAATTACTATTGGAGGTTTTGAATTCCCTATTCCATCCGTCAAAAAGAAATATGAAATCCTTATTTTTGGGGATATGCATATCCCCGTTGAGGTAACTTAGCGTTATGCTAAATTTCTTCGGTTTCATGTTACTTGGAAATAGTTTGTGAATAAGACTTGATCAACCCTATTAATGGATTCTTTTTTTAGGGGAATGTGGTCGATGAATTTATTAAGCACAACCTAATATGCCTACTATTTTCTCTCTGTTATTTAAATTTTAATGAAGTAGAATGCCATGATTATCATGATTCCTGAATTATCCATGCAATAAAAAATGTCCCAAAAATAAAAGTTCCCGGAATGACCTGAAAATTTAGTATGATTTTTCTACAATATTTATGATTTTTTGGCACTGAACACACCCTGTGAGCCACGAGCTCATAGGGCGTGCCTAGTGAGCTTGTGGGTCCCACAGGGCCCCCCTCACTTATTCCTCTAGCCTATTGCCTTCTCCTTCCTCCAGAAAAAATCACCATTGCCTCATCCTCATATCCTGTGTTCTTGCTCATTTTCGTGTGATTTTCGATCTCCTTGCTCGAAGCTTCGTTTTCGAAATTGTTTTGGGGGATCGCTCCAACTCCTCCGTTGGTCCAATTAATTTTTGTTCTAGAGCTTTATGTTTTGCAAATCTTGCTACTGTTGGTGACCATGTATATGAGCTTGCATTTTGAATTTGTATGGTTGAAAGTAGTTTTGAAGCATGATATAGCCTCTAGACACTTGTGGGAGTAGTTGCTATCAATTTTGTTAAGTTTAGTTCACTTTTATTTTGAGGACTAAAAATTTCAGAAATTTTCTCAGAGAAAAAGAAAATGATTAGGAAGATATTCCATGGCGTTTCTTCGAGCAACAGCTCCTCAAGGGTTGCAATACATGAGTCGGATCTCGAACCACCACGAGATGCTCTCGTGCAACCATGTGATGGCCATCCGATGCCTTCATGATATGAGCCGATATCAAAGAAGAGTTAGATATGTGCGTGCAATATGCCGAGTTGACAGACTTCTTATCAGATAAGTGTCTGCAATATCATGATCTAACTGATTCCTTTGTGCGGAAATTCAAGTATATCTCACCGCTCCTCTCATGATGTTATGTTTGACATTTATGATAAATTCTTTTGCATGCCTTAAACCTCTTAAAGCATTCGCACGGGATCATACACCAAAGAAGAGGACACATTGATTTGCGAGAGTTGGATTGAGATAGGCCAAGATCCCAAGATCGGTGCCAAGCAAAAAGGATCCCTTTTTTGGACGAGAGTTCATACAACCTTTCATGAATGGAGGAAGTTTGCGCCATACAAGTTTGCGAGCAACCGTGGCATCAACTCAATCCAAAAGAGATGTGGGTTCATTCAACAAGAATGCAACAAGTATTGTGCCGCACTTGAGAGCGTTGAAGCCCGTCCCGTGAGTGTCCTAGGTGTGTGTGACTTGGTATGACCTCTCCTATTTCATTGATATGCCATGTTCATCTTTGTTGCATCTTGTGCCCTTTCCTATTACATTTGTGGCCTTCTCTTTGATTGTGTAGGCATTCCAATCTTTAGAAGCCTTCAAGGCCCAAATAAGAACAAGCCATGCACTCTCATTCATTGTTGGCCGTTCATCAAAGATTGCCACAAGTTCAAAGATCAATATGCCGCTCTAAAGAAGAAAGGAGGGTCGGTGGCCGTGGCTGGGATTGGAGATGTGGTGAAGAGGACGAGAGGAAAGACCAACTCGAAGGTTGACGAGAAGCGTGATGTGGCATCTATCGCCTTGCAAGAAACTTTGCACGACATGATGACTCAAAAGAAAGTGCGGGACGAGAGGAAGCGCTAAGGAATGGAGGACCAAATGAAGATATACTTGGAGCTCCAAACGAAGACGCTTGACATGGAGAAGGCCGACAAGAGGAGGAAGCTCGACATGGAGGAGGTCGTCCAAACGAAGAAGCTCACAATCGAGGCCACTAATGCCGCCACTAAGGCAAAAGAGGTGGCGCTAGCAATCATGGGCGTGGACTTGACCAACATGTCCGCAAAGAGTAGAAGTTGGTTCGAGAGCCGGCAAAAGGAGATGTTCGACCGAGACGACATGAACTAGGGAAGACTCAGCCGTGGACTATGGCCGTTCTTTCTGAAAGCTGGCAAGTGTGTCGGTCGCTGGCTTTGTTGCTGGCGAGAAAACTTGGGGGGGTCATTTTTGAAGGCCGGCAAGGGTGTCGGTCGCTGGCTTTGTTGCCGGCGTGATCATTTTTTAGGTTGGCATATGTATGCCACTAGCACTGTAGCATGCATGAACTATGCATTGCTGTTGGCATGAACTACGGACGCGGTGGAAAATTTCATTTGCAAAAAAATTCAGGAGGACAAAACAGACGTATTTTTGGGGTCGTGCGTTGGAGATGGCCTTAGAGCATCTACAACTGGGCGCCTCAAATCTGCCTCATAAGCCCGGGCAGGCCGCCTGGTCACTGTCCGATCACGATTTTTTGACCCAAACGACCCCACAAACGGCCCTCAAATGCCCAGGCTGACCGGCACCCCTCATATCCAGCCCAAATATGGGGCGGGGCGCGGGCGCGCCCATCACGTCTGACCCGACCCATGCTGGCCCACTTGACCCCACATAAATTCCTCCCCGTCCACTCGTGGAACCAAACCCTAGCCACTTCACCCCCCCCCCCACTCCCCTCTGCCACCCAACCTCGTTTCTGGCTCCTGGCGTCTCCGACATGGCGGGAAGTGGATCTGAATCCTTCACCTCCAGATCCGTCGACTCCGAGCTCATCCCACGCGGCCCCGAGGAGATGGTCGTCCGGCTTGTGCTCCGCCGCGCCCGGGAGGAGGCCCGTGCACGGCTGCGCTCAGACTCCTTCCATCGATAATTCATTTGCGTCCGCCCAAATGGCGCATGGGTCTGGCGCTAGGCCAGCTGTAACTGCCTCGCCGGAGGTTGTGCGGTCCGTCTGGCGTTCGAACACGTTGGCGGACGTGCAACCCCTCCGTTGGCGTGCCGAGCATCAGAACGCACCATGGGCCTCGTCCGACGAGAACATGGCATGGGTTGCCCGCCGTGCACGGCATCGGGCGCGGGAGGCAACGGCAGCCCTCGCGGCGGCGGACGTCGACGAGGCGGAGTCGCATTCTCCGACGCCCCGTATGGTGCATCAGTCCGGACGCCGTAACCGCATCATGGTGGACGTCGGCGGCTCGTCCCCGGACGGATCTGTCATCGATCTGACGTCCATTGGCACCCAACGGGTTCCGGGCTCCGACGAGGAAGAGTAGGGCATGGGAGACGACGGCGCCTTGAGTCCCGTGAGCCGGCTCATGTCCCATGCCCTACTCTACCTTGCTGGCGACCAGGCCAACACTCTGAGGAGCGCAACCGGCCGCCAGACATGGCCACGACGACCAGACGAACTCCGCTTAAAGATCGCTATGTTGCATGTAATACTATGGAGTTGTGGTTTCTAATTTGAGGTATCCGGATGTGGATTGCATTTTTTGAGGCGTGACTGGTCACTATCCGCGGACGTGACCGGGCACGCCTGCGGGCGTTTGAGGGGTCGAATTACGGCACGTCATCTGCATGCCCGGACCTGCGTGGTATAAATCCTCTCCCGGTTGAACGAAGCACTTTGCCTGATAGAAAAAAAATTGTTCATTTTCTTACTACTTCCTCTGTTTCGAAATAGATGACTCAACTTTATACTAACTATATACTAAAGTTAGTATAAAGTTGAGTCATCTATTTTGGAACGGAGAGAATATATTAAGAGACATCCATTTGAGCGACATACATTTGACGTTTGACGGAGAGTAGTAGATAGATATACACGAAAGATATTCCACTAGAAAAAAAGAGGAAGAAGGCGGAAATACGGTGTAGGTGGAATTTAGCGGAAGGGTTGATAAAGGTCCAAACGCGGCGTTGGATCGAGGAGACGAATTAGCCCTAAACATCGATCATTGCGGCCCCGATACGCAATTAGTGTTATTCTTGGCACCTTTCGGGGGTATGGCGCCAAAAAACACTAAAAACAGAAGCTAATTAGGCCGAGACGTAGACGAAAATGATTACTGGTATTTCGGTAGGGATTGCTCCGACCCGAGGTGTGGCAACTTTTGGCACGAAAATGAGTGTAGCGCATTATAATGATCATGTTTGCTGTGGCTTAAGCCAAGTGTGTGGATCCGGCCAATGAGTCCAGATAGCGATGGATGGATGGATACGGCTGGTGAGTGAAGGTTGCACGAAGCAGCGTGTGTGTAAACTATGCTTAACTTAGTTGTTAGTACTTCCAGTATACAAATGTACTACATATTAGTTGTATATAGTACTACTGTGTGTGGCGGAGTCTACCGTTTCTTTTTTACAGCCGTGTGCTGTGTGCTGTGTCTCTCTCCCTCTCGGAAGGGGCACCTGTCAGATCTAAAGCGATCCTCCATTAGCAGGGCATTAACCACTGCATGTACATAAAGTAAGTAATCCTACTTGGCAATAGAATACGTACAGGGAATATTTAAGTATCTGTCTACTTGGATCTTGGAATTAGGGAGTCACCCGTGGAGTACTACTACGCTATTTTGTGCGTGTGTGTTTTCTTACTCCTATGTCCTGCCAATGGTATAATAATAAACAAATAAAAGTCAAAACGGGAGTATCGTTTTCATAACAATTGACAATATCGCTCGAGCATTTAAGGGCCTGTTTGGATCGGATCGCACGGATAGAAGAAAAATATAGAAATTTTGACAGAAGTCCACGCAGAAACAGTTCTTCTCAATTGTGCAAGCGCAACTTAATTGTGAAACTATACATTGTTGATCACATTCACATGCCACTTGTGCATCGGTGGTGGTTTCATACAAGAGGAAAACACATTTGCGTGGACTCTAACTCGAGACCACATCGTATCAAGCAAAGTTCGGTATGATGTGGGAAATCCATATCTCCATCATCATTTGCTACAAGCTACTCTCTCTGTAAACTAATATAAAAACGTTCAGGTCACTACTATAGTATTTTAAACGCTTTTATATTAGTTTACGGAAGGAGTATTGTATAAACCGGTCATGACAGGCTCGTGCTCAGCCACATATGAGGAAAGTTGAGGTGAATTCATTTTCTTCTTTTTTTGCTGGGAGAAGCGAATTCAATATTTTCTTCTTTTTTTGCTGGGAGAAGCGAATTCAACCCAGGAAAAAGGGAACCAATTTTCCACCAGGAAGTGGCAGGCATGCAGACAAATCGGTCGCCATCCAAATCCACAAGTGGCAGCGACGGGTCAGTCCAATAACCCCAATCAAAAAGGCTAGCGTAGATATTATAGGGCGTGTTTGATTCAAGTTTTAAACAGTAGTTGTATTGCATACACTTCTCAACCCAGCATGGTTAAGCAAAAACAGCCACAAATGCGTCATCTGCAAGTTGTTTGGTTGCCTGCATCGAGGGTCACTGCATTAGGTAATATGCAAGTGCACTTTGTTTGGTTGCCTGCATTAGCGCAAGCGGCACATGAACACGGTATTTGGTTGCCCGCATGGGGCATGATTAAGAGCTAGCACTTGCACTTAGCGCACAGGGTTAAGAGCTAGCATTTGCACTTAGCACATAGGGTTAAGAGCTAGCAGAGGGAGGGGGAGAAGAAATGCAGTGTGCGCCGGACCATGGCGACTGCGGTGGATAGTGGCTGTGGCGCCGTGTCCGACATGACGAGCATGGAGTCGTCGATGAGCGACCCCGTCGGCGGCACGGCGAGCGACACCGTCGACGAACTAGTTGCGATGCTCTCGCAAAGACAGTCGACAGAGGAGGAAAATGTAGTGCTCGCACCATGGTATCGTCAGTGCAGTGGACGAGAGAGGAGGCCGAGATAATCGATGCCGGAAACGACTCCAGTGTAGTAGTGCGAGAGAGAGGAGGTGAAGATGATCAACCCCGTCGGCGGCGCGGCGAAATGCAGTGTGCGCGGAGGCAGAGGAGACAAAAAAGTAGTGTGCGCGTCATTGCAGTAGGAGGATGACTGAGAGTAGGCCGAGATGAGCGACGCCGGAAACGAGTGTAGTAGCACACGAGCAAGGAGTTCAAGGGGAAGGGGGTTCGGCGTCGAGAGGGACGAATAGGAGGGCTCTGAGCAAAGGACAGAGGAGCTCGACATGGCGGCGTCAGTGCAGTAGACTGTTGTCCAAAGAGAGATGAAGCTACGATCGTCGAAACCAAAAACTTACAACACGAATGTTGTGAGGAACTGCGAGATTAGGCTGCTGGTCAAAGGAAATTTCAAATGATCGATCGTGCGCGACAAATCTGACAAAATTCATCCAGAATAGCTCCAAACGGGAACACAAGATTAAGAACTTACGGCCGACGAAACTACGAACCGATCGCCTGAATGGAACCGTAGCATCGAGGTGTACCTCGAACCAAAGCACCGATGTGTAGATCAAAGGGGCAGGAGATTAGGGAGGAGCCAGGGGCAACCAAACAGCCCGTTCCCTTCCTGCGCGGGCCTGGTTGGGCCTCATGCAGGCAACCAAACACGCCCCTAGCTACAAGGATGACCTCCTTGTGAGCTGAGAGAAAGTACTACCTCCGCAAAGAAATATAAGATTGTTTAGATCACTATAAAGTAGTGACGTAGTGATCTAAACAATCTTACATTTCTTTAGAGGGAGAACCAAACATAATAAATAACACAGAAATCATGTCCTTTTGTTGATCTTATCCTCCACTCGTTTACAAGACCCAGGAAAGAAGATATGAAGCAGATTCAGAACTGTATGATAATACACTTCTAAACTGCCTTGAGTTACAGCGCTTACTAGGTCATATCTGGTGTGGTCTGATTCTTTCAACATACAGCTGCCCAAAGGTAAAAGAAATAGGAGCAGAAAAGGATGACTACTTTAGCACAAGACATCGATTAATTTAACCACACTCTGGAAGAGGTCTGGAGCGACCATAGTGGAGGTTGAGATCATCGCCGCTTGTATAAGCAAGGTTTCAACTGGGGCCATTCAATGTTTTTCGCCACCTTGCTCTTTTCCTGTGGAGACAAGTCAAACCGCAACATCAGTTCAGCGTTAAAATATATTTTGACTATGTCAATGATGCAATTGTTAATTGTCACTCAGGCGGAGGTAGGAAACAGGGAGACCAACCTTTTTCCTGAAATAAAACAGGACAAACATTTTGTTCTTCTCATCCTGCAGAAAGGAACCAATTAGCAACTGAGAAGTACCCGAGTAATCTTCTCTTTTCATATATTTTATGTATGGTCATGTCATTATGTCAATACAAAAACAAACTATATATGTACATCACTACACCGGTATGTCAAAAGGATCCAAAGTCCAACCAAAAGCAAGAACCCGTCATGTGGACTTTCAAACATGGAACACAGAAAAAGATGCATCAATGGGAACATTTCAAACCCATAACCGCGTACAAGATCCACACTCGGCTCAAAGAACAGATTAGTTTCTGAAGCACGTCCTAAGGATGCATAATTAAAGCTGTGACATCCATATCTCTTATTGTCCATTATTTAGTCAATGCACTAAGCAACATTGCCACTCCAAATACTGCAGCTTGTGTACCCTAATATACAGAAAACCAGAATTCAGTATGGAGCACGTGATAATTCAGTTTTCAAGGATATGCAAGCCTTTGGAATGATCTTTCACTCCAGTTATTTCAGCATAATAAGAAACTAGGTTGGTCTATGTTCTTCAAAGTTTTAAACACAAACAGCACACACACGACAATTTTGTCTTTTTGATATCAAGTTAATTTTCAACACAAATCTGTACCAATATAAAAATATCCAAAGGGGCAGATCCAACAGATCTCGGCCATCCATTCGTGTTAATCCAAATAGTTCTTATTGTCTAATGGTGAGCGACTAAACACGTTTAGCGCTAAACAATTCTTTCTCTTCCTGATGATTCCCTTCCTTTGGCACGAAAGTAAAGGAACTGCCCACGTCAAAAAAGAAAGAAAGGAAAGGAATTGTCGCACCGTCGCTCCGCCCCCAATCGCCTCGAGCCGCCTCACCTTCACGACGCCACCCCCATCCCCTCGAGCCGCCGCACCTTGAAGGACACCCGTCACATCGCCGTGTCACCCCATCGCCTCGCCTCGGCCGTCGGCGACGACACCGCCTGGCCGGCTGTCAGGGATGGCGCCTCCTCCTACACCTCCTGGCTGGCTATCAGGGACGGCGCATCCTCCTACAGCAGGCCGTCAGGAAGCCGCCCCCTAAACCGCCTAGTCGGCCGTCAGGGACGCCTCATGTTCCCCCGTGTTACTCGTCGTCCATCCGCGCGGCGCCGCGGACAACTGCGCCACTAGCTTCACGTCCTCGACATCCTCCAACCGGATCTTTTGATCTCCTTCTCGGTGCGGAGAATGGCGAGCAAGAGCGGCAGCGGTGGTCTCCCTGTTCGGCTCTCACTCTATCTGTCATGCTCGGTGCCCTTCCGTGGTCGACATCGGGCATGTGCCGGCCGACGCCGTCCCCGCGGGTTCTGGGCCTTCCACATGCTGCATCTGCCCCGCCGGGAACCAACGCAGGCTCAAGCGACGACCATGGCCAGTGGATCTCTCATTGCGTGAAGTTTGGCCAGTTACATGCCCTTGCCACGCGCCA
>NC_041391.1:415971409-415971964 GCF_002162155.2 Triticum dicoccoides | reverse complement strand
CCCCTCCATGTGCTATCATGTTGATCTGATGTATTTTTCTGTTCGGATGTGTGATCTGAATCTGATCCACTGTTAAAAATATCGGCCGATATTTAAGTTAATCGGCCAGTTTATCCTGATTCAGTAGGTCACAGATTCGATAACAGCTTATCCTTGGAGTTAACTGGTCAAGCCAATTAACTGGTTGTCAGGCCGATTTATCCCACTGGCCCGATTAACTGGAGAGAGAAACTTGGGCCCAATTTTTTTGGCCCATTCCCTCCTTTTTCCAGATCTGGGTGTTTTAGGTCACAGCCCGTTCCCTCTCTCACTCTCCCCTCCCTCGTTCCCCCGTTCCCGTTCCCTCGTTGGAGGCTGGAGAAGCCGCCGCCGCCGCCCCTCTCCGAGCTTCCTCCTGCTCAAGCTCGCCGCCCCTCCCTCTCTCGAAGACCAGCAGTAGCAGCATCGCCACCCCTCCCTCTCTCCGAGACCAGCAGTAGCAGCATCGCCACCCCTCCCTCTCTCCAAGACCAGCAGCAGCACCGCCACCCCTCCCTCTCTCCGAGACCAGCAGCA
>NC_041391.1:415969979-415971242 GCF_002162155.2 Triticum dicoccoides | reverse complement strand
AGCAGCAGCAGCACGGCTCCAGGTTGCCGCCCCCTCCCTCTCTCCATGACCAACAGCAGCAGCACGGCTCCAGGTCGCCGCCCCCTCCCCCTCCCTCTCTCCGAGACCACCACCAGCAGCAGCAGCAGCACAATAGCATATTTAGGCATTTAGTACATTGCATGTTCCTATGTAGCTAAGATATATAGATATGGCCCTAATTAACCTACCGATAAATGGGTTACCGATAAATTCAGTTAATAGGCCGATTCCCCGATTAATCCCTACTCCTCACCCGACCGAGCAGCTACAAGCTACCGATATCCTGAACATTGATCTGATCAGACTCGCATTTTCAGCTAATTAGCAATTTAAGAGGTGTAGATCGTCTACCTGTGCATTTGTTCTCAGAATGATGAAGGGAACTGCAGAGTATTGTCCATATGGAAAAACCAAGTCAATGTGATTAATCAAGTACATTCACAAGCAGTCCGGTATACAACTGATCTTCCTATTATCATGTAGATACTTATTACCTCATTTTGCCTTACTGTAAAGGTGTGTACTGATGATCTTTTTAGATGTTACTTATATATGAAAAGGCACAAAAGTAGCATAGATAGTAGTACTGCAAATCATGAAGTTGTTGCTATGCTGAAGCTATTTTTTCTGAACCTGAGGTGACAAGATCAAGATGTAGGATCTTTGCTGGTTGCAACCAGCCCCATATTTTATTTATTTTTTTGAAGTTACCAGCCCCATTTGAGAGGTCCATATTGGTGAAGGAAAATTGATAGCTCATTGCTCAGGTCTCATGCTTTTTAGAAGATTGTCAGCGATGTGAGTCCAATAAATTCAGAGATGGCATATTTATCGTACATAACTTATGGTAATCTGGGGAAAAAAATACATCATGACAACTAGCCATTGGTAAGTCTCTGTGCTCTGGTTTTTTCCCTTCTACTAGGCATCAAGGTTAGTAAAATATCTTCATGCTTCTCCATTCATACTAGAGTTACTAAAAGATTAAGTTAACATTATTTATTTCACTTTTGTGTATAACCATTATGCACACAATAGTGGGTTGGATGATTGATTTCCCTGGAATTTGCGCGTACTGAAATCATGGCTGATGCAAAGTTAATTTACAGTTTTCTTTTGTTGCTATTAAATGTTATGAAGTGAGCCTATATTCCATCGGGCCAACAGGCCAGCACATATACATTTAGGGAAATAAGCAAAGAAGCCCCTATACAATATGATAACTACACACACAGCACAACC
>NC_041391.1:415910916-415969696 GCF_002162155.2 Triticum dicoccoides | reverse complement strand
TTGGACAGGAAAAAGCTGTGTTGGGACCGTGTCTGAGCTTTCGTCAGAAAATCAGCAAGCTGAAGCTCCGAGGGCACATACTGAGGGGCCACAATTCTGTCTTGCGCCTGAGAACGCGTGTAGGAGGCATCAACACCGATGTGCTTGGTGAGCTCATGCTTAACAGGATCACGGGCAATGCTGAGTGCCCCAGTGCTGTCGGAGAGCAGAGGGGTCGGTGTAGCAGTGGAAACACCAAAATCCTGAAGAAGCCATCGTAGCCAAGTAATTTCTGCAGTCACGGACGACATAGCTCGCAGCTCAGCCTCAGCACTGGAGCGAGATACAGCAGTCTGCTTCTTGGTCTTCCAGGCAATCAGGGAGGAGCCAAGAAAAACACAATAGGCAGAGAGAGAGCGGCGATCAGTGGGATCGCTGGCCCAGGTAGCATCACAGTAGGCCTGAAGCTGAAGAGAGCTGGAGCGAGGGTAGAATAAGCGACGAGTCACGGTACCACGAAGGTAACGAAGAACACGAAGAAGGTGACTGTAGTGAAGTTGAGTGGGAGCAGAGACAAACTGACTTAGAATGTGCACAGCATAAGAAATGTCAGGACGAGTGATGCCTAGATAGACAAGGCTCCCAACAAGATGGCGGTAGCGTGTGGGATCTGCAAGGGGTTCACCCTCACCAGGACGAAGATGGAGACCAAACTCCATAGGAGTGTCAACCGTGCGCTGATCGGTGAGGCAGGCACGAGTGAGAAGATCTTGGATGTACTTCTCTTGAGAGAGATAAATACCCTCAGGGGAAGAAATGATCTCAAGTCCAAGCAGCGAAGAGAACCCAAATCAGTCATCAAGAATTGCTCATGTAGACGTTTCTTCACAAAATCAATGAATTGGTGGTCAGCCCCTGTGATAATCATGTCATCAACATAGAGTAGTAAAAGGGTGCGACCGCGAGGAGAAGTGTGAATAAACAGAGCAGGATCATGAACACTAGCAGAGAACCCGATCCTTGTGATGACGGCGGAGAAACGCTCAAACCAGGTACGAGGAGCTTGTTTCAGCCCGTAAAGAGCGCGCCGAAGGCGACAGACAGTGCCATCAGAGACAGTATAGCCAGGAGGCGGCTGCATATAGACCACTTCCCGCAGCTCACCATTCAAGAAGGCATTCTTGACATCTAATTCAGAGATGGACCACTGCCGAACAGCAGCAACAGCCAAAAGAGTGCGAACAGTGGTCATGTGAGCAACAGGAGCAAAAGTCTCATCATAGTCACGACCATACTCCTGCTGGAAGCCACGCGCAACAAGACGAGCTTTGTAGCGCACGAGAGAACCATCTGAATGTGTCTTAACCTTGTAGACCCATTTGCAAGTGATGGGTCTAACGCCTGTAGGCAGGGGTACAAGGTCCCAAGTGCCTGTGCGCTCAAGAGCATGAATTTCCTCTGCCATAGCATGCTGCCATTCAGAATGAGCAGCAGCCTCACGATACGTAGACGGCTCAACAAGAGTGGTAGCAGCAGCAACATAGTACGCAGGAGGCTGGAGAGTGTGGCGATCACGCAGATTATACCGAGGAGCAGGAGGGGTAGGTGGTTCTGAAGGAATGGGACCCAACAAGGAAGGAGTGGAAGTGGAAGTGGGCGCATCCGAGGGAGAAGGGTGCCGAGCACGACGGGAGTAGACAAAAGGAAGCGGAGAGAGAGGGGAAGTGGAAGGTGGCGCATCAGAGGGAGAAGGGTGTTGAGCACGACGGGAGTAGGTAAAAGGAAAAGGAGAGAGAGTGGATGGCTCAACCCAAGTAGGAGAGTCAGGAATAGAAACCTCATCCTGTGTAAGCTGAAGCTCATGAGCAGACACAGGTGAAAGGCTAGGAGTGGACCTACCAGGTGACGATAAAGGTGAAGAATCAGGTAGAGTCAAAAAAGAGAGAGGCTCGACTAACGACTCGGTTGTGGCAGTAGAAGAATGACGAGGGTAGAAGGAGCGAGACTCATCAAAAGTGACATCTTCGGAGATTCTCAGTCTTCGAGCAATAGGGTCCCAGCAACGGTAACCTTTGTGCTCCAAACTGTAGCCAAGGAAAACACATTCAACAGATTGAGCAGTCAATTTGGTGCGTTCATGAGGGTGGAGAAGAACAAAACAGGCACAACCAAACAGGCGTAGACCACTATAATCAGCTGGACCATCACCTAGATGATCAACTGGTATCCCTCCCTGAAGAGCAACAGAAGGCTGAATATTAATGAGATAAACAGCGGTAGAGACAGCCTCAGCCCAAAAGTGCGGGGGAACAGCAGAAGATAAAAGAAGAGCCCGAGCAGTCTCAAGAACGTGACGATGTTTGCGTTCAGCCACCCCATTTTGAGCATGTGCACCAGGACAGGAATACTGAGGAAGGGTGCCCTGTTCAGCAAGGAAACCACGAAGCGCACGAGATAGGTACTCGCCAGCCGAATCAGCACGAAAAACTCGAACAGAGGAATCATACTGAGTGCGAACCATGGTAGCAAACGACTTGTAAATTTGAAGCACTTGACTACGAGATGACATAAAGTAGATCCAAGTGTGGCGAGAAAAATCATCAATGAAAATTATATAATATTTGTGACCCCCTTTCGAAACAAAGGGGGCAGGACCCCATACATCAGAGTGAACAAGTTCAAAAGGTCGTTGAGAAACAGAATTACTAGAGGGATATGGAAGTTGTATCTGCTTGCCAAGCTTACAACCCATACAAGTTAGTGAACTATCACCAGATACAGATCCTAGAACACCACTCCTAACCAAAGAAGACAAGCGGGAGCCACAAATGTGACCCAATCGATGATGCCACTGAGCGAAGGATGTGGTGGAGGTGGCAGCTGAAGCAAAAAGGGTGGTGATGTCCGACTGGCTAGAGGACGCAGCGGAAGGAAGGCGCAGCCAATCGAGCTCCCAAAGGCGCTGAGAGTCATGGCGCCGAGGACCGATCCCAACCAGAGTCCCCGTACGACGATCCTGAACACAACAAGAGTCAGAATCCAGAATAACACGACAACCCAAGTCAGTAAGTTGACCAGCAGATAGAAGTTGCATAGTCAGTTTAGGAACATGAGAAACGGCAGGGACATGAAAAGAAGACGTGGAAAGAGTCCCTCTTGCGGCAACAGAAAGAGAAGTGCCATCTGCAGTCTGAACTGTAAGAGGAGAAGGCACGGAATTGACAGCACAAAGATGATCTCTGTGTGGTGTCATGTGGAAGGAGGCCCCAGAATCAAGAATCCAGGGCAAAGATGTACCTGACGAAGAGTGCGGTGGTGGACCAGACGTCTGACCAGCAGAACCAGCAGAACCTGAGGATGGTGCAGAAGCAGTAAGGCGGCGCAGCAAGGTGAGCATCTCCTGGTGAACCTTCTCAAGGGAGCCCTCACGAGAACTAGAGGAGCCTCCCGAGTCCTTTTGAGGACGGCCACCACGGCGACCCTGTTTCCTCCTCTTGATGCACTCCGTGATCATGTGACCATCCTGCTTGCAGTAGTTGCAGAAAGCACTAGTGAAGGTTGCTGCCACCTGTGTAGAAGAGGGCACACCAGGCAGCGGTGGTGGAACGCGGGCAGCCAGGACTGCTGAAGAGGATGGCAATAAGCCCGTGCTCCGTAGGCGCACCTCCTCAGATCGCACCTCAGCAAGGGCCTCCAGAGTAGAGAGCCGAGGATGGCGTGCCAATAGCTGAGCACAACTCTGCTCGAACTCCGGCTGGAGGCGAGTGAGGAAGTCGTAGAGGCGACGAACCTCCAGCTTAGCTTGTTGCCGCACACAACACTGACATCTGCGACAAACATCAGCCCCCAGAGAGTCCAATTGGCGCTACACCGCCGACATCTCCTTGTAGAAATCATCCACAGTAGCATCTCCCTGTTGTAGTTGTTGCTCTTGACGAACAACAGAGAGATACATGGCATCCCCTGTAGACTCATAGCGATGGCGAAGGTGCTCCCACATCTGATATGCAGTGGTAAGGGCCACCACATCCATGGTGAGATCAACATCCATGCTGTTCACCAAGATAGAAGAGGCTCGAGCATCATCATTTGTCCATTGCTTGTATAAGTGGAGTTGATTCTGATACTCTTCAGTGGCCTCTTCAAAAGCATCTAGCATCTCACGTTGCTTGGTTTCATCGGCATCAACAGGGAAGGCCAACTCAGCTGGAGGAGTGGGCAGCAGGGGACAAGGCAGAGCACCAGAGAGGTGCTCCCAGACCAGCTGGCCCCTCATGTGCAGCTTCATGTGCTGCACCCAGTCCCTGTAGTTCTGTCCGTTGAAGATAACAGGACATCGTGGGACTGGGACAGCACCGGTGGTGGTGGAGGGCGCCATTGCAGCAGAGCAGCAGCAGCAGCTCGTTGAAGACCAGCAGCAGCAGGAGGCACAGCTTGATGGCAGCAGCAGACCAGGAGGAGAAGAGCAGCAGCAGCCGCACTTTGAAGAGCAGCAGCAGCAGCAGCTCGTTGAAGAGCAGCAGCAGCACGTTGAGGCGGCGGCGCCGGCCGGGAAGGACGGCAGCGGCCTGGACCAGCAGGCGGCAGCAGCTACCAGGAAGAAGAGGGGAGAGGCTCGATGAAGAGAGGAGCGGCGGCCGGCGGCGGCCGTGGCAGCGGCGGCGGCGGCTGGGGAACCTAACCCTAGCTCTTATACCATGTTATGAAGTGAGCCTATATTCCATCGGGCCAACAGGCCAGCACATATACATGAAGGGAAATAAGCAAAGAAGCCCCTATACAATATGATAACTACACACACAGCACAACCCTGTTCTAACATTAAATACTCCCTCTGTCCCAAAATAAGTGTCTCAAGCTTAGTACAACTTTGTACTAGCTCTAGTACAAAGTTGAGACACTTATTTTGGGATTGAGGGAGTACTTCATCAATTTGGCAAATGTCAGAGATTATATACTCCCTCTGTTATGTAATATAAGAGCATTTAGATCACATGAATGGTTATTTAATAGCAGGTGATACCTAATACCGCATGCCTATACCTAATCCTGATATTGACAAACTCATCATATGAAACCACAAAAGAAAACTCATTCAATCAATTACAGAGGGAGTACTACAAAAGAGCAAAGATGACACATGTCATGTGAATGACCAGAGTGGGGAACCATTCATGGCACATTTTGTGAAAAGAAGATTGAACAAACATGGCACATGTTGTTAAGAAAATTGTATAGATGGACAGGACATTTTTTCACGGATTTTTTCTTGGATCACAAAATGGAAGAAAATAATCTTGGAGATACATGGGGTGGAGAACGACATGAGTAGATTATTAGAGATGTGTTCTCCAAAGGACAAAGGGCATTTTGATGCAAGATGAGAGGCTTAGAATTATTTCTAAGATTAGTTTCATAAACACAAGAAATTCATGGGTAGTATTTAAGTTACCATTTCATCATCAAACCTGCCAATCATTTGAGGGGTATAATTTAGCCGGTATTGAAAGTTTGAGGTTGTCTCCTAACCAGTTTCGGGGTTCGGGGTTGTAAATAAACTACCCCTAGACTTCAAGGTTGAAATATGCACTTCTCTCTAGACATTAGAGTTTCGAATAATTTCAATAAAGCTAGCTGGCTGGTCAAAGGATCTGGTTATAATTTCCTTAACTGTTGTTGTGCTTTGTACTGCAGGTGAAACTTCAATATAATCCAGGGACTTTTTCGGGAAGAAAAAAAAGCTAGCAAGTAGCCGAGCACTGTATCATGTGAAAATCTTTCTAGGAAATCTTTGAAATAGTAAATACAAACCTTCGAAATAAGGGAAAAGCCAAGCTGGCTGATGGCTTCAGAGAACTTATCAGGATCAGCACCTCCGGTGTCCGGGTCTAGCCTACTCCTCACTTCCGCAATAAGAAGCCAACCACTGCTTAAACAAATGTGTAAAAGGACAGACCCAGTGCTTAAACAAATGTGTAAACACTAAAAAGTGAGCCAAAGACCATTCATTGTAAAAGTGTAGCAGCTAATCATTGAGCAAACCTTGGCTTGAGAACTCTGTTAGCTTCCTGTAGATAACTCGGAAAGTTGGTTCCCATCAAAGAAAGACAAAATATCGCCACATCTACAGAGGATGGCTCCAATGGGGTCTGTGCATAAATGACTACACATTTAGTTGAAGTAACAACTCGGGTACCAAAAGAGACATTTCCATGTTTATATTAAATGCTTGGTTGTAAACACACTGAGGACTAGTACTTCTTTTTATGTTCAAAGGGAGGACTGCATAAGAAATCCAAAAGGAAAAAAAAATGTCACAGGAATATACGTGATAAAGTCTAATCAGGAGAACAGCAACAAACCATCATAGTGAACGGTATTGCTGATGATTTAGTTTACCAACATCTCAATTTAAGTGAGTAAATGATTCCTAAAGGATGATGCCGTGAAATACTAAGGAGATGAACCTATTGTTGTCAACTAAGACACCTCCAGTATAAACTACATTGGTTCCACTTTAAATTTAAACAATGGACCAATGTATTGAATATTGGTGATAGCAGCTTCTGTTTCGAAAACAAGAATATCATACTAATATCAGGAACTCTTAGTGTTGAAAGATCCATCATGGAAAAAAACTTTTACAAAACCCCATTCCACTAACGGGAAACTGCATTCGATTGTGAGTCGCACATGCTGGTTACTACTTGTGGAGTACAAAGATTGAAATGAAGGAGAACCATTCCACATATGTAGCATGATCTAACATTACAATTAGCAGCTTGCAAGTGAGAGACAGACCACAGATTGCATCACCAAGAACTGCAAAGAGTGATGCACAGAAATAATTCACAAAAATTGAGCATTCCAGTTCACGAAGCACCAACACTATCTCATCAGCTTTACTTAGGTACAACTCCTCTCCAAATGTACAGTCTCAGCCACGGCACACCTCATTTCAAAGAAACAACTGAAGCGCACCCAGAACAAAAAAAAAAGGAGAAGGATACAACTACAATAACCACCATGTTACTGAAGAGAAGTGAGGGGGCAAGCTAAAAGAGAAAGCCCCCCTTCTGTGGCCAATGGCTACCAAGGTCATCGGATGGAGGGTGGGGGTATTAGCAGGGTCAGGGAAAGACGGCTTGAGAGGCCGGGAGATTGCGGCACGAGGATTCCACCATGTAAAACATGAAATGATACCAAATAAAATGTGCAACTGCAAGTGGCTATGAAACTAATCTAGCCAAAAATGCTAAGCTCTTGCACAGGAATATTGTCAGTGTTCATTATATTGTACTAAAGTCATTCTGCCATATTCCGCAGTGTTTTCTCATGCTTATCATTAGTCATGAAGATCACGATTTGGAATCCAAGGAGCTAATTGGGAATAACTGCTAACGTGTTTCTGCAGCTAAAATGGAAGTTAACAAAAAAGAGCAGATCCTAAACCACCGAAAACATAAAGCTAACAAGGTAAAACACCACAAAAATAAATGCGGCTAGTGCTTACATGAGCCATATCACAAGCAATCACTGAAGGGTCATCTGAAACAAGATCGATGGAGAAGACCTTGTTCTTCACGTTTTTAGCAACTGCTGCATTCCCTGTGCAATGTGAATGGTAATCTCATGCTTGTGCAGGGAAATAACGAGAGGTAAATTGCAAGAGAGTGCAAAATTCAAGAAAGTAACTTCTTAGCATTCTTACCACATCCAAAATCAGCAACGGTCCATGATTTGTTATGACTCTTCAACCACTTGATTATCACATTAACTGGCTGCTCTGGCCAATGTGACATCTGCTCTTGATATCCTGCATGATACTAAAAGAGAACAGAGTGAAATTTCAACCACGTATCAGGTGAATATGGAGTTGCTTTCTCAGGATCAATTATCCTGACTTCACTTATGCAAGAAGCTTTCTGCATATCAATCACTAAAAGACATTTTCAGATAGAATGTGCAAACAAGAAACTATATATTCAAAAGAAAGAAATAGCAAACCATGTAGAAGCTCATACATGGTTTCAGATAGAATGTGCAAACAAGATGGAAGCACAAGACCCGTCAAAAAGAAAAGATTGAATCACAGAGAAATCAAACAATGAGCACTAAATTTATGGTTTCAGGATGTCACATATGCAAAAACTCACCCTGCCCAGATACTCCAATGCTTTACCACTAGAGCAGACATACTTATATTGATTAGAGCTGACATACTTATCTTGATACTGACTCCATGTCAATGCTATAAACTAATGTGCTAGAAAGAAGAATAGTATATGCTAGCAGATAAAAATATTAATATGGTAGAAGAACTAAATACATAACATACCACGTCAAAAAGCTCAGGCTCGTTTTTAAAGTAGTCAAATGCATCCTGGCCACTGGAAAATATAAGAACAAATGAGAAGAAGTCTATCATGCAAAAGTTGATGCTCTGGTTTCTATGGAGGATCCAGTATTTCCAACTCCAAGGTTAAAGGCATACACACCCCTAGGTTAATGAGATGACAATCATTCAGGCTACCAGTTGATATGAGGGATAATTGGCAGTGCCAGATCAGGCAAGGCATGAAGAATATTCTCGGGTGTTTAGGTTAACAACTGTTGTATACATTTTTATCACCTTTCATGATCAGTATTTAGCAAATGTCTGTACCATATCCGATCTAGTTAATCATAACTCACAATGCCATATGTTTCACAATATGAAACTGAAGCATTATCATGTTCTTATGATTAATTATTGGCCAAAACTATACTGTGCAGTAAGTGAATGTTAAGAGTCCTGATCTACCAAGTACCAACACATCAACTTATACAAAAAGAAGTGTTCTGTGGAATGAATGTGAACCTGCAAGTGTACAGTTTCTCGTTTAACATTCTGAAATGACCTCCAGATAACCTTGCACGCATCTACAAATAGACGTCACCAGACAAAAAAACATCAAATTAACTCATGAGAAAAGGTCAGAGAAATAAAAAGAAGGTATGACTAACACAATCATATACAGATACCAATTTCTTTTCTTTTCTTTTTTCCCTTGAGAAAAAGAGCTGTCATCAATTTATATCATTAATAGATATCATAGATGTTGGATACAGCAAAACCAAACCAGCGCTCACGATTACCGGAGCTTAATCCAGTTCATTACGGGTTTAGGAAGCTGAAGAAGCACTTACAGAATGACCAAATGACTAAGAAAGGAAACAAAGATCTACCAACAGTCCAATACACAGTTAACGTTTGAGCTAAACACCCGCACCCAAGTGACACTGTCGTGCACTCTAGGCCCTTGGCAGATCAGTGAAATCTCCTTAAGACCTTCACAATTTCTTCACCAGCTTCGTTATCCTTGGCGTTGTTGCAGCAACAGCCTCCCATCCTCACGTCACCTGGTACACCTCACTTGCTACTGCCAATCATGTTTAACAACTCCAGCTATCCAAACCGCACATAAATTGTGGGATTTGTTAGAAAAAAGACCTAAGAGCAAATGTGCATTTTGTGTGATGGAGACGTGTATTAAATTCAGCCAAGCATTAAAGCATGTGAGTATCTCTAGCTTAAGTGTTGACATTATCAACATTAGGACACACCCCTGCTGGTCCTTTTGGAAATCCAGAACAATGATCACATCATCAAATATGACCTCCCGTTGCTGGGTTTAAGTACATGTGCATACACGAAAGTTCCTGACTGTTTCGTACTAGAGATAGAGAACATGCTAAAATATGTGTAATACACCATTTGTGCACGGGCGAAAGAAAGACTGCACTCAGTTCGTAATACAAGTATACTTCTTATACTAGTGAGTGGTACATGCTACGCATGTGACGGTATTAGTTAGTACTAAAGTGTGTTCCTAGAGTAGTTATTATACTGCAATATTTTTCTGCTCATCATATATATAAAAAATTATCCATCCCCATATAAATTAATCTTACACTTCATCTGAAATTTACACACTTGTTTCTTTGTCATACACTGCATGTACATGTCAGCTTTAAATTGGTTACACATGCACACATATTTAGTTGGATAGTACTCCCTCCGTCCCAAAATAAGTGTCGCTGATTACTTTGTACTAAATCAGCAACACTTATTTTGGGACGGAGGGAGTACATAACTACTAGTACATGGGTACATGCACAGCACGTTCAAAGTTTCCATTCTGATAATTACTACTTGCGCTACAGCCAGCTTAAACAAACTCGACCGGAACTTCAACTCAATTTAAAAAATTAAATAAATCTCAAAGGTGCAAGCATTATTAGTTTAACTTCTTGTGTAGCCCTATCTTTAAATACATGCAGTTCTAAGCAACTCTCTCGAAACTTCACCTCCTAGTTATCTCAATGGCGCTTGATTGGCGCACATGTTGCACGCAGAGCACACACTGCCACGCTCACGGCTCAGCTGCCAGCACTTGTGCCATGGACGGAGCGGCTGCCCAGGCACACGTATGCACACAGATATGACAGCCACAAGCAGCTCAACTTTACACTATGTAGCAGGTACTGTAGCTGTGAATCCCAGCATTTCCAACCATCCGATGGACTTAATCAACGGTTAACATTGCTTCTTGGTCTTGTGATTCAAAAGTTCAAAACTGATACACTATATAGTAGTATAGATATAGTTTTTGCATACAATTAATTTTATGTAGACTTCTATTCTACTTCTCTACAAAGCGCACTAGATAGACAATGCCTTTAGTTGTCTACGTCTTTCGACAGTGACCAAGCATGGCAATGGGCAGGCGGGAAGTCGCACAAAGAGCGGGCAAACATGTTGGTCTCCTCATGCTGGTTTTTAAAAGATTCTAGAGATGCAACATGGCATGATCCAACCGAACTGAGAAATAGATCCAACGGCCATGGATGATGGGATTCACCACTTCTCCATCATTGGATGTGAGTAAATCAACGTCCGATATTTGAAGTTATTAGTACACTATATTAAGGATTTGTAGGAGATTCTAGAGATGCAACGCACAATCCAACCAAACTGAGAAATAAATCCAGCGGCCAAGGACGATGGGATTTGCCACTTCTCCATTGGATAAAAATAAATCAACAGATAATACTTTGAAGTTATTGGTACACTAGATATACTTTTTTTGCAAAGTGGCACATATGATCATAATTCCCGCAATTTTTTTATCATAATTGTGTACAGTTGTTTTAATGAAATGAAATGAATTATCATGCATTCTAGCAGTATGCTCTAGTATTTTCATCTTCAGGGATTTTAATCATACGAGTAAGTATTCAAAAGTAAAAAATCCCAAGAGGTGCGTACATACAGATGTAGCAAATCATCTCATCGAACACACCAGTTTGCAAAAGGAAACGAATACCAAGCTACCAACACTCCTCATTATAGTATTCTAACCATGCAGCTCTAGGAGTCTCTACCCCTATAAAGGAATTACCTTTTCGAGTAGGCTCGTAGGCTTGCGCCCCTTGGGTATTGCGGCGGCCTCGCCGGCCTTGCGACGCCGCTTCTCCAGGGGGGAGGCCGCATCCGCTGGAGGGGCAGGCCGAGGTGCCTGTTGTGAGGAAGAAGAATCCTTCTGGCGTTTCCCGACTCCTCCTCTACGCCGCCTCTTGCGGTCGTCGACGGTCGACTCTTGCTGAGGTTCCATCTAGGAGGGGAGGCCGGCGGCCGGAGTCGCAGCGGCGGCGTGACCTTATCAGGGTTTGGGGGGAATTCGTGCGGCTCTTCTGTTGCAAACTTGCAACCCAGTTACACGGAAGCGGGCCAGCGATACATGCGCCTGTCGTCGCCCTGGTGAGGCTAAGATAGCACGGCCCAAAGTGCATGATATTAGCCCATGCCCTTGTACCGAGGCATTAAAAAAAGTTATACTTTTTAACCTTTTTGTAATGCCTCGGTAAAAGTTATACTTGACCCCTCAAAAAAATGCAAAAAAGTTATACTTTAAGCTCTTCACAAAAAACTTATACTTGATCCTAAAAAAAATTCCCTCCAAAAAATTATACTCTCTATGAAAGAATTTTGTAATTTTCTTTACACATTTATACATTATTAAGAGAAATTTATAAATATTTTTAGCCTTTTAGATATATTTTTGACATACTAATAGCCGTACAAAGCATTACACGGACGTTCAAAATTGTATATACAATCATGCGCATTTTTATGTTCTAAAAATGTTTAATATTTTAATAAACATCAAGTATCCCATATTATTCTATACTTAAGAGAGTGATTTTCGCTAACTTATTTATCTCAACATGCAAGTATCCTATATCATCAACAGATTGTCCCGACCAGGAAGCAGCTAGATCAAAGACAGTTCAAGGGCTATTGATGGTCAGTGGCGGAGCCAGGAAAAAAGAATGAGGAGGGCCGAGTGCTGCCGAGCCTTGTCAGGGAGGGCCAATCCACCATAATACACCATTTTCATAGCAAATAATCATTTGTTCAGATGTATATTAAGCTTAAATCAGTTGTATTAGGGGGGGGGGCAGGGCCCCTACTGGTCCCCCCTGCCTTCGCCACTATTGATGGTGTTACGACCCAGTGGTGCCTCACCTTAACGCAAACCGACCTGACTATGCTTCTCAGTCGGCGTGTCCCTATTGAAGCGACGGTGGTCAATCCGATCTCGTGGGGCTGACCACATGTATTATACACCTAAGTGTTTTGGGATTATTTGGTTTTCATAAAGTGACTTATACACCTAGGCGGTGGGAGTAGTAACACATGTATAGTGTCATGCAAAGCTTCATTTATTAGGTTAATTATAAACTCATTTTGTGTTGGTATGTGTGATGTTATTCATAGAATAAGTAACTAGCCAAGTTACTCAATTTACATTTCTCCTCATTAACTCATTGGCACATAGGCAAATTTGCTGAGTTGGACCCGGTGTTACTCTCGAAGTTACTCCCATTGTGACCGGTCTAAGTGTAGTGTTGCATGACACCATACATACATTACTCCTCACCATAGAATACTACCTCCATCCTGATTTATTAGTTCCTCTTGATGTTTGGGTTAAAGTTTGACTACATACTTGACTAGCAAAATGTAAATGCATGTCATCAAATATTATTTTAATGAATTCATATTTGAATGTAGTTTCCAACTATATTACTTTTGTTATATATAACTTATAATTTATTAGTTAAAATCATGATAAAAAAAGATCACAGATTGGAGTAACTTCAAAAAAAAACTAGCCACAGTGGGAGTAACTACAGTATTAACATCGAGTCCAACTGAGCAAATTTACTTATGTGGCAACGAGTTAATGAGAAAAGAGATAGTGTTAACGACACAGCTATCATCCTGATCCCTAAAGTTCAATTCCCAAAAGAACTAAAGGATTTTAGACCGATTAGTCTGTGTAATGTGATTTATAAGATTATGTCAAAATGTTTGGTTAACCGACTACGCCATATTATGTCTGAACTTATTTCGGAAAACCAGAGTGCATTTATTCCAGGGAGGCTCACTACAGATAATTCTATCATAGCATTTGAATGCTTGGAATTCATCCAGTCGGTTGGAGCCAGTTCACCGGCTTGTTGTGCTTACAAACTTGACCTATCAAAAGCGTACGACCGAGTGGACTGGTTTTTTTCCTTGAGAAGGCTCTACGTAAATGGGGTTTCTCACAGCAGTGGATTTTTTGGATTATGGTATGTGTGACGTCGGTAAAATATTCAGTGAAGCTGAATGGAAAATTATTGGAGTCCTTCATCCCCTCACGCGGCCTCCGACAAGGTGATCCCTTGTCTCCGTTTCTTTTCCTCTTTGTTGCTGATGCATTGTCTTTGTTGGTCAACAAGGCTATTTCGGAGGAGGGGTTGGAAGGAGTGAAAGTTTGTCGGCGGGCACCTATGATATCTCACTTGTTATTCGCAGATGATTCATTGTTGTTCTTTCACACCACTGTGCAACAAGCAACTATTGTAAAAGGTTTGTTGAGCACTTATGCACGAGCTACGAGTCAACTCATAAACCCTTCGAAGTGTTCCATCCTTTTCTCTGGTAATTGCAGTGAGGTGGTGTCTGTGGAGGTTAAACGTATTCTAAAGATAACAAGTGAAGCTTTTGAACCCAAATACCTAGGGTTACCGGTTCCGGAAGGGAGAATGCATAAGGGTAGGTTTGAAACTACTCAAGAAAGAGTAAAGAAGAGACTAGTTGATTGGAGTGAGCAATTTATGTCCTCTGGTAACAAGGAAATATTAATTAAATCGGTGGCACATGCAATACCGACTTACGTTATGAGTGTTTTCCGCTTACCTGCATCGGTTTGTGATGATCTTACCAAATTGATGAGACAGAATTGGTGGGGAGTTGAAAGAGGTAAAAGGAAGATGGCTTGGCTGAGTTGGGACAAACTAAGGCTGCCTAAGAGTAAGGATGGCATGGGCTTCAGAGACATGCGTGCGTTTAACCAGGCCTTGATTGCAAAGCAAGCTTGGAGATTATTAGAGTTCCTTGATAGTCTTTGTGCTCGACTATTAAAAGCTGGATACTATCCTCATGGCAGTCTGTTGGATACAGTTTTTACTGGAAATTCGTCTGCGGTTTGGAAAGGTATTATGCATAGACTAGAGCTGGTGAAGAGGGGAATTATATGGAGAATTGGGGATGGTAATTCGGTGAGAACATGGAGAGATCCATGGATCCCTCGACGGTATGACTTTCGGCCTATTACCCCTAAGAGGAACTGTCGGTTTAACCGAGTGTCGGGTTTTTTGAACACCAATGGAGCCTGGATTGTGGATCGGATCCACGAGCACTTTTGGCCGATGGATGTTGTAGAAATTCTGAAAATCCGTACTTCTCCAAGGAATAGGCATGACTTCATTGGCTGGTCTCCTGAGCCTCGTGGTAATTTTACGGTCAAGTCGGCGTACAAGCTAGCTACTGAATCACATGATGATATTCACGCTGGGGGTGCTAGCAGCAGTAGACCGGACGGCAATCGGACAATCTAGAATTATATTTGGAAATCTCAGGTCCCGCTCAAGATGCGCATCTTGGCGTGGAAGACGGCGAGTGGGGCGTTAGCTACTAACTTGTGCAAGGTACAACACCATATTCCTGCGCGTAGCTCCTGTCCGGTCTGCGGCAAGGAGGAAGAGAGTAGCTTTCATGCTCTTATCACATGCATGCATGCTCGGCAAGTTCGGGATGGTCTGCGCATGATTTGGCCACTACCTGATGATGTTCTACTAATTGAAAACCCAAATCCTAAAAAGTGCAGCTGTGCTCGTTAGCGCACTCGAGCGCACACGTCTCTGCACCGTCCGATCGCGATCACGCCCACCAGGTGCGCCGTTGTCTGTTTTTCCTCGCTCGCGCGTTTCACTTGGTCGGCCCGTCGCCCGTTGGGTGGGAGCGTCGGTTCCGGGTCCCACCACTTCCTCTCCTCTCGCGTCCGTCTCCCCTCATTTTCGAAACTGTTCACCCACTCCGCCCCAAATCCCGCAATCTCTCCTGCCCCTGCCCCAAATCCGCCACCGTTCGTCCCGCCGGGGTGGAGCTATTCACGGCGAAGGGGAGGTAGCCAGCGCCGCGCGACGGCCAGTTGCGGGCGGCCATTCACGGCGAAGGAGAGGTAGCCAGCAGCGCGCGGCGACCAGGTGCGGGCGGCGGTTCCTGGCGAGGGGGACGATAGCCAGCGGCGCGTGCGGCCTCCAGGTGCGGGCTGAGTTTACCGGCAAGGGGGAGGTAGCCAGCGGCGCACGGGCACCAGGTGCTTCTGTTGCGTTCCCTGTTCCCGGAAGAGGAGAAGTAGGCTGTGTTGCGGCGCCGCTCACGGTCGTCGGAGTACAAGTCGTCGACAGGGGAGGAACGGCCGCTGCGAGCGCCGTGCCGTTCGCGCAGAGGTCAGGGTCGCGTATAGGACGACCATCTCCCTGCTTCACAATCGTTTGGTAAGGAGATCTGGCCTCGTTTTTCATTTGCGCTTGTTGCCCTTGTCTCGAAATTGACGAGTAGATAGTTGACGAGTAGATAGTGGACGTTTGGGATTGTTTGGCAAGGTGATTCCACTACTGGTTGGATGTAGGTGGTTTGAAGCCAGTTTGTCGGATGTTTTTTGGGATGCTGGGTTGAAGGTGAAGTGTTGTTTGGGATGCTTATCACAGAGGTAGTTTAGTTTTTGTTCACATTTTCTGTAGTGTTGCTGTACTGTGCCATAGTGTTGAAAGCGAATTGCTCAGTATGGTGCAAAAGTTGCCCACACTGAAACTCTGTAGTTTGTCCCTTTTTTTTGTCAAGTTGCTCTAGTTTTGCGAGCGACTTGCTCAATATGTTTCCTGAAGTTGCCCATACAGAAGTTCTGTAGTTTTTTGTTCGTTTTTTGCTTCACTGCGGTGAATGACTTGCTCAATATGTTGCCAGAAGTTGCTCAATGAAGTATTTGGGCATCAGGAAAAAACCTATATGTTGGTATCAAAACTTGAATTAGGGTCATTGTAGTATGTTGTCTGTCCATATGTTCCTATCTCTTATATGTGTGAACAATACTTTCAGATCAAGCAACCCGCGATAAGGCCATGGGTAGATATAGAATAGAGGGAACTAGTTTATTGGTGTCAATTTTTAAACGACATTGGTGCAAGTTGCTTGATCTGAAAAAACAGTGTGTCTGATGTGCTTCAGTTTTTCTTTACACTTTAGTCCAACTTTATATAGCAAAACAGAAATAAATTCAGCTTTAGTTTTAGTTCTAGTTGCCTTATATGACTACCCGTTTTGCCAGCATGTCATGTTTTCTTTCTGTATGAGTTTGCCTGACACTTTTGCATCAGTTTTTTAGTTTTGTTTTTTTAATGTGATCATGCATTTTATGTGTGTCATTCTGTGTTTACATGACTAGGCTGAACACTAGGAAATTTGCAGTTTTTTTACTCCTTTTTTTCATGTGTGATGATGTTCTTTTTTACGTGCAGCACGAAAACATGTCGGGGGCAAGCAAAAAAGGCATACAGGATGCCCCCCCTGCATTGGATTCTGTTGATGGCGCATCTCATGCAACTGAAGGCCGTAGGATGGAGGTGTGCAGAATTCATTAAATCATTTTCGAAACATTCTACCTTTTTCCTTATCTTCATTCTTGGTTTATTTTTTCATAACTTCATGTTATGGATTGTTATTTATGTGTTTATCTTCATTTCTCAGGCTCAAAGCAGTGAACCGTTAGTTGGGTACAAGCGCCAGAGGAGTAAGGCAATTATCTGCCGAGGGAAGCGCCCTGATGATATTGTGAGCAATGAGAGTCTTCCCGGAGATGCTGAAAATGTGAGTGACAAAAGCGGTGGTGTGGATAAGCCACCAAATCCAAAGCGGCAAAAAACCGGAGGAAACGAGGTATTTTCTGCTTCACCTTATTGAAACAATTGCCTAGTAGTGGTGTCTAAATTGCTTTGCATATTCCATTTTTGTTGATTTTTGTTTCTTCTGTTTTTCAAACTATTTTCCCATAGGGTCGTAGGAAATAGGGCATCGCCTGCAAGGCTGTTCAAATTGAATAAAGAGTTGGTTTCTAATCAAAAAGGTGTTATTATTGGAAAAGAGTTTGGAGGCCTGCTGGACCTTGCAGCGAACAGCATGCCTGGCGATCTTAGTCAATGGATAATGAAGCATTATGATCCAGAGATGTCACAGATAGTTATTCCAGAGAGGGGGAAGATTCCAGTGGATGCTGCGAGTGTTCGGAGGATATGGGGTTTGCCAAATAGGGGGAGAAAAGTCTGTTACGAAAACCGCCCTGAGATCACAAAGGCAATGTTCAGGATTTACAATATCACTTCAAAGAATTCACCATCTCTCACAGCATGGTGCAAGATGATCAAAGATATGGCAGGAGCTCACGATGACGACTTCCTACGTGCATGGTTGTCTCTTGTCTTCTCTTGCTTCCTTGCACCATCTACAAGTTTAAGCATTTCACCAAAAAGCTTCCCTGCGGTCATGGATGTAAATGGAATAACTGAAACCAACATATGCCAGTTTGTGGTTGATCAACTAAAGCTAGCATTCAAATCAGGTCGTGCCAAGAAGGCCGTTTGTTGATGTGTTTTCCACCTCGTAGTAAGTCCACCTACCTTTTGAATCTGTATGTTTCCTATGTGCTCTATGTTTTCTTAAAAATCATATCATAACTCAAACTTTATGTTTTTCTTATCCGGAACTCAGTTGCTGTATCTAGACTCTTTGGATGTTGATGAACCAATTCCCAGCTTGGTACCAAGAGTTTCAGTTTGGAATTCAGATTTGATGGCAAGAGTTATCAAGAAGGACAGGAAAGCTCCCGGGGAATATGGGAAACTGCGGGTAAGCTATTTTTTGTCATCACATCTGTATTCAGTAATTGAATTTTATTTGCTTTAAAAGGCATAAGGTTAGGCAAATCTAGCTTCTCATAGAGGAGGCAATTGAATTATAAGGTCCAAACAAGTACAAAGTTTTTGTGGTCATTTTTTTTGTTATCTTGTCACTATTTTTGTAGCTGATGTATAAGATTTTGTCAACAAGTAGGCAAGTCCAACACATTGCCCGTAGCAATTTGTATATTGGACAGTAGCAAGTTCAAAAGTACTTCATGAACCAACTTTGTAGTTTTCTACTCATTTTGTTTACCCTTGTTTGCAACTGCCTGCAACAGGTAGGATTTTTGCTGGGGCAGTTATAGCAGCTGATGTCTAAATTTTTTAAGAAAAAATAGGCAAATCCAATAATTTCACCATAGCAAGTTGCACACTAAACATTAGCAAGCTCATAGTTTTTTATGGCAACTTGATGGTTTCCTATAATTGATATAGTCCTGCTAAGTTATATACTGAAAAACTAAGCGATTCTACATGCTAGAAACCCCATCCACACATGATAAGGAAATTTAGGCAAAAATGATGCCACAGTGCTTGACTTGGGTTAAAGCATGCATTTGTTTTTCTGTAAACTTGGCAACATGATAGGCTAGTTTTCCAACTAAAAATGGCAGTTAAATCAAAGCACTCTCACGAGCATTTTACAGTTTCTTTTTTTCTGTTGTCAAGCCAGTGCCAGAATTCACTAATTCCTTTTATCCCATCCTTTATTGTTTTTTTGCCAACCCAACGAGCAGCTGAAGACTGAGTTCTCACGGTGTGCGGATGATAGCTTGTTTGGTAGCATGGACCACGTCACAAAATTTGTAGCAGCAAGATTACCTGAGTCATATGACCAAAATGTAAGTTATCAAGTGCCTGTTATGCTCACTAGTTTTTCCATTTTTAATCTCAAACCAACATATTGTCAAGACTTATCATGTTCATCCATTTTTTCTACTTTCCTGTTGTTTGCAGAAACAAAAGAAGCTGACACGTATGGTGCACGAAATGTGTTCAACTATTTCACATGCAGTTGGGAAGCTTGGTTCTGGTATTGGGGGGATAGATGATGCGCAAGAGGGGACAAGCAGATCAGAGGCTGTTCATGTGGAAAAGAGGAGGCAAGAACCTACTAGGAGATCCAAACAAGCTCCAGCTGTGAGAGAAAGCTTATTGAGTGAAGAAGACTCGTTCAAAACTGACAGCGAGAAAGATGCAAGTGGCAGTGACGAAAGTGACTGGGACAGAGGGGGTGATGAAAGTGACAACGACGGCCACTCAAGCAATGATGATGGTGACGACTTTGTAGTTCAAAAAGCTGGATGCAACAACAACGAGGAGGGAGAAGCAACTTTTCAGGAGAGGGGAGCAGTAATGGATGAAAGCAAGGAGGATAAGGAGGACGAAGAGGAGGAGGAAGAAAAAAAAGATGAGGATGAAGAAAAGGAAGACGATGATGATGAAGAAAGCGAAGACAATGACAACGACAATGACAAAGACACGGGGGACGATGATATGCAGGGTGATGAGGAAGACCAGGATGACAACAATTCTGGTGGCAACAGTGGCAATGGCGGAAACAATGGAGGGAACGAGGATTCTGCAGGTGAGGAAACAGAGGCTGATGACGAGCAATCCACACTTCAATATTTACTCGAAGAGAAAAAGGATATGAAGCCAAAGGGGCTTGACGAGGCAGTTAGCATCTCTGTGAGAGATGTTGTTATGATGGACGAGGAAAGTTACTGCAAAATGCCACACATCCGCATGTTTGAAGTGAAAGAAATGTTGGATCTCAACGAGCAGCCTATTGCAGTGCTAGCGAGCAAAATTTTCCAAGAGCTATTGAGAAAAGAAGAAATGGAACTGGGGATGGCATTCAATCTTGAGGATGTCTGCCCCAAGTGGATTCGCAAGAAAATCATGAGGGAGATAGGGGCTCCACATGAACCCAAGGAAGTTGGTGTACCACCACTTCCAACACCAAAGAAGAAAAAGAGTGTGAGTTTCGTATCAGAGCCAACGGTGTTGACAGAGACAATGGAGGAACTGCGAGCTATGCGTGCCCAAAATGTTCAAGAACTGCAAGGTGGAAAGGAAACAAAGTCAGCCATGAAGAAATCTGGGCCTTTTCAGTTGCAACATCAGGCATTACATCATGCAAAAGAGGCAAGTTCTAGCACTCACAAGAACCAGCTTGAAACCAATACCGCATCAAGCTCAACAGCACGACATGCAGATCTCACCAGTGGCAAAGATACAAATGTTGCAGTTTCACCAGGGACTGTTTCAAAACAAGAACCAAGTGCCTCACAAATTCTAGCAAGTCATCCTAGGGAGGAAGCAAGTTCATATGATTTTCAGGCAAGTATTGCACATGCATCAATTCAACCCACAGCAGGAGGAGCAACTCAAATGAAACAGGATGCATCATTGCAAGTAAGCAGAGCAGTCCCTAGTACAAACCGTAGTGGGAGGCAACCACTAAGCAGTCTAAATGGTCAAGCACAAAATCTTGTTCTAGGGAATGGGATGCAATCAGCCACTGACATCCAGAGGGGCAAATTGTTTCATTACAAAGCATCACAACAGGTTGTACCATTATATGCAGGTCAGGAGAACATACCTCCAGTGTCAATCACAGGGGTTGGAGGGATGGAAGATGTCATCGGCGGCAACATTAAACCAAGTTCGGAAGCAAAGTTGCTAAAAGTTCAGGGCAAGTTGCCTGCTTTTATTCCTACAGTTGCCCAATCACCTCCCCATCCGCAGCTGAAGGATATCAATTTTAGTTATGCTAACAAGGCGGTCAGTCCACTGGAAATAAATGTGCTAGATGTCAGTGAGCTCTTGGCAAGGTGCGTTCCCCCATCTACCAACGATCTGCTAAGCAAGTCAGCAATTCATATTCCAGCAGAGATGGATGGACAACAGTTTCAGCATAGCAGAAGTGAAAGCTCAAATGTCTTTGTTAGTGAATACTGCCCAGCTCCAAGTTTTGATATTTTCAAATACGATTTTCCTACAGCACATGTAGATGATGGAGCAGATCGAGATGCCAGAGAAAATGCATTGGCTGACCATGAGTCATCGCAGTGCCAAGTAACCAAGGAGCCAGTCATTGAAATTATTGAAGATGAAAAAGTTGGTAATCTCGAAGGCATAGATGAAGGGTATGCACATGCAGAAGAACAGGCTATGAAGTGTGAGGATGAGTCCCTGCAGTATCAAGTACCCAAGGAGCCACTCATTGAAATAATTGATGACGATCATGTTGTGGATCTTGAAGGCATAGTTGGGAACATTTACCAGACACCTGAAAAAGTTACCCACAACCAAGTAGTAGTGGGACCAGGCAGTAATATTTATAGCAGCAGCAGCTCAGGAAAGATGGTCCCACAACAATTTGAGAGAAGGATTATCAAGCCACCTCCTTGCAAGAGGTCACCATTCTTGGACTATAATGAGAGGAAAGTGTACATATGCAAACCTGAAGTAAGCAGGCTGTATGCATCGGTTATTCTGCACGGGAGATTGAATGAAGAAGAATCACCAGATGTAGATACTAGGTATGAAATTTTTTATGATTCATTTTTTACATGTTTTTTCTAGGCAATTAAAATGCACCATTCAGGCAATTCAGGCTGAATTCATAGGCAAACAGAAGTAAAACAAGCAGGCAAAAAATCACCCCATGAAGAATACATGCTAACCAGAACGCACTTTCAGGCATTAACACATTTTTCCCATGCCTTATATATGCTAACTAGACATGCACTTTTTAGGTAGAAAGAATTCATTGCAAATTGTCACAACCCCAAGTTTATGTTCCTTAGGCAAAACAGGATCTATTTATAGGCAATCAAAAGTACAACAGCAGGCAACTTGGGTGCTAACTAGACATGCACTTTTAGGTAGAAAGAATTCATTGCAAATTGTTACAACCCCAAGTTTATGTTCCTTAGGCAAAACAGGATCTATTTCTAGGCAATCAAAAGTAAAGCAGCAGGCAACTTGGTTACTTTTTCTCATGGTTGTCCTTTTTTGGTTTCTCGTTTTTTATTGCAGCCCGAAGGTAATTGACTACAATGGATATGATGTGTCGGTGATGGAGCTTGCAAACTCTATGAAAAAAGAAGGATATGTCTTGACACATGTAATGGAAATTGGCATACTGTCCATAATGATGAATTTGCCTGCAGACTCCAAGAAGGTTGTCATGCCCCTGAGGTTCTCGGTAAGAAAAAGGACTAGGAGTCATTATTACTTCAGGTTCTGCATTTTTTTGTACTTGGTTCCTACTTGGTCATTTCTAACCACCTTGTCCCTTTTTGTGTTATAGACAAGGATGCTGCAGATGACTTTCCTCTCCAATGATATCAACAGCCAAGAGATTATTTCCCGATTCAAGAAATCAAATCACCTGGACCGGAAAGACATGGTAAGTCCATGTTTCTCGAATTTCCACTATAGTACTCTTCTCCCATTCCTTTTTTTCCACCCGCATGTGAATAGCAGAGTACTAGTTTTCAGGACATGCATGAAAGTTGCCAGAGTGCAGAATCACAATTAGCTTTTCCTCACAGCATGAGAAAACTTTTACATGCTTTTCATATCTCTTCAAGTTGCCTACAGACTATGTTCTTACCCTCAGCTTTTGTTTTCTGCACTTTTCCCCACAGATAATGTTTATTGTGTTAGAGAATATCGACAAGTCAAAGAAGGTTTCAGGCAACCATTATTGGGTCTTCAACGTGAATATAAGGGATCGAAGGTTCGAGGTGCTTGATTCATGGAGGACACTTCAGGACAAGACTCTAGATGTCTGCGCAAGGACTATGGTTGCTAGTTTTCGGGCTCTGTGGGAAGAGCACTATCCGAAGTCTCACATCTCATTAGATGACTTCACACTAAGAAACATTGATGTGCCAAAACAAACTAACAAGTAAGCATCAATTCCCAGACAAACTGCAAAACAAATTCCTAACAAATTCATACTTGTTTCATAGCTGACCTGAAACATTCTCTATAGATATGACTGCGGCATTTTTGCTCTCTCAATTGCAAATGGGTGGGAAGGAAGGAACGTTCCAAGATTTACAGCAGAGGATGTTCAAAGTATCAGGAAGCAATTGACAAACACGTGGGTTAACACCAAGCGCAACAAGGCTCCATGGGAAGCTGTATTGAAGTTAGCTTAGGTCAGTTATTTTCCATTCATGTTTTTTTACTGACTTTTTCTTTTTGCTCGCGTACAAACTGAAGTTTGCCAGCATTATTTTTACATGAATAATATTTTCATCATCGCCCTTTTTCCAGAAGTCATATGTAATTTTTTGAACATTCAAGGAGTTGCCTGAAACCATTCTGTAACTTGCAACAACACCAAACAGAATTTGCCTACCTTTCAATGGTGAAATGTAGTCATGGAACACCCATATTTTTTGAACAATCAAGGAGTTGCCTAAAACCATTCTGTAACTTGCAATAACAGCAAAACAGAATTTGCCTACTTTTTTCCATGGTGAAATGTAGTCATGGAACACCCATATTTAACACCAATCTGTTTAACTATAGTACCAGGCAATCTAAACATAATAATCACGCAATCCATTGTACTAATATAGTTATCCAGAGCACTTTTGAACCTTACAGGCTTAAAAAGCAAGTTGTCTTTTTTGCATGAAAGACAGTAATTCAAATGAGGGTAAACATATCATCGGGCATCTAGTAATTGCTCATTTTTTTGTCTTTCATAATCGAAACTCCATCTGTGTTCCCGCATTCCTGTGGTGTTCATCACGCCAATCTTGTGGGGCACAGTGCACTGTTGTGGTTGTAAGACCCACAGTAACTGCACTTGTTCTTCCTCTTCGGATGCAGCTCGAGTGCTGATTGCAACCTTTTCGACTTCGTTCTCCCTTTTGTAGTCGATTTTGGGGGGTCTCTAGGAACTCGGGTGTCAGGTGTAGTAGAACCACCTTGCGCTGCTGCAACAGCTGCACGTAGGGATTCCATGTTGAGTGGTTGGCGTGCATGTCCACCAGGAGGTTGCGCCAAAGAAGATGAGACTGGGGCAACATGTGCTTGTTGCACAGTAGTAGAAGTTATATACAGCCCAGAAGCACAAGCAATTGTTGCAGAATCTGTAGGGAATGCTGCAAGGCCAGCATTTGTAAGACGACTCATGTCTGCTCGTGTAGTAACCATGGATGGTGGTGCATCCCCCCTAAGTGGTAGTGCAGGCCAGTAGGTTGTTTGGGGAGCCCTCATCGTTGTTGGTTCAGGCTCTATGGTTAGTGTTCCAGGTCTGAACAGTTGTCGCGGAGCCCCCCTCAGTTTTTGGCCAGGCCCACTGTTTAGGGTCGGAGTCGCCAACAGTTGTGGTGCAGGCCCCCTGGTTTGTGGCGCAGATCCCATACTCTGAGGTACAAATCCTAACTGTTGCCCTGCAGCGAACGAGCTTGGCACCGCAGACCCCTTGTGCACTGGCGCACCCCCAACTGCTGTGTGTGGATGCACACCCTGCCCCATACTGTTTGTAGGTAGTGATGTTGCATTTTTTGGCTGTTGGGCAGAAATAGTTTGACGCTGCCTAGCACTAGCAGGGGCTTGCGCAGCTTGTGGTGGTGCGTTGCCACTACTCGCTGAAGCATTTGTCATTGGTGGCACAGGACCACCAGCTGATGGCGGTGGCCCACCAGTCGGTCCACTGGGAGGGGCTGCTGTTTTCTTTTTCCTTGACAGGCTGAGATTCTTTATTTCGTGACGCGCTCCACGCATATGCTTCTTTACAATATTTGTCGTAGCATCCGATGCACTAGCAACCTTAGCAAGTCCACCAAAGTCCATCATCAAGTTTGCATGACGGAGTTCTTTCTTCGATTGTTCCGGCAACTCATCAGGCTTATCCTCAACAGCAGGCGGTGCATCCGTGATTGGTAGAGGTGTCCATCTTCTTTTGATGTACTGCGTTGGGATTTCATCAACCCCAAGATGGTTGAAAACCTTCAATATATGGCAGCAAAGCATCCCATCCCTATGAAACTTGCAACACTCACATCTGTAGTCTCCAGCACTAGTTTCAACAGTCACAAAATAGCTCCTAGAACCATACTTAGCAACCCATTCTTGATTGGGGTAAAGCTCATACAAGTGTTCACCGTGGGGTCGCACGTTGTACCTTGTAGTCAACTGAAATTCATCGCGGAATTTCTCGTACAAGTCTCTAGTGTATGAATTGTAGGCTTGCTTTTCAATTGGGTAAGATGACCACATTTCACTTTGCAAATGTCCTGTCCTGTAATCCTTCGCACCCTCTCGAACTAGTATGTGTGTTTGGATTTTCTGATATTGCTTCACGAAGTTCAAGATGGACTTGTGTGGGTTCACATAATGCTTAAGGACAGCGTTGAACCCCTCACTGCGTTGTGTTGACTGCAAGAAAGGGAAGAATTGATGCTTGAAGTAACAGGGCACCCATGTTTCTCGGTACTTGTATAGATTCTCAAAGTGGGAGTCAGTCATAGCCTCATACTTCATCATCAGCTCACACCAACCTGCCTCAAACTCCTGTGGTGTAAAGCTAAAGTCAACACAATTGTTGAAATCTTTAGACAAGTCAGGGTTTCGTCCCAACAATGGCCCAAGCTTCTCTTGTGCTTTCTTCATAATATGCCAGCGACAACAGCGGTGCACACTTGTAGGGAAGATTTTCTTAATTGACTGCGCCATTGCAATGTCCTGGTCGGTTATGATGTTGGTTGGCGCTACTCCATGCATTGCTTCAAGGAAGGTTTCGAATAGCCAATCAAAACTAGAAGCCAACTCTTGCCTAACGAAACCACAGCCCAACATAAATGATTGCCCATGTCTATTAATTCCAATAAACGGCGCAAAGGGCATGTTGTACATGTTAGTCATGTATGTTGTGTCAAAGGAGATGCAATCATGATAAGCTTCCACGTATGCCTTCCTTGCTGCACCATCGACCCAGAAAATATTCTCCACTCTGTCTTCTTCATCATACTTTATCTTGTAAAAAAAGTCTGGATCTTCTCTTTGCTGATCTTTGAAATATGCTACTGTCTCTATCATGTCGCCTTCTCTTGTAGCATCCTTGTTCAAGACCGTCTTCAGGTTTGTAATGTGCTTAGTTCCATAAGGCACAATTAGCTCTGTCCCATAGAAGTCTGACATGATGTGCATCATGCGCCCTGCATTCAATGGAGTCAAAATGAAGTCAAAATGGTGGTCAAACCCTTGTTACCTAAGAACAGTACAAAAAAACAATTTTGATTTCTTCCACCAACTAACACAACTAAGAACAGTCAACTCAGGTGGATATTTTAGGCATTTTCATCCTAATGTACAAGCAACTAACACAACAAACATGCAGGTAGGCAGGTAGAAGAAATAGAAGAACAAGCTTCATAAAACCAGTCAGACAAACTTATTTTTGGGCTGTGGTTTGTACTAACATGCATTTGCACAAAAGGCAGGTAGGCAGGTAGTAAATATACATTGAGCAACTAACAGACAATTTATAGGCAAGTCCATCTACCACATTTCACAACAAAGACAAGACAACAGAGGCACGACCCATCGCGTTTGTTTTCTGATCAAGAGCAGGCAAATAATACTTAAAAACAAGGCAAGTTTTAATGGGTAGCAGACCTTTTTTCATAAAAAACAAGCATGTTTGTGTGCTTAGTCTGGCAAATCACACACATGCTGCAAGCAAGATGGATACAATACTTGGGCAAGTCTGGGCAGTTAAAATTGTCGGAGAGAAGGGTAATATGGTTATAGACATGTTGTCAAGTTGCAGTTATGTAGGTGGGTAAGGAATGCCTTTTCTTCTGGTGGGATACCTTGGTGCGATCTCAAGTACTTAGTCAAACTTGGTTTGTCAACTAGTGGATGGTTGTGCTCGCCAACAAAATATATCACTTCCCATCTGCCATCTATCAGTTTGACAACCATCTTAGCTTTGCAACCAGTTTGCACTATTTTATCTCTCTTCCGCTTCTTGCTCCTCTTTTTGGTTTTATTATCATCATCAAGAAAGACAATATCCTCGTCTTCATCATCATCTTTTGTTTGCTCAACGATATCATCCAGCACAGGAATTTTTTCTGCCCCTCCGTCATCAGCTTCAGGCTTTCGAAACTTGTTGCAAACAAACTGTTGTTTTATCAACACTCCAGTTTTCACAGCCTTCCTTGAAGTATTCATTTTAATTGAAAAACCAATCTGCAAGGCATATGCATTGTAGTGCTCTTTTGCGCCTTCCAAAGTGTCAAACCTCATGCCCACATGAGGCTCCTTCGGTTGTGACCAAGCCTCTTCATCATTTTCAGCACCAAAGCCTGTCAAACCATTACCAACAGTCACACTTGTATCACCCGCGGCATCCGTGCCATCAAGGGTATGGCCGTCAGTCTCAGATTCTTGCGCTGCAGGTGCTTGCTCATCTGTCTCCACTGTTTTTGCCACAGGAGCTGTGGCATTTTGCACTATATGAGGAGTAGGAGAATCACCGGTTAACTCAGGATTTTGAGCAGCCTGTTGTGTAGAGTTCACTGGATCACCAATATCCATATCATCTGGTTCCTCATTTAGGTCAATCATCTTTTTTACAGCCTGTGCAACATTTAAACCAGAAAAACCAAAGCTAGTTAGTTTGATGTCAAGCAAGTAAGAAACTAAACCCAGGCAATCACAACTGAATGATAAGATAGCATTTTTTGTTGTTGTAAGAATGACTTCAACACAGAACATTTTTTGTTGTTGCTGAAAATCACAAACTGAATGATAAGACAGCATCTTCTTTTGAGCATCTGTTTTTTGATTGTATCATAATTTTTACTAACCTTTTATCATTTTAAAATGCAGGCAACTCATACATATGCATGGTTTTCAAGGATCTCAAGGGGGAAGCAAGCTAGATGCCAGAGAATAGACATTTTTTTGGAGTGTTTTCAGCATGGATTTCACACCAAAAAACAGAGAGAGCAGCAACATGTTTTGTGTCAGAAAAAACTTAAGAATAGCAGCAGTCATGGGCAACATATGTTTGTCCCTTTTTATGTTCAGTACTTTGTTTTTCTCTTAAAGTTTGTACTGGGAGCAACTTTGGTTATCACTGTCGTTGTGTAGTCGCTTTTCCAAGTAATCTGTTTGTCGAGGTCGTGAATTGTTTCTTCGTGCTGCAACTGATACATCCATTTTATAGTAGTTATATAGGAAATTTCTTTTGCCATTTCTTTTTTGCAGGATCAAAATAGCAATATATGTTGCATCCACCCGCATTGTTCCCCGCCAATTGCAAGATCACAACAACAACAACTGTTGTAGGATCATGCAACCTACACCTTATTGGAAAGGTAAATTAAACCTCACTTTTTTTTGTCACTGGTGAATAAAAGTACCAACGATAAACCATTTGTAGTAGATTTTAGCTTTTATACATCACTTGCTTCTTCACAATAGCTTTCTTGCCTACCTCTTTATTCCAAGTTGCTTTTCCATCAGCCATGAGTTGCATGTTTTTCACAGTATTACTTGCCTAGTGTTCATTTTTTTTACAAGTTGATAATGCAAGCAATGATTTTTTTGCCTAGGTTTACAATGCAAGTTGCTGCAGACAATATTTTTTTTGCCTAACTTCATACAAGTTACGATGCAAGTTACTTTCTACAACCCATCAAACCATCAGCCATGATGTTCATCCTTTTTTTTCTACTTGACACATGCTTACAATCAGCAGAAGCAGGCAGATGATTCAATAATCAACATAGGGTTAAAAATCGTTCATATGAAAACAGGACGAAACACAGATGGAGAAAATCAAGAAGCGGCTCCATTTTTTTCTACAGAAGATGCTGGAGAGGGCTGGGGCTTGGGGAAGGTGAGCAGATCTACAACTTTTTACCTCTGAACTTGCCTGCTTCTGCTGCTTCTAGATGTGTTTAGATCAACAGTTTCATGGACGCCGTCCGTATTGCAGGCTTGAAGCTTTTGAGATCTGAGCAGGATGAACCTTGCCTCTTTCTTGGGGGAGAAGAAGATGTCTCTCTTTTGGGACGGCTGGAAGGGAATAGGAGGGGAGGAGAGGTGGGGATGGAGAAAAGTAGGATGGAAAAGAATCACGTGAGTCGGGGTGGTGGAGCAGGTTGTGATCGCGGGGGAACGTCCCCTTTCTGATCGAGGGGGGACAGAAACTTACCTTTTCGGGGCCTATCAGGGCAGGCCGCCAGGAAACGCTAGGGAGCACACGGCTGCTCCCTAGACGCGTCCAATTGAAAAAGGGAAAAATTGGCTCTTGCAAATCTTCATCTTCATCTTCTTCATTACTATTAAACAATCAAACAAGAACTTTTTTAAAGGCACCCCGTAATTAGTCCCACAACAACACACAGACTAATCAGCACCACATAATTAGACCCACAATTCTTAATCTAACAGTCCTTATTAATCTACTACTTCTATCGTGTGCACTTAGTAATTTTTCATGACTGACCATACTCCACCATCCACCAGGAGAGAAGTACTCGAACTACTATCCCTACAATCACGGATCGGGAGTCGCCCACCACGGCCGACGCTGCCGCGCCCAACCTCCACCGCGGCCGACTGCCTCCACGCGAATTCCCTTGCGAGGCTCTCTGGCGACCACACCGCCTACTCCAGAGGCGAGGAGCTTGCCGGCGTCCAGCTCCTCAAGGAGAAGCGCGCTCCACCGCCGACGCTGCCGCGCCCAAATCCCACCGCGGCCGACCGCCTCCGCTCTCTCGATGGGGATCCGCTGCGGCAGTGCCAGGACGTTCACCATCGCCACCGCAGTCTGTTCACCGCGGACGCCACATGCCTGCACCCCACGGCCGGCCACCGCGCGTCTGGAGCGCGCTCTTCCGCCTATTCCCAGTGTGTCGCCGCCGGCTCACCCGAGCGCGCCGCTGATGGCCTTCGGTGCTATCGCAGGCACCAAGACCGTCGCTGTGCTGGTAAGTCCTCTCCCCCAGCTGGCGTAGCGCCCGGTTCTACTATCTCTCTTCCATGTCGTTGCAACACGGTCTCTCCTCTGTCGTTGCTGCTGCCGCCACCGTGTTTCTCCTTCCTGCTTTTGCCACTGTCGCTGGAGCTAGCCAAAATGGATCAAACATAGGTGAGTTAAATTGGGGGTGCATCTTTTATCTTGCTTGATACAATCTTCTTCAGTTGTCTTCTGATTTCAGTCACATACATTGCCATGTTCGTTCTAGCACAGCAGGTGTTCGTGTGTATGCCTATGAAATGATAGCACATGTGGTTTCACGCATGTAATCCTCCTTTGTGTATGCCTATTCGTGATTACCCTTAGCCAGTAATTCATGCTAAGTAATGGTCTAGGCTTAGATGCTTGAGCCAGTAAACTTACTGGTCAGAATCTCAGATTACTATTTAGCCTTTTCTCAGCAATTTGGAGACATGTCGGCCTTGTATCCTTATAATGAAAGGCGGATGAGATTGTTTGTAGCTATTTTTAATGGTATCCTTTGCTATGTTAGGTGGCTTGCTTGATTTAAATATGCTATGGAGGATTACATAGATAATACTCTGCTTAATTTCTTTATTTTGCTTCCCTTCTTGGCGGTCTTCTAATACAAGATGCATGTTTGAGAAAAAGACTCACAAAATTGATATGAAGAAACAACAACCAGAACTTGCTTCAGTAATTTATTCTCCACAAGTGTGTCCTGACTCCTGAATCATTTGTACATTACTAAATTCTATGCTTATTTGTTAGCACCAAAATGACTAATTCAGTTCTGGTACAATCTTAATACTTGCAGGGAAACCGATCTTCATTAGTCATAAGTAGAGATAAGAAGACTGTTAAGTTTATGGCAAAGTCATGTCATTATTAAGTCTTTCTTCTTATTGGACCAGCTTAGTAAAAATGATTTCAGTTGTTGCCCTAAATTCGATAAAGGTAGTAATGTGTTGTAGATACAACCACTTGCATGAACAACCAGAATGGCAATAATAAGTGCTATTTATTCATATCAGCTTACTTTAAATAAATATGTCTTTCATGGAACAGTATGTGTGTGATGGATCTTTTCAAGTTCGATTCATGTTCAATTAGGTGCATATTTCGTGAGAAAATCCCGACGTCCAGCTCTTCAAGGAGAGGAGCCTGCCACCGCCGACGCTGGCATTGCCATGGGTGCCCATCCTTGCTGTCCGATGGAACCGCTCAGACGGTCATACCGCGGTCGTCGTCAGAATCATCCGAGTTGATTTAACCAATGTATGTTTGGCAGACCTTTCATCTTTTTAGCAATTGCATCAAACAAGGAATATACCATAACCTATGTTTTTGCAACTTGACAGTTTTGAATCCTCGCTGAATAAGCAGGAAGTTGTATTTGGAAGCTTTCTTGGACTTATATCGTAATCATGGTATATGGCTTGATTGTCTCATGTGGTGCTTGCATGGTATGTGTGTGATGATTTTCCTGAAAGGCAGAAGTTTTATCATGCTATGTTCTTTCAACTTATGTGTAACATTTTGGTTTTCTTATGGACTCAAATCTGATATACTAGACCCAAACCTTTATCCTTCTTCCATTATACACCTAATCTTGTCTGCTCATCATCTAGATTTAAACCTTGCCATTATACACCTAATCTTGTTCGCTCAACATTTGGAAAGCTAGAAATGAGTCCATTTGGGTCGCCCCGTTGGGCCAAGTTTTGTGTCCGGATGATCCAAACGGACAAAATGAGTCTTTGCATTGGAGTTGCTCTTAACGTTTAAAACGTGCATTACACGTGCACACTTACTAGTCCTATCAAATTGCCCAGCACACACTAGGGACATGGTGATTATGACCATTTGGCGAATATGACAGCTACGTGATATTACTCATGGAAAGGGCGAGACCCCGGTTCAAGCTACTGTTGATTACTTGGACAACTATTACAAGTCACTTCATTTGGCAAGGAAATTTAGTATGGAAGAGATATTAAAAAGGAAAGATGCCAATATCAGAGGATGGACGTGTCGTGAGCAGAAAATATGCACCAACCCCTGTTCCATGGCCTCGCCCACCAACAGGCTGGGTAGCCCTATCTGTTGATGGTTCTTTTTCAAGCCATGATGGGCGTGCTTATGCTGGAATGGTACTGCGGAACGGGGACGGGACTACGATCTTTGTGGCACATGGATACATTTTTCATTGCAATAACGCCCTTGAAGTGGAAATTCATGCAATCATGCAAGGTATGGCTTTGGCCATTCAACATTCAGACATGCTGGTGATAGTCCAATCGGATTCTTCGAATGCATTGGCAACCCTCACAGACGCCACACTTTCCAGATCAGCCTATGGTCATCTTGACGTAGAGATTAAAGCTCATATGGTTGCTAGGGAGTTTGTTCCTTGTAAAATTGGTCGAGAGCAGAATAGTGTAGCTGTCAGGACCCCGACTCGATGCCACATCGATCTAGCATGTAACACCTCATATCACTTTGCGGCCTCACGCACGGTATTCCCACGGGTGTCGTCTTACCTTAGCCCGGGACCGTTTGCGCCTTTTGGCACACGTATATGATAGTGTCGCTAGCATCCATATGGTAAGGAGCCCGGGCTGACATGGCTAGTCGTAAACTCAAAGTGGCACAGACTTACAGGGACATGCATCCATGACCCAGCATCAAACGTGTCGGTCAGCAGCGAGTGAATCCGGACTGTAGCACTGGGCTAGCAGGACTCCGGTAAACCGGGCTGTAGCGGGCTAACAGGACTCCGGTATCCATCGCGTGCATTTCCCCGAAGGGACAGACACAGGAACAAAGAAGGACACATGCCGGCCGGCCTAAGTGTTCCGGAGCAGTAGCAAGCTACCAAGGCTTAGTGGAGACACTAGGAGACATTTTCCGGTAAGAGAGGCTACTAAGAATAAACAACTAGATAGTCAGACCCCACACATACCAAGCATTTCAATCGTACACACAATATGCTCGATATGTGCAAATACAACAAGGCATCACAACATGACTCTACAACACAAGTACTTTATTTAAGGCTCAGGGAGCCATACATAGCATACACACAAGTACGGGTCACACGACCCAGCATTCAAGTCATACAGACATACAAGCCAACAGCGGAAGTAACTTGTCTGGGTACAGACAACTAGTAAAATAAAAGAGGCTTGAGAAAGCCTGTCTATACTACGTGGTCCTTCACAAGCTCAGGATCACCACCTGGGCCTCGGTCTACTCATCGATGTCAACGTCTACGAAGAACCCATCAGAAGGGGTTGCAGCGTCTTCTGTAAAATGTAAATTATAGCAACATGAGTACAAAGGTACTCAGCAAGACTTACATCAGATCCTATATACATGCATATTATCAAGAAGGGTTGGTGGGGTTATTGCAGCAAGCCAGTTTTGACTCTTGGCTAAGCTATCCTACGATACACCAACTTGAAATGATTTTGCGCACACGAGTCCACTAGTCACCACTTCAATACACCACCGAGGATCCACCTCCGTCATCCTACGAAAGAGCCATCCCCGGCACTCACACTTATCTTGAGATTTTTAGTAGTATCCATTCACTTGTCTATGAACTGTATAGGCAACCAAGTAGTCCTTTACCGCGGACGCGGCTATTCGAATAGATTATGTTAACCCTGCAGGGGTGTACTTCTTCACACACGCTCTCACCACTTACCGCCGTTTACACGACATGTACTCGGCAACCTTCAAGCGGAAGCCCAACGTGGGTGTCGGCCACGACCTACCTAAACACCTAAGTCTCTAGTCCAGGTTTATCGCCTATCCAGGTTCCATCCGCAGGGAGTCCGGCCGAGGTTTCCCATACGGCCCCGAACGATGTGTACAGGGTTCCCGAGATACCTAACGGGTATTCGGTACACCGTGCCACGTACCTACTGCATCACAGCCCACCCCTACGGTCAGCGCTGTCCACGGCCTCCAGTAGGCTACAAACACCAGAAACTACTTGCAACTCCTGGACAGAAGACTAGGGTGAATAAGAAGTCGAGAGGGTCCATTGGTTTCGGGCCCAATGCATGGTAGTAGCTGATTCTTAAATCACACATACAGATCTCAGTGCTTAGGGACGGCCTCAATGAAACAACCCACCATGTACTCCTACATGGCCTCTCATCGATACCTTTACCAAATCGTGTTCACCACATCACTCTCATTACCGGCATGATCATTTCACTCTAGCCCATCACCCAGATGGACCAGACCTGACACGACTCTAAGCATAGCAGGCATAGCAAGGTAGGAACAACACATACATATGGCTCAAACAACTCCTACACATGCTAGTGGGTTTCATCTAGTTACTGTGGCAATGACAGGTCATGCAGAGGAAATGGGTTCAACTATCGTAGCACACAGCAGTTTGAAACGTGTTGTCTTAATGCAGTAAAAGAGAGCAGGAGCGAGAACATGGGATTGTACCGATATGATCAAATGGTTGGTTGCTTGCCTGATGGGTCGATGCACTGATATGGTTCTTCGTTACGGTAATCACGGTACTCCTCAGAGGCAGAACCTGCCGCAAAGAGCACGATACACAAACATCACCAAACAATATGCAACAATATGATGCATGCATGAAACATGGCAATATGAGTGTGTTGGGCTAATGCAACTAAGACCAAATGGGTTTGAATCATTTTGAATCAAAGATTCAAGTTCAAACTCATAGATGGCCCTTTAAAGTGCTTTATTTAGTTCTGCTCTAAACATCAGGTTAACTTGCTTAAACATGCATGAAACCAGTACAGATGGATAGATTGGATTTTTCTGATCATTTTTCATATATAAAACTTTGCATTTGGAGCTACAGATTAATTCTTATGATTTTTGAAGTTTGGGTTATTTTCTGGAATTTATAAATCATTCTGGATTTATTTTAATTCCAGAAAAGGATTACTGCGTCAGCATGAGGTCATGCTGACCTCAGTAAGTCAACGGACTGGTCCAGGTCAAACTGACCAGTGGGTCCCGCATGTCAGCAGTTAACTAAACTAACTTAATTAGTTAAAACTAATCTGGGTTAATTAGCAGAGGGGGGCCCCACTTGTCATAGACTCCGGGGAGTCAAACTGGGCCCACCCTGGTCAAGGTCAAAGTCAAACACGCCGATGACTAGCCGCCGGCGAGCCCGACGCGGCGGTGGAAGTGGTTTTGGCCGTTCCGGCCACCAAATGAGGCGCGGAAGGCATCTAAGTGGAGCTGGGAACAAACGGCAGCTCTTGGTGAAGTTAGTTGGGGTCGGGATGGCCGAAATCGGCGCCAGTGACGACCTAGGCGGCCGCCGGAGTTCGGGTGGAGGCAAACTCGGGGCTAGGGTGTGCGGTGAGGTGCGGGGAGTGCATGGTTAGAGCCTACGCGGCGTGGTGAGTGCGATGGACAACGAGAGGTGGCCGGAGGATGGCCGGGAGCACGTCGGCCATGAGCTCCGCGGCGGTGCGTGCGGTTGATCCTCGTGTGCTCGTGGTGGTGCACGAGAGCAAGAAAGGGAAGGGGGAGAGGGTAGCCAGGCTCACGGCGATCTCGTGGGAGCAGACGACGCGGTCGGAGACGAGCTGGTGCGGCGACGGCGTTGAAGGGGATCTCCGGCGACGGCGGTTCGGTCGAGGTCCGTGCGGTGGCTTCGGGGCACGCGAGCGCTCGGGGCTCGGCTTGCTCGAAGGAGGGGAGGGTGGTGGAGCTCCTGGACACGACGGTGCGGCGTGGGGTTGACGGAGAGCGCGTCTACGGCGAGGGGGTGGCGGCGATGGCGTCGGCCACGGCGTGGGAGAGCGAGGGAGAGGAGCTGGGGCTGAGTGAGAGTGTCCTGGGGGTTCGGGGGAGAGAGGGGGAGTGATCCACGTCGAGGCTTGACGAGGGGAGCGGCGAGGCGGCGACCAGGTGCGTGGCACCCATGCGGTGCTCACCGCCGAGCACCTGCCTGCCTGCCCGGCCGAGCCAAGCAGCTCGCTGGCGCGGCAGCTGGGCTGGGCCGGCAGGTAGGCCGGTTAGTAGGCGCCAGGTAAGGTTTTTCCTATTTTCTGTTTTTGTTTTTATTCTGTAAGTTTGTTGAATTATCAAAAATACCTAAACAACTCCTAAAATCACCAAACTGCACCTGGTCCATAGTTGGAATATTTCCAACATGAAACATTTTAGTTTGGAAATATTTGAGCATTTGAAATATTTTATAATTTTTAAATGCCCAAATTCAAATACTTATGAATTAACTCAAAGACCTTAGGATGACCTAGAAAACTGTGCATCACTTTTGGCAGAGGCTCTGAACCAAGACAAAAATGATGGACATTTTAGAAGGGCATTTCAGGTTCATTGAAATTATTTTTAGTAAACCCTAGTTGTTTTAGAGGGGGCTGGGGGTTCTGTCATCCCCATTTCAAGTTTCTGATAAAAGGGTAAACATGATGCAACACTCTAATGCATGAACCAGCTAGGGTGTGACAACTCACCCCCACTCAAAAGAATCTCGTCCCGAGATTTAGGTTCCTCCGGAAAGAAGGCGGGGTACTCAAGTCAAAGACGATCCTCCCTTTCCCAAGTGGCTTCCTTCTCAGAATGGTGCGACCATTGAACCTTGAGAAACTTGATATTATGACGTCGAGTGGTACGCTCGGCTTGATCGAGGATACGAACGGGGTACTCTCGATACGTGAGGTTATCTTGAAGATCAAGCGTTTCGTGGTCCACTCCACGGATAGGATCCGAGAAGCAACGCCTGAGTTGAGAAACGTGGAAGACGTCGTGGACTCTGGAGAGATGCGGAGGTAGTTCCAATTGGTAGGCAACTTCTCCTCGTTTAGCAAGAATGCGAAAGGGTCCAATGTAGCGAGGAGCCAATTTACCTTTGATACCGAAACGATGGGTTCCCTTCAGAGGAGTGACCCGAAGGTAAGCCTTCTCGTCAACCTCAAAAGTCATAGCCTTATGTTTTCGGTCGTATTGACTCTTTTGACGAGATTGGGCTGTTTTCAACTTTTCACGAACAATCCGAACTTGCTCTTCTGCTTCCTGGATCATGTCCGGGCCAAAGAATTGTCTTTCTCCGGTCTCTGACCAGTTAAGAGGCGTTCGACACCTTCGTCCATAGAGAACTTCAAAAGGGGCTTTACCCAAGCTAGATTGATAGCTGTTGTTATAAGCAAATTCAGCAAATGGAAGGCATTTCTCCCAATCCATTCCGAATGAGATAACAGAAGCTCGAAGCATGTCTTCTAGAATCTGGTTGACACGTTCTACTTGACCACTTGATTGAGGGTGAAAAGCAGTGCTAAAGGAAAGGCGGGTTCCCATAGCATTTTGGAAACTTTCCCAAAATCGAGAGGTGAAGAGACTACCTCGATCCGAGTTAATTTCCAATGGAACACCATGGAGAGACACTATTCGGGAGATGTATAAGTCTGCTAATTGACTAGCGGTTATACTCTCGCGAACAGGTAAGAAATGGGCTACTTTGGAAAGACGGTCGACAACGATGAAGATAGCGTTATTCCCTCTCTTGGTCCTGGGAAAACCGATGATGAAATCCATACCAATTTTATCCCATTTCCATTCAGGAATAGCTAAGGGTTGAAGGGTGCCAGCAGGCTGTTGATGCTCTGCTTTTACATGACGACAGACGTCGCAACTAGCAATATACTGAGCAATTTCTCTCTTCATCCTAGTCCACCAGAACCTCTGGCGTAGGTCCTGATACATCTTAGTACTACCGGGATGAATGGTGAGAGGAGATTCATGAGCTTCCTTAAGGATCAATCGCCTCAGGTTTCGCACCTTGGGAACCACTAGACGATTCCCGAAGTATACGACTCCTTGATCATCAGTGGATAAACAATTCGCAACTCCCTTCTTGATGTTTCTCTTGATGCGGGAAATTCCTGGATCTACCTTCTGTGCTTTGATGATCTGATCCGTAAGGGTAGGTTTCGCCACCAAGGTGGAAAGGAATCCTTGAGGAACAATGTGAAGGTTAATTTTTCGAAATTCCTCATGGAGAAGCGGTTGACTTTGTTGTAACATCAGATTGTTACAATAAGACTTACGACTTAGTGCATCAGCCATGACGTTGGCTTTTCCTAGGGTGTAAGTTATTCCTAAGTCGAAATCTGTGATCAACTCAACCCAACGTCTTTGCCTGAGATTCAGATCCGGTTGGGTGAAGATGTACTTCAGACTTTGGTGATCGGTGAAGATTTCGCAACGATTACCGAGGAGGTAATGTCGCCAGGTTTTAAGTGCATAGACTACAGCTGCAAGCTCTAGATCATGAGTAGGATAATTCTCCTCATGTGGGTGTAATTGCCGTGAAGCATAAGCAATTACGTGACGATCCTGCATGAGAATGCAACCTAGTCCTTGTCGCGAGGCGTCGCAATAGATAACAAAGTCCTTAGAGAAATCTGGTGGTACCAATACGGGAGCAGATGTCAGGCGTCTTTTCAGTTCCTGAAAGCTGTGCTCACATTGCGGAGTCCACTCGAACTTGTTATCTTTCTTGAGGAGTTCAGTTAGAGGTTTGGCAACTTTGGAGAAGTTCTCGACAAAGCGGCGACAATAGCTCGCTAAGCCAAGGAAACTCCGAACTTGCTTGACCGATTCAGGTGGAGTCCAGTTAAGGACGGCTTGAACTCGCTCGGGGTTAACAACAATACCTTTACCAGAAATTACATGTCCTAGATAGGTCACTTCTGGTAACCAGAATTCGCATTTAGAAAATTTGGCATAAAGGCGATGCTCTCGAAGTTTTTCCAACACTAGCCTTAGATGTTCGGCATGTTCTTTCTCGTTCTTGGAGTAGATGAGTATATCATCGAGGTAAACCACGACGAATTTATCCAAATACTCCATGAAGATTGAGTTCATTAACCGAGAGAAGGTGGATGGGGCGTTGGTTAAACCGAAGGACATGACGGTGTACTCGTATTGGCCATAACGAGTAACAAAAGTCGTTTTAGGAATGTCCCCGTTCCGGATTTTGATTTGATGGTAGCCCAACCTCAAATCCATTTTAGAGAAGACGGAGGATCCAGCGAGCTGATCATATAGGTCGTTGATCCTGGGGAGCGGATACTTGTTCTTGATTGTGACCAAATTGACAGGTCGATAATCTACAACCATCCGGTCCGTACCATCCTTCTTCTTGACGAAGAGGACGGGGCAAGCCCACGGGGATGAACTAGGTCGGATGAAACCCTTCTTCAAGGACTCATCAAGTTGTTTCTTAAGCTCGGCTAGTTCTAGTGGTGCCATCTTATAGGGTCTTCTAGCAATCGGGACAGTTCCTGGGATGAGGTCTATTACGAACTCAACATCCCTGTCAGGTGGGACACCTGGCAATTCTTCTGGGAAGACATCCGGAAAGTCACGGACTACCGGAACGTCCTCAAGATCTAGCAAAGGACTGGCATTAAGAGAATATAGCTGTCGCTTGGCCACTCGGGTCAAGACATTGACTATCTTTCCCGAAGGATGTGTGAGTTGAACAGTCCTAGAGAAACAATCAATTTTGGCATGATGGGCTGACATCCAGTCCATGCCCAAAATGATATTAATATCCAAAGATTTGAGGGCTATCAAAGATGCGAGAAAAACGAGTCTGTCGACTTGAATTTCATTTCCATGGCTTACTCTAGAGGTTTGCCATTTGGATCCCGGGGTTTGAATTACCATAGAGGTGGGCATCTCACAGAATGTGGTGTTATGCAGACGAGCATAATTAATATGAAAGAATGAGATGCTCCAGTATCGAAAAGAACAGATGCCGGGTGGCAATTAACAAGGAGTGTACCGAGAACGACGTTGGGATCCTCTTGAGCTTCTTCAGCAGAGATACAATTAACATGGCCACGTGCAGCGGTGGCCGGCTTGGCGTAGAATGCTTTCCCTGTCGGCTTGCCATGGCCAACAACTTTTGCGGATTGATTGGGGTTGGTCTGGGGGCACTCGCGCAGATAGTGGCCTGATTCCCCACATTTAAAGCAAGTCACAGAGCTGGTACGTGGAGAAGCACTGTTGGTTGGACCACCATAGGGCTTGGTTGGTGCAAACTGTTGGGCAGGGCGAGGCGCCTGGAAGGATGGCCTCGGTGTAAACCTGGGTGGTAGGGCGGTGTTAGGCACCCACATGCGGCGCTTCTGTGGACCAGCACCGGATGAGGAACCCATGTCACGGCCATGCTTGCGTGTTGCTTCATAATCAGTCTGACCAGTCTCAGCACTGATGGCTTTGTTAACAAGCTTCTGAAAAGATGTGCACTCATGCAGACGGAGGTCGCGGCGAAGCTCAGGACTAAGTCCCTTGCGGAACCTTGCTTGCTTCTTGGCATCAGTAGAAACTTCCTCAGTTGCATATCATGCAAGGTTACCGAACTCCCTGCTGTAAGCATCCACAGAGAGTCGGCCTTGAGTGAAACTGCAGAACTCCTCACGTTTACGGTCCATGAGACCCTCCGGAATGTGATGTTCACGAAAAGCCTCGCTGAATTCAGCCCAAGTAGTGACATGGCCCGCTGGGCGCATAGCTCCATAGTTCTCCCAGCATAGACTGGCGGGGCCTTCAAGATGATATGCAGCAAAGGTGACCTTATTAGCCTCAGCTACTAGCGCAGAACGCAGTTTGTGAGTAATACTGCGAAGCCAGTCATCGGCGTCGAGAGGCTCGACGGAGTGGTGGAAAGTGGGTGGATGTAACTTGATGAAATCACTGAGTGATACCAAGTTATTCCTCTGATGGTGTGCGGTGTTTTGCTCGATGCGCTCCAACAAACGGTTGGTCTCCCGCTTGTTTCTCTCGGCTTCCAGCATAACTTCGGCCAGAGAGGGAGGTTGAGGCAGGTTTGTTCCCCCAACTCTGCTGCCTTCGCCCTGCTCTGGGGGAGCAGGGTTGGTGCGGGTGTTAACCATCCTAGAAAAACAAAACAAAGGTTTAGTCCAGGATGATAGGATTCTGACATAGAAATGTAGAATGTAACAGATAACTTGGAATGTAAGATGATCATCCGTATGACATGGTAGATACAGAAACTGCTTCTTTTATTCCATCGTCATACACACCATACAAGGTTTAGTACAGAACCAAACGAAGTACTACTACGGTGAAAAGAGGATTACATCTCATCGGAGGCATTCCGAGCTCCTATACATTATTTTTCTACACCTCCGGAAGGCGGTACAAGCTAAGTCATATCCCACGAGTCACGCAGGACGGTGGACGATACAACTAGTACAATACTAGTGATACTACTACTAACTCAGACAGCTCCGTAGTAGTCCTCATAGAAGTCACCTCCATAGCCTGGAAGCTCAACGTGATCATCCGGAAACAGTCGGTCCCGTGGAGCTTGTGGACCATAGGGGCTAGGATGAGGTCTTGGACCAATAAACGGCGGCCTATGGGGACCACGAGGTGGGGTGATGCCTCCTATATCACGCCAATCCATCACGTCTGGCAGAGCGGATCTCACAGGATAGAGATCTCGCGTATCCATATATCCAGCTTGCACAGCCGGTGCAAACCGAGTCAAAGTGGCCCAATGATCAGCACGGGTATTGAAAAGCTCTAGTCTCAAGGCCCGATTTTCACGGTCCTTGTCTTCAAGCATCTGTGCAGTGGTGCGGGTCCGTGAATCCTCCTGAGTGGAGTCAGCATAGATAGCCTGGAGATACCCTTGTGCTCCTGGAAGTGATGCTGGCATATACCGGAAATCAGAGTCCCGAAATAGACCAGTCTTGACTCGCATGATGGTCATCATAGAGTAGGCAGCATCCTGCACAGCCATCTCAATAGTAACCTCGAGTCCATAGGAGCAGTGAAGGGCCTCGGTGGATCCAGGATAAGATGGAAATATCCTGACAGTGCAAAGATATTGACTTTGATTAAAGTCTCAGAATTGCTCTTCGACCGTGTACTCAGGATACCAACGGTATCCTGCCTCAGTCATTACCCTGACCAACATGGCAGTATGGCCGGGTAAATCAAGACATCGAGTCAAACGAACCACTTGATTCTGAGGACGGGTCGCCATCTGGAACAAGATAACACAAGATATTAAGATTCCTAGCAGAAATTGGACAACATAACGGCTGTAAATGCTCAAAAAGGATTTTGAGGCATTTAACAAAGAATTTCATACACACTCAACAACATCATATCAAGGTTCTGGGTCCATCTTAGCAACATAATGGGGTAGTAGAACTGAACTAGGCTTGTATCCATCAAACCTATAAGATACTACGGATTAGTAACACGTGAACCTGATAGAGAGAAGAGATCCTAATTCCTTAACCCCCGGCGGAAGAATGGACTGACTCAGATCAGAATGTTATGAGATAAAGGAGTAAAAGAGCCTTACGTTCCATCCCACAAACAATTCCCCTATATATAACTAAAGCATTTCTAGACTCAACATCGACCAGTTTGGCTTGGAGAACCTACAGGCAGTCCGGCTCTGACGCCAACGCTGTCAGGACCCCGACTCGATGCCACATCGATCTAGCATGTAACACCTCATATCACTTTGCGGCCTCACGCACGGTATTCCCACGGGTGTCGTCTTACCTTTGCCTGGGACCGTTTGCGCCTTTTGGCACACGTATATGATAGTGTCGCTAGCATCCATATGGTAAGGAGCCCGGGCTGACATGGCTAGTCGTAAACTCAAAGTGGCACAGACTTACAGGGACAGGCATCCATGACCCAGCATTGAACGTGTCGGTCAGCAGCGAGTGAATCCGGGCTGTAGCACTGGGCTAGCAGGACTCCGGTAAACCGGGCTGTAGCGGGCTAACAGGACTCCGGTATCCATCGGGTGACATTTCCCCGAAGGGACAGACACAGGAACGAAGAAGGACACATGCCGGCCAGCCTAAGTGTTCCGGAGCAGTAGCAAGCTACCAAGGCTCAGTGGAGACACTAGGAGACATTTCCCGGTAAGAGAGGCTACTAAGAATAAACAACTAGATAGTCAGACCCCACACATACCAAGCATTTCAATCATGCACACAATATGCTCGATATGTGCAAATACAACAAGGCATCACAACATGACTCTACAACACAAGTACTTTATTTAAGGCTCAGGGAGCCATACATAGCATACACACAAGTACGGGTCACACGACCCAACATTCAAGTCATACAGACATACAAGCCAACAGCGGAAGTAACTTGTCTGGGTACAGACAACTAGTAAAATAAAAGAGGCTTGAGAAAGCCTGTCTATACTACGTGGTCCTTCACAACCTCAGGATCACCACCTGGGCCTCGGTCTACTCATCGATGTCAACGTCTACGAAGAACCCATCAGAAGGGGTTGCAGCGTCTTCTGTAAAATGTAAATTATAGCAACATGAGTACAAAGGTACTCAGCAAGACTTACATCAGATCCTATATACATGCACATAATCAAGAAGGGTTGGTGGGGTTATTGCAGCAAGCCAGCTTTGACTCTTGGCTAAGCTATCCTACGATACACCAACTTGAAATAATTTTGCGCACACGAGTCCACTAGTCACTGAAGGAAATATGCCCTAGAGGCAATAATAAAGTTATTATTTATTTCCTTATAATCATGATAAATGTTTATTATTCATGCTAGAATTGTATTTACCGGAAACATAATACATGTGTGAATACATAGACAAACAAAGTGTCACTAGTATGCCTCTACTTGACTAGCTCGTTAATCAAAGATGGTTATGTTTCCTAACCATGAACAATGAGTTGTTATTTGATTAACGAGGTCACATCATTAGTAGAATGATCTGATTGACATGACCCATTCCATTAGCTTAGCACCCGATCGTTTAGTATGTTGCTATTGCTTTCTTCATGACTTATACATGTTCCTATGACTATGAGATTATGCTACTCCCGTTTACCGGAGGAACACTTTGGGTACTACCAAACGTCACAACGTAACTGGGTGATTATAAAGGAGTACTACAGGTGTCTCCAATGGTCGATGTTGGGTTGGCGTATTTCGAGATTAGGATTTGTCACTCCGATTGTCGGAGAGGTATCTCTGGGCCCTCTCGGTAATACACATCACATAAGCCTTGCAAGCATTACAACTAATATGTTAGTTGTGAGATGATGTATTACAGAACGAGTAAAGAGACTTGCCGGTAACGAGATTGAACTAGGTATTGGATACCGACGATCGAATCTCGGGCAAGTAACATACCGATGACAAAGGGAACAACGTAAGTTGTTATGCGGTCTGACCGATAAAGATCTTCGTAGAATATGTAGGAGCCAATATGGGCATCCAGGTCCCGCTATTGGTTATTGACCGGAGACGTGTCTCGGTCATGTCTACATTGTTCTCGAACCCGTAGGGTCCGCACGCTTAAGGTTACGATGACAGTTATATTATGAGTTTATGCATTTTGATGTACCGAAGGTTGTTCGGAGTCCCGGATGTGATCACGGACATGACGAGGAGTCTCGAAATGGTCGAGACGTAAAGATTGATATATTGGATGACTATATTCGGACACCGGAAGGGTTCCGGAAGAGTATCGGATAAAACCGGAGCACCGGGGGGTTACCGGAACCCCCCGGGGGGTTAATGGGCCTTATGGGCCTAAAGTGGAGAAGAGGAAGGGGCTGCCACAGCAGGCCGCGCGCCCCCTCTCCCCCTAGTCCGAATTGGACAAGGAGGGAGGGGCGGCGCCCCCCCTTTTCCTTCTCTCCCTCCACCTCTCCTAGTTGGACAAGGAACGGGAGGGGAGTCCTACTCCCGGTAGGAGTAGGACTCCTCCTGCGCGCCTCCTCTAGGGCCGGCCGCAACCCCCCCTTGGATCCTTTATATACGGAGGCAAGGGGACACCCAAGACACACAAGTTGATCCACGTGATCTGTTCCTTAGCCGTGTGCGGTGCCCCCTGCCACCATATTCCTCGATAATACTGTAGCGGAGTTTAGGCGAAGCCCTGCTGCTGTAGTTCATCAAGATCGTCACCACGCCGTCGTGCTGACGGAACTCTTCCCCGACACTTTGCTGGATCGGAGTCCGGGGATCGTCATCGAGCTGAACGTGTGCTCGAACTCGGAGGTGCCGTAGTTTCGGTGCTTGATCGGTTGGATCGTGAAGACGTACGACTACTTCCTCTACGTCGTGTCATCGCTTCCGCAGTCGGTCTGCGTTGGGTACATAGATAATACTCTCCCCCTCGTTGCTATGCATCACATGATCTTGCGTGGGCGTAGGAAATTTTTTGAAATTACTACGAAACCCAACAGTGGCATCCGAGCCTAGGTTATTTATGTTGATGTTATATGCACGAGTAGAACACAAGTGAGTTGTGGACGATACAAGTCATACTGCCTACCAGCATGTCATACTTTGGTTCGGCGGTATTGTTGGACGAGACGACCCGGACCAACCTTACGCGTACGCTTACGCGAGACCGGTTCCCTCGACGTGCTTTGCACAGAGATGGCTTGCGGGCGACTGCCTCTCCAACTTTAGTTGAACCAAGTATGGCTACGCCCGGTCCTTGCGAAGGTTAAAACGGAGTCTATTTGACAAACTATCGTTGTGGTTTTGATGCGTAGGTGAGATTGGTTCTTACTTAAGCCCGTAGCAGCCACGTAAAACATGCAACAACAAAGTAGAGGACGTCTAACTTGTTTTTGCAGGGCATGTTGTGATGTGATATGGTCAAGGCATGATACTGAATTTTATTGTATGAGATGATCATGTTTTGTAACCAAGTTATCGGCAACTGGCAGGAGCCATATGGTTGTCGCTTTATTGTATGCAATGCAATCGCGATGTAATGCTTTACTTTATTACTAAACGGTAGTGATAGTCGTGGAAGCATAAGATTGGCGAGACGACAACGATGCTACGATGGAGATCAAGGTGTCGCGCCGGTGACGATGGTGATCATGACGGTGCTTCGGAGATGGAGATCACAAGCACAAGATAATGATGGCCATATCATATCACTTATATTGATTGCATGTGATGTTTATCTTTTTATGCATCTTATCTTGCTTTGATTGACGGTAGCATTATAAGATGATCTCTCACTAAATTATCAAGAAGTGTTCTCCCTGAGTATGCACCGTTGCAAAAGTTCTTCGTGCTGAGACACCACGTGATGATCGGGTGTGATTGGCTCTACGTTCAAATACAACGGGTGCAAAACAGTTGCGCATGCAGAATACTCAGGTTAAACTTGACGAGCCTAGCATATGCAGATATGGCCTCGGAACACGGAGACCGAAAGGTCGAGCGTGAATCATATAGTAGATATGATCAACATAATGATGTTCACCGATGAAACTACTCCATCTCACGTGATGATCGGACATGGTTTAGTTGATTTGGATCACGTGATCACTTAGAGGATTAGAGGGATGTCTATCTAAGTGGGAGTTCTTTAATAATATGATTAATTGAACTTAAAATTTATCATGAACTTAGTCCCTGATAGTATCTTGCTTGTTTATGTTGATTGTAGATAGATGGCTCGTGCTGTTGTTCCGTTAAATTTTAATGCGTTCCTTGAGAAAGCAAAGTTGAAAGATGATGGTAGCAATTACACGGACTGGGTCCGTAACTTGAGGATTATCCTCATTGCTGCACAGAAGAATTACGTCCGGGTGAAATCGGGATTTTACCGGAACCCCCCGGGAGCCATATGGGCCATCATGGGCCTTAGTGGAAAGGAGAAAGGGGCAGCCCAAGGGGGCTGCGCGCCTCCCCCCTTCCCCTAGTCCTAGTAGGACTAGGAGAGGTGGCCGGCCACCCCTCTCCCTCTTTCCCCCTTGGGAATCCTAGTTGGAATAGGATTGGGGGGGAGTCCTACTCCCGGTAGGAGTAGGACTCCTCCTGCGCCACCTCCTCCTGGCCGGCGCCTCCTCCCCCCTTGGCTCCTTTATATACGGAGGCAGGGGCACCTCTAAACACACAAGTTGACACAAGTTGATCCACGTGATCGATTCCTTAGCCGTGTGCGGTGCCCCCTGCCACCATATTCCTCGATAATACTGTAGCGGAGTTTAGGCGAAGCCCTGCTGCTGTAGTTCATCAAGATCGTCACCACGCCGTCGTGCTGACGAAACTCTTCCCCGACACTTTGCTGGATCGGAGTCCGGGGATCGTCATCGAGCTGAACGTGTGCTCGAACTCGGAGGTGCCGTAGTTTCGGTGCTTGATCGGTTGGATCGTGAAGACGTACGACTACTTCCTCTACGTCGTGTCATCGCTTCCGCGGTCGGTCTGCGTTGGGTACGTAGACAACACTCTCCTCTCGTTGCTATGCATCACATGATCCTGTGTGCGCGTAGGAAAATTTTTGAAATTACTACGAAACCCAACAGTGGCATCCGAGCCTGGTTATTGATGTTGATGTTATATGCACGAGTAGAACACAAGTGAGTTGTGGACGATACAAGTCATACTGCCTACCAGCATGTCATATTTTGGTTCGGCGGTATTGTTGGACGAGACGACCCAGACCAACCTTACGCGTACGCTTACGCGAGACCGGTTCCCTCGACGTGCTTTGCACAGAGATGGCTTGCGGGCGACTGTCTCTCCAACTTTAGTTGAACCAAGTATGGCTACGCCCAGTCCTTGCGAAGGTTAAAACGGAGTCTATTTGACAAACTATCGTTGTGGTTTTGATGCGTAGGTGAGATTGGTTCTTACTTAAGCCCGTAGCAGCCACGTAAAACATGCAACAACAAAGTAGAGGACGTCTAACTTGTTTTTGCAGGGCATGTTGTGATGTGATATGGTCAAGGCATGATGCTGAATTTTATTGTATGAGATGATCATGTTTTGTAACCGAGTTATCGGCAACTGGCAGGAGCCATATGGTTGTCGCTTTATTGTATGCAATGCAATCGCGATGTAATGCTTTACTTTATTACTAAACGGTAGTGATAGTCGTGGAAGCATAAGATTGGCGAGACGACAACGATGCTACGATGGAGATCAAGGTGTCGCACCGGTGACGATGGTGATCATGACGGTGCTTCGGAGATGGAGATCACAGGCACAAGATGATGATGGCCATATCATATCACTTATATTGATTGCATGTGATGTTTATCTTTTTATGCATCTTATCTTGCTTTGATTGACCGTAGCATTATAAGATGATCTCTCACTAAATTATCAAGAAGTGTTCTCCCTGAGTATGCACCGTTGCCAAAGTTCGTCGTGCCCAGACACCACGTGATGATCGGGTGTGATAAGCTCTACGTCCATCTACAACGGGTGCAAGCCAGTTTTTGCACACGCAGAATACTCAGGTTAAACTTGACGAGCCTAGCATATGCAGATATGGCCTCGGAACACGGAGACCGAAAGGTCGAGCGTGAATCATATAGTAGATATGATCAACATAACGATGTTCACCATTGAAAACTACTCCATCTCATGTGATGATCGGTCATGGTTTAGTTGATTTGGATCACGTGATCACTTAGAGGATTAGAGGGATGTCTATCTAAGTGGGAGTTCTTTAGTAATATGATTAATTGAACTTAAAATTTATCATGAACTTAGTCCCTGATAGTATCTTGCTTGTTTATGTTGATTGTAGATAGATGGCTCGTGCTGTTGTTCCGTTGAATTTTAATGCGTTCCTTGAGAAAGCAAAGTTGAAAGATGATGGTAGCAATTTTACGGACTGGGTCCGTAACTTGAGGATTATCCTCATTGCTGCACAGAAGAATTACGTCCTGGAAGCACCGCTGGGTGCCAGGCCTGCTGCTGGAGCAACACCAGATGTTGTGAATGTCTGGTAGAGCAAAGCTGATGACTACTCGATAGTTCAGTGTGCCATGCTTTACGCTTAGAATCGGGACTTCAACGACGTTTCGAACGTCATGGAGCATATGAGATGTTCCAGGAGTTGAAGTTAATATTTCAAGCAAATGCCCGAATTGAGAGATATGAAGTCTCCAATAAGTTCTATAGCTGCAAGATGGAGGAGAACAGTTCTGTCAGTGAGCATATACTCAAAATGTCTGGGTATAATAATCACTTGATTCAATTGGGAGTTAATCTTCCGGATGATTGCGTCATTGACAGAATTCTCCAATCACTGCCACCAAGCTACAAGAGCTTCGTGATGAACTATAATATGCAAGGGATGAACAAGACTATCCCGAGCTCTTCACAATGCTGAAAGCTGCGGAGGTAGAAATCAAGAAGGAGCATCAAGTGTTGATGGTTAACAAGACCACTAGTTTCAAGAAAAAGGGCAAAGGGAAGAAGAAGGGGAACTTCAAGAAGAACGGCAAGCAAGTTGCTGTTCAAGAGAAGAAACCCAAGTCTGGACCTAAGCCTGAAACTGAGTGCTTCTACTGCAAGCAGACTGGTCACTCGAAGCGGAACTGCCCCAAGTATTTGGCGGATAAGAAGGATGGCAAGGTGAACAAAGGTATATGTGATATACATGTTATTGATGTGTACCTTACTAGAGCTCGCAGTAGCACCTGGGTATTTGATACTGGTTCTGTTGCTAATATTTGCAACTCGAAACAGGGACTACGGAATAAGCGGGCACTGGCAAAGGACGAGGTGACGATGCGCGTTGGAAACGGTTCCAAAGTTGATGTGATCGCGGTCGGCACGCTACCTCTACATCTACCTTCGGGATTAATATTAGACCTAAATAATTGTTATTTGGTGCCAGCATTGAGCATGAACATTATATCTGGATCTTGTTTAATGCGAGACGGTTATTCATTTAAATCAGAGAATAATGGTTGTTCTATTTATATGAGTAATATCTTTTATGGTCATGCACCCTTGAAGAGTGGTCTATTCTTATTAGATCTCGATAGTAGTAATACACATATTCATAATGTTGAAACCAAAAGATGCAGAGTTGATAATGAAAGTGCAACTTATTTGTGGCACTGTCGTTTAGGTCATATCGGTGTAAAGCGCATGAAGAAACTCCATACTGATGGACTTTTGGAACCACTTGATTATGAATCACTTGGTACTTGCGAACCGTGCCTCATGGGCAAGATGACTAAAACACCATTCTCCGGTACTGTGGAGAGAGCAACAGATTTGTTGGAAATCATACATACCGATGTATGTGGTCCGATGAATATTGAGGCTCGAGGCGGATATCGTTATTTTCTCACCTTCACAGATGATTTGAGCAGATATGGATATATCTACTTAATGAAGCATAAGTCTGAAACATTTGAAAAGTTCAAAGAATTTCAGAGTGAAGTTGAAAATCATCGTAACAAGAAAATAAAGTTTCTATGATCTGATCGTGGAGGAGAATATTTGAGTTACAAGTTTGGTGTACATTTGAAAAACTGTGGAATAGTTTCACAACTCACGCCACTCGGAACACCACAGCGCAATGGTGTGTCTGAACGTCGTAATCGTACTTTACTAGATATGGTGCGATCTATGATGTCCCTTACAGATTTACCGCTATCATTTTGGGGTTATGCTTTAGAGACGGCCGCATTCACGTTAAATAGGGCACCATCAAAATCCGTTGAGACGACGCCTTATGAACTATGGTTTGGCAAGAAACCAAAGTTGTCGTTTCTTAAAGTTTGGGGCTGCGATGCTTATGTGAAAAAGCTTCAACCTGATAAGCTCGAACCCAAATCGGAGAAATGTGTCTTCATAGGATACCCAAAGGAAACTGTTGGGTACACCTTCTATCACAGATCCGAAGGCAAGACATTCGTTGCTAAGAATGGATCATTTCTAGAGAAGGAGTTTCTCTCGAAAGAAGTGAGTGGGAGGAAAGTAGAACTTGACGAGGTAACTGTACCTGCTCCCTTACTGGAAAGTACTTCATCACAGAAAACTGTTTCAGTGACACCTACACCGGTTAGTGAGGAAGCCAATGATAATGATCATGAAACTTCAGATCAAGATACTACTGAACCTCGTAGATCAACCAGAGTAAGATCCGCGCCAGAGTGGTACGGTAATCCTGTTCTGGAAGTCATGCTACTAGATCATGATGAACCTACGAACTATGAAGAAGCGATGGTGAGCCCAGATTCCGCAAAGTGGCTTGAAGCCATGAAATCTGAGATGGGATCCATGTATGAGAACAAAGTATGGACTTTGGTTGACTTTCCCGATGATCGGCAAGCAATTGAGAATAAATGGATCTTTAAGTAGAAGACTGACGCTGATGGTAATGTTACTGTCTACAAAGCTCGACTTGTCGCAAAAGGTTTTCGGCAAGTTCAAGGGATTGACTACGATGAGACCTTCTCACCCGTAGCGATGCTTAAGTCCGTCCGAATCATGTTAGCAATTGCCGCATTTTATGATTACGAAATTTGGCAAATGGATGTCAAAACTGCATTCCTGAATGGATTTCTGGAAGAAGAATTGTATATGATGCAACTGGAAGGTTTTGTCGATCCAAAGGGAGCTAACAAAGTGTGCAAGCTCCAGCGATCCATTTATGGACTGGTGCAAGCCTCTCGGAGTTGGAATAAACGTTTTGATAGTGTGATCAAAGCATTTGGTTTTATACAGACTTTCGGAGAAGCCTGTATTTACAAGAAAGTGAGTGGGAGCTCTGTAGCATTTCTGATATTATATGTGGATGACATATTACTGATTGGAAATGATATAGAATTTCTGGATAGCATAAAGGGATACTTGAATAAAAGTTTTTCAATGAAAGACCTCGGTGAAGCTGCTTACATATTAGGCATTAAGATCTATAGAGATAGATCAAAACGCTTAATTGGACTTTCACAAAGCACATACCTTGACAAAATTTTGAAGAAGTTCAAAATGGAACAAGCGAAGAAAGGGTTCTTGCCTGTGTTACAAGGTGTGAAATTGAGTAAGACTCAATGCCCGACCACTGCAGAAGATAGAGAGAATATGAAAGATGTTCCCTATGCATCAGCCATAGGATCTATCATGTATGCAATGCTGTGTACCAGACCTGATGTATGCCTTGCTATAAGTTTAGCAGGGAGGTACCAAAGTAATCCAGGAGTGGATCACTGGACAGCGGTCAAGAACATCCTGAAATACCTGAAAAGGACTAAGGATATGTTTCTCGTATATGGAGGTGACAAAGAGCTCATCGTAAAAGGTTACGTTGATGCAAGCTTTGACACTGATCCGGACGATTCTAAATCACAAACCGGATACGTGTTTACATTAAACAGTGGAGCTGTCAGTTGATGCAGTTCTAAACAAAGCGTCGTAGCGGGATCTACATGTGAAGCGGAATACATAGCTGCTTCGGAAGCAGCAAATGAAGGAGTCTGGATGAAGGAGTTCATATCCGATCTAGGTGTCATACCTAGCGCATCGGGTCCAATGAAAATCTTTTGTGACAATACTGGTGCAATTGCCTTGGCAAAGGAATCCAGATTTCATAAAAGGACCAAACACATCAAGAGACGCTTCAACTCCATCCGGGATCTAGTCCAGGTGGGAGACATAGAGATTTGCAAGATACATACGGATCTGAATGTTGCAGACCCGTTGACTAAGCCTCTTCCATGAGCAAAACATGATCAGCACCAAGGCTCCATGGGTGTTAGAATCATTACAGTGTAATCTAGATTATTGACTCTAGTGCAAGTGGGAGACTGAAGGAAATATGCCCTAGAGGCAATAATAAAGTTATTATTTATTTCCTTATAATCATGATAAATGTTTATTATTCATGCTAGAATTGTATTTACCGGAAACATAATACATGTGTGAATACATAGACAAACAAAGTGTCACTAGTATGCCTCTACTTGACTAGCTCATTAATCAAAGATGGTTATGTTTCCTAACCATGAACAATGAGTTGTTATTTGATTAACGAGGTCACATCATTAGTAGAATGATCTGATTGACATGACCCATTCCATTAGCTTAGCACCCGATCGTTTAGTATGTTGCTATTGCTTTCTTCATGACTTATACATGTTCCTATGACTATGAGATTATGCAACTCCCGTTTACCGGAGGAACACTTTGGGTACTACCAAACGTCACAACGTAACTGGGTGATTATAAAGGAGTACTACAGGTGTCTCCAATGGTCGATGTTGGGTTGGCGTATTTCGAGATTAGCATTTGTCACTCCGATTGTCGGAGAGGTATCTCTGGGCCCTCTCGGTAATACACATCACATAAGCCTTGCAAGCATTACAACTAATATGTTAGTTGTGAGATGATGTATTACAGAACGAGTAAAGAGACTTGCCGGTAACGAGATTGAACTAGGTATTGGATACCGACGATCGAATCTCGGGCAAGTAACATACCGATGACAAAGGGAACAACGTAAGTTGTTATGCGGTCTGACCGATAAAGATCTTCGTAGAATATGTAGGAGCCAATATGGGCATCCAGGTCCCGCTATTGGTTATTGACCGGAGACGTGTCTCGGTCATGTCTACATTGTTCTCGAACCCGTAGGGTCCGCACGCTTAAGGTTACGATGACAGTTATATTATGAGTTTATGCATTTTGATGTACCGAAGGTTGTTCGGAGTCCCAGATGTGATCACGGACATGACGAGGAGTCTCGAAATGGTCGAGACGTAAAGATTGATATATTGGATGACTATATTCGGACACCGGAAGGGTTCCGGAAGAGTATCGGATAAAACCGGAGCACCGGGGGGTTACCGGAACCCCCCGGGGGGTTAATGGGCCTTATGGGCCTAAAGTGGAGAAGAGGAAGGGGCTGCCACAGCAGGCCGCGCGCCCCCTCTCCCCCTAGTCCGAATTGGACAAGGAGGGAGGGGCGGCGCCCCCCCTTTTCCTTCTCTCCCTCCACCTCTCCTAGTTGGACAAGGAACGGGAGGGGAGTCCTACTCCCGGTAGGAGTAGGACTCCTCCTGCGCGCCTCCTCTAGGGTCGGCCGCAACCCCCCCTTGGATCCTTTATATACGGAGGCAAGGGGACACCCAAGACACACAAGTTGATCCACGTGATCTGTTCCTTAGCCGTGTGCGGTGCCCCCTGCCACCATATTCCTCGATAATACTGTAGCGGAGTTTAGGCGAAGCCCTGCTGCTGTAGTTCATCAAGATCGTCACCACGCCGTCGTGCTGACGGAACTCTTCCCCGACACTTTGCTGGATCGGAGTCCGGGGATCGTCATCGAGCTGAACGTGTGCTCGAACTCGGAGGTGCCGTAGTTTCGGTGCTTGATCGGTTGGATCGTGAAGACGTACGACTACTTCCTCTACGTCGTGTCATCGCTTCCGCAGTCGGTCTGCGTTGGGTACGTAGACAATACTCTCCCCCTCGTTGCTATGCATCACATGATCTTGCGTGGGCGTAGGAAATTTTTTGAAATTACTACGAAACCCAACAGTCACCACTTCAATACACCACCGAGGATCCACCTCCGTCATCCTACGAAAGAGCCATCCCCGGCACTCACACTTATCTTGAGATTTTTAGTAGTATCCATTCACTTGTCTATGAGGTGTATAGGCAACCAAGTAGTCCTTTACCGCGGACGCGGCTATTCGAATAGATTATGTTAACCCTGCAGGGGTGTACTTCTTCACACACGCTCTCACCACTTACCGCCGTTACACGACATGTACTCGGCAACCTTCAAGCGGAATCTCAACGTGGGTGTCGGCCACGACCTACCTAAACACCTAAGTCTCTAGTCCAGGTTTATCGCCTATCCAGGTTCCATCCGCAGGGAGTCCGGCCGAGGTTTCCCATACGGCCCCGAACGATGTGTACAGGGTTCCCGAGATACCTAACGGGTATTCGGTACACCGTGCCACGTATCTACCACATCACAGCCCACCCCTACGGTCAGCGCTATCCACGGCCTCCAGTAGGCTACAAACACCAGAAACTACTTGCAACTCCTGGACAGAAGACTAGGGTGAATAAGAAGTCGAGAGGGTCCATTGGTTTCGGGCCCAATGCATGGTAGTAGCTGATTAAATCACACATACAGATCTCAGTGCTTAGGGACGACCTCAATGAAACAACCCACCATGTACTCCTACATGGCCTCTCATCGATACCTTTACCAAATCGTGTTCACCACATCACTCTCATTACCGGCATGATCATTTCACTCTAGCCCATCACCCAGATGGACCAGACCTGAGACGACTCTAAGCATAGCAGGCATAGCAAGGTAGGAACAACACATACATATGGCTCAAACAACTCCTACACATGCTAGTGGGTTTCATCTAGTTACTGTGGCAATGACAGGTCATGCAGAGGAAATGGGTTCAACTACCGTAGCACACAACAGTTTGAAACGCGTTGTCTTAATGCAGTAAAAGAGAGCAGGAGCAAGAACATGAGATTGTATCGATATGATCAAATGGTTGGTTGCTTGCCTGATGGGTCGATGCACTGATATGGTTCTTCGTTAGGGTAATCACGGTACTCCTCGGAGGTAGAACCTGCCGCAAAGAGCACAATACACAAACATCACCAAACAATATGCAACAATATGATGCATGCATGAAACATGGCAATATGAGTGTGTTGGGCTAATGCAACTAAGACCAAATGGGTTTGAATAATTTTGAATCAAAGATTCAAGCTTCAAACTCATAGATGGCCCTTTAAAGTGCTTTATTTAGTTCTGCTCTAAACATCAGGTTAACTTGCTTAAACATGCATGAAACCAGTACAGATGGATAGATTGGATTTTTCTGATCATTTTTCATATATAAAACTTTGCATTTGGAGCTACAGATTAATTCTTATGATTTTTTGAAGTTTGGGTTATTTTTTGGAATTTATAAATCATTCTGGATTTATTTTAATTCTAGAAAAGGATTACTGCGTCAGCATGAGGTCATGCTGACCTCAGCAAGTCAACGGACTGGTCCACGTCAAACTGACCAGTGGGTCCCGCATGTCAGCAGTTAACTAAACTAACTTAATTAGTTAAAACTAATCTGGATTAATTAGCAGAGGGGGGCCCCACTTGTCATAGACTCCGGGGAGTCAAACTGGGCCCACCCTGGTCAAGGTCAAAGTCAAACACGCCAGCGACTAGCCGCTGGCGAGCCCGACGCGGCGGTGGAAGTGGTTTTGGCCGTTCCGGCCACCAAATGAGGCGCGGAAGGCATCTAAGTGGAGCTGGGAACAAACCGCAGCTCTTGGTGAAGTCAGTTGGGGTCGGGGTGGCCGAAATCGGCGCCGGCGACGACCCAGGCGGCCGCCGGAGTTCGGGTGGAGACGAACTCGGGGCTAGGGTGTGCGGTGAGGTGCGGGGAGTGCATGGTTAGAGCCTACGCGGCGTGGTGAGTGCGATGGACACCGAGAGGTGGCCGGGAGCACGTCGGCGACGAGCTCCGCGGCGGTGCGTGCGGTTGATCCTCGTGTGCTCGTGGTGGTGCACGAGAGCAAGAAAGGGAAGGGGGAGAGGGTAGCCAGGCTCACGGCGATCTCGTGGGAGCAGACGACGCGGTCGGAGACGAGCTGGTGCGGCGACGGTGTTGAAGGGGATCTCCGGCGACAGCGGTTCGGTCGAGGTCCGTGCGGTGGCTTCGGGGCACGCGAGCGCTCGGGGCTCGGCTTGCTCGAAGGAGGGGAGGGTGGTGGAGCTCCTGGACACGATAGCGCGGCGTGGGGTTGACGGAGAGCGCGTCTACGGCGAGGGGGTGGCGGCGATGGCGTCGGCCCCGGCGTGGGAGAGCGAGGGAGAGGAGCTGGGGCTGAGTGAGAGTGTCCTGGGGGTTCGGGGGAGAGAGGGGGAGTGATCCACGTCGAGGCTTGACGAGGGGAGCGGCGAGGTGGCGACCAGGTGCGTGGCACCCATGCGGTGCTCACCGCCGAGCACCTGCCTGCCTGCCTGGCCGAGCCAAGCAGCTCGCTGGCGCGGCAGCTGGGCTGGGCCGGCAGGTGGGACGGTTAGTAGGCGCCAGGTAAGGTTTTTCTTATTTTCTGTTTTTGTTTTTATTCTGTAAGTTTGTTGAATTATCAAAAATACCCAAACAACTCCTAAAATCACCAAACTGCACCTGGTCCATAGTTGGAATATTTCCAACATGAAACATTTTAGTTTGGAAATATTTGAGCATTTGAAATATTTTATAATTTTTAAATGCCCAAATTCAAATACTTATGAATTAACTCAAAGACCTTAGGATGACCTAGAAAACTGTGCATCACTTTTGGCAGAGGCTCTGAACCAAGACAAAAATGATGGACATTTTAGAAGGGCATTTCAGGTTCATTGAAATTATTTTTAGTAAACCCTAGTTGTTTCAGAGGGGGCTGGGGGTTCTGTCATCCCCATTTCAAGTTTCTGATAAAAGGGTAAACATGATGCAACACTCTAATGCATGAACCAGCTAGGGTGTGACAGTAGCACATCTTTTGGCACACTATAGTCGTACCGAGTGTTGTACTGTGGTATGGTTGAACTCGAGTCCTTCATGTTGTGAGGAGCAGCTGTCTCGAGATTGTAACCCTATCATTTTGAAATAAAACTCCCTTTCACCCCATAAAATAATAAAAATAGTTTGAGTATGGAAGGAGTACGGACCACTCGATTGAGTGCTCTCCAGCCAACTAAAGTAAATGCCACGCGTCCAGTCGTCATCGACCCACAGGATCGGCGGGATCGAGGAGGCAGGAGGTTCTGTCGTGCAGAAGAAGATGGCCGTATTTTTACCTACTACTAAAGCGGCTATCGTTTCTGGTCGTCCGTCATTAAAATTACTCTTCGAGTTGGTAAAAATTACCCACCAATACCATCGGTAAGTGGAAAAATGATTCAACTTTTCGGACAAAAATCACTGCCTACTTTGTTGCTTTATAGGGACGCGACGTAAATTAGTCAGAGAACGAAGAGCCGCAGAGTGGTCGGCCTACCCTCCTCTAGCGATGAGACCTGGGTTTGATCCCCAGCGTCCACAATTTTTTGGTTTCTTTTCTCACGCATGTCGTACCCATATATGTGTTCATCGGCCGGCCCATGGCGGGGCTTCACTCCCCTGTTTTTTTTCATTTTTCATTTTTGTCTTTTCTTTTCTCATTCTTTTTTCTTTCTTCTTTCTTCTTTAAATTAATTGGGGATTTTAATATTCTAAAAGTTGCGAGTTAAAAAAATATTTCAGAAATCTAAAAATACGTGGATACAAAATTGTTTAGAAAATCATAAATTTTTTGCAGATTCAAAAATGTTGGTGGTTTTGTAAAACTGTTCGCAAAATTAACTCCCCTGTTTCTTTTCATTTTTCATTTTTGTCTTTTCTTTTCTCATTCTTTTTTCTTTCTTCTTTCTTCTTTAAATTAATTGGGGATTTTAATATTCTAAAAGTTGCGAGTTAAAAAAATGTTTCAGAAATCTAAAAATACGTGGATACAAAATTGTTTAGAAAATCATAAATTTTTTGCAGATTCAAAAA